>NC_060124.1:183643297-183966511 GCF_021461395.2 Schistocerca americana | reverse complement strand
ATTTAGGTTTTCCGTGATTTCCCTAAATCGCTTCAGGCAAATGCCGGGATGGTTCCTTTGAAAGGGCACGTCCGATTTCCTTCCCCATCCTTCCCTCACCCGAGCTTGCGCTCCGTCTCTAATGACCTCGTTGTCGACGGGACGTTAAACACTAATATCCTCCTCCTCCTCCGGAAACCGAACTCATATGTAGGAATCAAAATGTTCCTCGCAGGCTCTGCCTGTGCGGGACCCAGTTTGCTGTGCTCATCGCCAGATCCAGATGGCAGCAAGCAGACAGCGGAGTTCAAATTAATGCCGGGTTTGAAGACTTCGTGAGTGTTACAGTTTCGCCCCTTATCATAGCAAAGAAAAGACATGCTAATGGAATATTCGAAGAGACAGGGGATTAGACTGAATACTTCCTAGCAAACAGAGCTCAGTACGGCGTTCTTGGCAGCGAGGCATCGTCAGAAGTAGAGGTGGCGCCCGACCGCCTTATAGGGAGGATGAGCTCACGATATTCCCTGACTGATGATGCAACTGATTTTTCCATCAGAGACAGTTCCTCATAATTGCTATGTTGTTTTCATCCATTATGTTGTTTCCTGCAATAGAATACTCTGTAGCTCGAGATTATCCACTCCGCTAGATAAAATCTGTAATATTTACACTTTGATTATTTTGTTCTGAATCATTGTTTCTATCTTTTCGTTTATGCTTTTAAATCTCTCTTTTCAGCGATTGTTTTCAGCATTTTAGTCTTTACGTCAGTTGTTTCAGTGTACCATGCCTGTAACATGCCAGATGAACGTTATTTATAAGATCTTTCTAATGCTATTTCATTTTTTTGCCTCAACTTCGATCCTCTTCTTTCTTCATATTTTCAAAGACAATATAAAAAAAACAGATGGGAGATCGCATCCCATTGTCTACAGTCTGTTCTAATTTCAAACGGCTGTGATCGTCTGTCCATAAACTTCTTACACAAACGACCTGGCCGATGGCGTATGTAGTTCTATGGCGCAACGCGACAGTTGTGTGCAGGTTCAAATGGCTCTGAGCACTATGCGACTTAACTTCTCAGGTCATCAGTCGCCTAGAACTTAGAACTACTTAAACCTAACTAACCTAAGGACATCACACACATCCATGCCCGAGGCAGGATTCGAACCTGCGACCATAGCAGTCGCCCAGCTCCAGATTGCAGCGCCCAGAACCGCACGGCCACTCTGGCCGGCAGTCGTGTGCAGGGATGTGACGTCATTACAAACTTGTTGCGAAATCTAGAGACTCTCATAGGTGGCCTGTGCTTGGTGCAAAGATTCACAAAATGGTTCAAATGGCTCTAAGCACTATGGGACTTAACATCTGAGGTCATCAGTCCCCTAGACTTAGAACTACTTAAACCTAACTAACCTAAGGACATCACACACTTCCATGCCCGAGGCAGGATTCGAACCTGCGACCGTAGCAGCAGCGCGGTTCCGGACTGAAGAGCCTAGAACCGCTCGGTCATAGCGGCCGGGCAAAGATTCACAGGTGACTGTAAAAATAAATAAACTTAATGTAACGACTCAGCGTAAACAGAACAATAGATCCGATATCTTTTATTAAGTAATCGTTAGTTAGTCACTGGAATCACTCCTGGCCTTCAAGTATCTAGGAGATTTTGTTCAGAGCTATTTGCGGAGGAACGACCACGTAAACCTAGCCACGGATAAGGCATATGCGAGTCTCTCACTTATTGCAAGAATCCCGAATAAGTGTAATTCACGAACGAAAGAGGTCACTTACAAACCCTTGCTTGACACCTTTTTGTCGTATTGATCGTCGTTCTGGAATCCTTACCAGTTTGGATTAACGGAAGAGTTAGAATCATTCAAAGAAGATACCCACGATTCGTCGCGGATTTCTACAGTCTGAGTAACAGTGTCACGGAGATTCTAAACCAAATGTAGTGAACAGTTTTACCTGTAAAAAATCCATAGAGCTTACACAGTATGGTCAAAAGGAACCGGACATCTTTTAGTGAACGTCAATATGGCGGCCGTCCACGTTTCTTTTTCATGATGGCTCGAACTCTGCTGCGGATACTTTCATTGACGTCGCTGAATGTCTGTGGAGGAATGGCTATCCGTTCTTCCCGAAGAGGCGAAACCAGAGATGGCAATGATGTTGGAAGTTGCAGCCCGGAGCGAGGTCGGCGAAGTAACTCATCTCAAAGGTGCTCCGTTGAGTTCGCGTCGGATCTCCGGGCACCCGCAGCATGAAAGCTCGAGTGATGCGACGCCGTCTCCAACTCGGGTGCAAACTCTGGGTTCGTGGTCTACGAAATGGCGGCTGAAATTCGGCGCAGCGAAGGGCCACGCAGTGGTCTTCATCCGCCAGTCGAAATCTGGAAGCATCTGTCTCATGGAGCAAGGCGGCGAAGTACCTAGGTGTCACCCTAGACCAGAGCCTCTCCTGGGCGCCTCGGATCCGAGACGTCACAGGCAGAGCCGCAGATCGCCTCCGCGCTCTCTACCCGCTGCTGAACACGCAGCCGGCGCTGCCGCCCCAACCCGGCATCACGCTGTACCTAACGCCGGTCCGAGAAGCACTGGAAGATTCACTCATCGCAACGCTGCAAAGCATCCAGAGCCGAGCTCTCAAGAGCGCTCTTCCGAGCGAATAGTCCACTCGTCTGCTGCACGAAGACACAGGCGTCCCCCTCCTGCAGGACAGATTCAGGGTTTTCCACAACCGATTCGTCCGAGAACTGAGCCACCGACTGCATCACAGACCAACCACACTTTGGCCTGCCTTGCTGCGAGAACAATTTTCTCGCAGAAAACACGGGAAATCAACACAACATCACACAAACCCAATTCGTGTAGGTAAGGTTTTCATTTTCTTCCCATCAGGAACAGCATTTTCGTGCTTACATTGGTCAACATGCCGAGGAAGGGAAGCTCGGCAAAGAAGCGTCAGTGTCAGGGTCTCCGGGCAGGCCAGCGCATTTCAGGAACACTATTTTCCGCAAACCATTTCCTCACAGACGTTGCGTTCTGAGAGCCAGCATAGTCATGCAGACACAAACAAGACTTGTCTACGAGCTCTTCTTCTACTGCGTGCAGTCGCACTACTGTAAAATGAGTTCATATGCTTCCGCATCTGTCATTTTCTTATTTTTCTTATGCGTAAAAAGAGGAGCACACTCTAACCTTGAATTCTCCTCCCTCCCCCCCCCCTGCCTACCGTAAACACCACCTCCTCTGGAAGAATGGGTTGTTTTGAAAATACGCCTTATGCAAACACAATTAGTTTATTTATTTGTTTTTATTTACTCAGACATGTTTCGACACCTATGTGTCGTCATCTTCCGTGGGTCAAATTTTTATTTCTTTACATTACATCGCTAAATGAACTACATTATTATACCCCGGTTTTGTGTTCTTTTTCGTAGTTTTTTCTGGCAGCATGTCATCTGCAAAATTTTCCGTCCTGTTTCGTGTCTCTCGTTGGTGTCTCGGTCAACTGCTGCTCGGTGTACTGTTTCCACACAGTTTTTCACAAGAGTTTCGCTCACTAGTTCACCTCCCATGCACTGCGAAACGTGATCTGACCAGGCAATTCTGACTCCATACTCAGTGAGATAATCAGTGAGATGCTCGCTGCTTTTTCGGACAGTACTTCCACAACTGCATCATCTGCAAAACGTCTGAGGTTGCTGGTAATAAATTGTCAGGTCATTACTATTCAATATGAAAAACAACACTTTCTTGCGACATGCATGCATGAGGTTACTCTTCTACTTCGGTGGATGACTCTCCATCATCCAAGACAACATGCTGCGTTCCCCTCTACCAAGCAATCTTTATGCCAGTCACCAATTTTGTTTAATACAACATACGATCTTATTTTAGATAATAACCGTGGATGTGACACAGAGCCAAATCCTTCTCAAATACAGATAAATACTCCACCTACCTCATTTCCTTGGTCGATAACTATCAGTATGTCACGTGAGAAAAGCACAAGTTTAGTGGCAACCTGACGTTTGACGTCAAGCGTATGACCCATGTGAAACGTCTTTGACGCCTGTAGTTGAGGTACTGCCCTCTAACGACAAACCGCGTTCTGACCCCCTGACTTCTCGCCTGTGATTCATCCAGAGAGAAGTCACACAACGCTGAAGCTCGGTACTTCCTCATACGCCCCCGGATGGCTTTGCTTTGAATGTCTACATATTTTACTTCTACCATTATTTCTGGTGACTCAAGTACATCTGTAATCATTTGCGCTGGCCTTCCTGCACGCTATTCGTGTACAGTATGATGCGGCGTCTACACCATCCAGCAATTCCTGCTCATAAAAACATTTCAGAATTTACCACTTACGCTGAAAGACTACAACTTATTTTATGCTTCGAAAGTGTACGGTTTATCCACAGCAGAACCCACCATATCATCTAGCCTATTTCCCCACACATAACTATTACGTTCTGGTCCTTGAGATGGATCGAGTGATGACATTTCCGTGAATTGCACAATAGGGGAGGAGTTGATTATAAGTAAATCTTTGTCACATTTAATGCAAATGATTAATTATCAGACACTTCCAAACAGAAATGTGAATGTAAGAAATGCGACAGGAAAATTGGATGTGAAATGTTTATTAACAGGAAATTACTTGACGTTTTAACCACTTGCTCCTCTCTTATCGGAATGCAGGTCATCATCACGAAGTGAAGTGTAAAGCTTACGATCACACTGCAGAATATTTTTTTAGAGAAAAAAGCGATTGCGATAACGTGTCGCAACGATTTACGCTTTCCTAAGTCACGCCGCGAGCTGCTCTGACGTGCATCTACAGCGCCGCCATCTATCCGGCAGCGTGACAACCACGGGAACGGTGGATCGATTTCAGGCTGGTAGGTGGCGCCGCCACACTAATTACTGCAACTTCCCGAACCCAAATGCCCCAGTTTCTGAGCGCTAAACGAATTTATGTTGCTAACGAAAGCTAAATTTCCTATTTTTCGTAACCACGATAATAACGAGTGATAACTTGAAAACCGGAGAAGTTTGTGAAAGGTGACGGCAAAACAGAGATGACACAGACTAAATAAAATTACATAATAAAGAAATAGAATTACATAATAATATGCCTATCGAAGTCCCTCTACTTTCGATGCCTTTCCCTTAAGCCTTGACCCGAGATCCATAAAAACTATTTCCTCCATTTCCCATCAAACCATAGACGACATCCATGCACACATAGTAAATTCGCAGTCCACCACTCGTCCATGAGACTCCATGAAATTGGTTTCACCTGAACCGTTAAATATCACTTACATATCATAACTGGAAATAAATCGCAATTGTCCAGATGCGCAATACGTATTCTTTAATTTCAGAAGGACATGGTTTATGAAACTTTGCAAATCGACATTCCTTTCGTTAACTGTACAGCCGTAGAGTCATTTATCTTAGGTAGTTTCCGTACTCGTGCCCCAGCATGCAGCGATGATAATTGGAATAATGACAAACAATAAATTAGTGCAATAAATTATTTACTACTGTAAAAAAGGAGTTGAATGTCCACTAAAACAGTACATATATGTGCATAAATAATTACATTCAAGCATACTTAATGCAAACTATTTGGCCTTTGGCCAGCAAAATAGGTTGAACTCTCATGATCATTCCTTGCATTCAAAATTTGCTTTAAAAAATCCCACAGATAATTGTATGAATGTAGTTCTGTGTACCATAGAGTTCATTTTTTTCTTGACATTCTTTGTCAGTAAACGTCCAGAAACGTGGAATCGGCAGTGAAATGAAGAATTCTTAAAGTACACGTGTAATCAATTAAATGCACTGAAATGAAACGAAACAAATGGATCAGCAGGCATGAAATCAGTAAAAATCTAATTATGTGATATGATACCTGTGGATATATGCTGAACCTGAAATCTGATGCATATGTAGTGACTGCTGAAAATTTGTGCAAGGCAGGGATCCCAACTTGACTTGTAACGGAAGACTATTTAAAGAATATTGAATCATTACTAACAACAAAACACTTTTTGCAACCAAAAATGTTGCTAATATTGAGAAGACGTATACAGAGTGTAAGAAAACGATATACTTCGACGGCTTGTGGACGATATCTTGAGGATCAAACCTAGGACGCGAATCCGTGAGCATAAACGTCTTGCAACGAGGCTACAGAGCGCCGACGCTAGGCTAACCTTCCGGCAGTTGACGTCAGTTCTTGGGCGGTGTGCTACGTAACCGTCAAAAGCGACCAACAGCGAGCGGCATCTGCATAAGCGACACTCCGGTGACAAGCACCGGCATCGGGCGAAAAGTTCGGGTGTCCCTGCGTGTGAGCCACCATCTCCCGCTGCGAGATCGCTACTTACAGCCGACCAGCTGTTTCTATGAAACGGTACCCCTATACTGCGGGATACTGTAGCTCGAGAGTAAGGCTACAAAATTAGCTTTACTTAGGTAAATAAAGCGAAGACGAATGCTGTGCATGAAATTTACAAAGGCAGGAATCTTCATGGAGAATTTCACGTTTTATATCATCAACTACGAAGCTCAACAGACAAGTTATTCGAATACACGTGCATTAGTAGATCATCAATAAATTACGGACGTACGTTTTTTACATGCATCGCTAAGTATATTTTAAAGTCTTGCTATAGTACTTGATTTTTAGGTGTATACACACCTATCCCAGTGTATCAGACACATTACATTCCGAATGAAATACAATTAACAAACACGAAATTTTCCTGATCTTTGATTGTTGGGAACGTAATTCATCAACAGTCAATGTTAAGGCCAAATGTTTCAATTAACATAATAGCCTGCATAAATAAAGCATACAAAATGTTTGAAAAGAAAGTCAAACCTTTTGTGAAATGATTTTTCTAAGAGAATGAATTAAGAAAGTATTAGGGAAACATTTGATGCACCCATTTTCTGCACATGACTTCGAGCATTATTCAACGGCATGTCAGATGATTCTCTGCCTTATTTTATTTCCTTTAGACGAATCGTTTCACAAAATATTTGACCAATTTCTTTTATTTTTTATTTTCAAGTTTCATTCAGAAACCATGATCTTATTGACACTTCATTTGCTTTCCTAACGTTTTCTGTTCTCGAAAATCCTAAATTTAGCACCTGATTCGAAGGAAACCTTTTTGACAGTTAAATATCACACCAATGTATTTTTCTATGTGCAAAATAGTTAGGACTTGAACAGATGAACTCTTTGACACTTCGTGTACATAGGTAGCAGCAGCTTTTCGTGAAATATTTCAGTTTCTCCTCAACAGACTAATTAAATTTCCCTTATTACCCTGATTACTTTCAAGCAATTAAATATTTTCATGCAAAACTGTTCCTCAGCCGGCCGCGGTGGCCGAGCGGTTCTAGGCGCTTCAGTCCGGAATCGCGCGACTGCTACGGTCGCAGGTTCGAATCCTGCCTCGGGCATGGATGAGTGTGATGTCGTTAGGTTAGGTTAGGTTTAAGTAGTTCTAAGCTCTAGGGGACTGATGACCTCAGATGTTAAGTCCCATAGTGCTCAGAGTCATTTGAACCATTTGAACTATACCTCACGCTGGCCACTTTGATGCCCCGTTTGCCTGTTTCTCTCTCTTTGTTTGGCTATGAAAATTCTGGGAAAACCTGATTGTGCAATTTATAGGCAATCTTTGTTTTCGACCCGCTGAAACATTTGACAAAAACATATCCTTTCTGCGTGATTTCATTTCCAAAAAACCTCGTTTCGAAATCTTGAACCGTTTATGAGATACGACGACTTTCACGACCACTTATAACAAGCAATATCTCGAGAATGAAAAGCGATTTCATTCTGCTCTTAACTTTAAATGCATTTTAGATACATTGTTTTCGCGCAAGCGACCCGTCCGCGGATATAACAACTAATATCTCGAGAATGAAAAGCGATATCATTCTGCTCTCAACTTTAAATACATTTTCGATGTATTGTTTACATTTCATAAGCAGTAATGCACGGCCTGAAATGAACCATACGGAACGTCTACGCAATGCGATTTTAGGTCTGCAAATTCTTAAAAATTTCGTGCAGTCGTATACTTAGTTTCTTGCAGCACAGTAATATGACGAATAACGAAAATAAATTCAGACCTTTCTCGGCGAAGATGTCAAGCTGTAAGACGCGGAAAATCAAAACTTTTCCTAAACTCGGATCATAAGTACAGGGCTATTACAAATGGTTGAAGCGATTTCATAAATTCACTGTAGCTCCATTCATTGACATATGGTCACGACACACTACAGATACGTAGAAAAACTCATAAAGTTTTGTTCGGCTGAAGCCGCACTTCAGGTTTCTGCTGCCAGAGCGCTCGAGAGTGGAGTGAGACAAAATGGCAACAGGAGCCGGGAAAGCGTATGTCGTGCTTGAAATGCACTCACATCAGTCAGTCATAACAGTGCAACGACACTTCAGGACGAAGTTCAACAAAGATCCACCAACTGCTAACTCCATTCGGCGATGGTATGCGCAGTTTAAAGCTTCTGGATGCCTCTGTAAGGGGAAATCAACGGGTCGGCCTGCAGTGAGCGAAGAAACGGTTGAACGCGTGCGGGCAAATTTCACGCGTAGCCCGCGGAAGTCGACGAATAAAGTAAGCAGGGAGCTAAACGTACCACAGCCGACGGTTTGGAAAATCTTACGGAAAAGGCTAAAGCAGAAGCCTTGCCGTTTACAATTGCTACAAGCCCTGACACCCGATGACAAAGTCAAACACTTTGAATTTTCGGCGCGGTTGCAACAGCTCATGGAAGAGGATGCGTTCAGCGCGAAACTTGTTTTCAGTGATGAAGCAAAATTTTTTCTTATTGGTGAAGTGTTTAAACCTCCTCTACCAAGAAACGTGCCAGAACTGCGAGCCCGCATCAACGATGCTTTCGAACTCATTGATGGGGACATGCTGCGCCGAGTGTGGGAGGAACTTGATTATCGGCTTGATGTCTGCCGAATCACTAAAGGGGCACATATCGAACATTTGTGAATGCCTAAAAAAACTTTTTGAGTTTTTGCATGTGTGTGCAAAGCATTGTGAAAATATCTCAAATAATAAAGTTATTGTAGAGCTGTGAAATCGCTTCAATCATTTGCAATAACCCTGTATTTCGTAGCTGCCGGCGCGTCCACTGCACTGTAATGCCGAGAGGACTCGTAGCTGTGGCTCTCACAGTTGCGCGTGCTGCGGCGACGAGATTCAAACATGTTCTAATTCAAACGTCGCTCTATACACTCATGCTCATAAATGAAGGATAATGCTGATACATGGTGAAACAACGCTCTCGTGGGCGGTTTGCGGGTTTAAATCACCTCGGGGTATGACCATGCTGTGCATTAGACCTGCGATCGTCGCAGGGTGGCGCTGGCAGCAGTCCACATACGCAGAGGTGTGTTGGTGCATGTCAGAGTTCGGTGCAGCGAGTAAGTGTGCAGACGTTTTCAGAAGTGCTAATTGTGACTGCGTGTTGAAAATGGCTCAAAGGACACATATTGATGACGTTATGAGGGGTAGAGTACTAGGGCGACTGGAGGCTGATCAAACACAGCAGGTCGTAGCACGGTTCCTCCGTGTGCCACAAAGTGTAATCTCAAGATTATGGCAACGATTCCAGCAGACAGGAAACGTGTCCAGACGTTACAGTACGGGACATCCACAGTGTACAACACCACAAAAGGACCGATATCTCACCATCTGTGCCCGCAGAAGGCCACGGAGTACTGCAGGTAGCCTTGTTTGGGACCTTACTGCAGCCACTGGAACAGTTGTCTCCAGACACACAGTCTACAGACGACTGAACAGACATGGTTTATTCGCCCGGAGACCTGCAAGGTGCATCTTACTGACCCCTGGTCACAGGAGAGCCCGTAAAGCCTGGTGTCAAGAACACAGTACATGGTCATTGGGACAGTGGTCCCAGGTTATGTTCACGGACGAGTCCAGGTATAGTCTGGTCGTGGTTTGACGGTGTGGAGTGCATGTCTTTGACAGAGGAACTGTAAGAGGTCAGGTGTATCGGGATGCCATTTGGCACCAGTATGTCCGCCTTTTCAGGGGTGCAGTGGGTCCCACCTTTCTCCTGATGGATGATAACGCACGGCCCCACTGAGCTGCCATGGTAGACGAGTACCTTGAAACAGAAGATAACAGGCGAATGGAGTGGCCTGCCTGTTCTTCTGACCTAAACCCCCATCGAGCACGTCTGGGGTGCTCTCGGTCGACGTATCGCTGCACATCTTCAAATCCCTAGGACACTTCAGGAGCTCCGACAGGCACTGGTGGAAGAATGGGAGGCTATAACCCAGCAGCTGCTCGGCCACCTGAACCAGAGTATGCCAACCCGTTGTGCGGCCTGTGTACGTGTGCATGGTGATGATATCCCATATTGATGTCGGGGTACATGCGCAGGAAACAGTGGCGTTTTGTAGCACATGTATTTCGGGACGGTTTTCTCAACTTATCACCAATACCGTGGACTTACAGATCTGTGTCTTATCTGTTCCCTATGTGCCTGTGCTACTAGCGCCAGTTTTGTGTAGTGCATTCTGCAATTATCCTTAATTTATGAGCATGAGTGTAGTTGTAGCAGACGGCAGGCAGCGCCACGGACGTCGCCCACGTAGGACACTTCGGTAACCACAACTGCGGTAGTTTTTCGTCGTCTGCGGCTGTCGCGCGCTATCGGTCGCCTCTGTCGCTTACGTAGAACGCGGCCTCACGGTGACGACTCTGCCGCCTTTGCGCAGTGTTATTGCAACAGACGTAGACGCATTAGACGCCATTCAGCGTTCCGAATAGTCACGACGAATGCGAAAGGATTTCCTGGTCGTCCATCAGCGTAAAATTTCATGTTCGCTGTCGAAGGGGTGTAGGCCTATTAGCCTCAGGCATTGGCCACTATAACATCGAGAGTCTGTTGGAGTCCTTTGATGATGTTTACCGGGCATGCGCTGTCTGATTAAAAGCATCTGGCCATCCATACGTAACGTGGAGATGACCACTAGATGTCACGAGAGCCGCATCCACCAGTAGAAACGGAGGCTGGCAGTATAGTGTTGACAGCAGAGAGTCAGTAACAGCGGTTTGGATGTACACTTTGGTGGTCCGATGGAAAAAGGGTTTGGGTTTGGCGAATTCCTGGAGAACGTAGCCTGCCATCTTGTTTATCCCCAGCAGTGAAGTACGGAGGTGACAAGAGTTGCGGTATCGATGTGTTTCTCATGGTTAGGATGTGACCCACTTATTATACTTAAGAAAACGCTACATACGAACACATTTCATAGCACTGTATACCGTGTACAGCTTTGTAATGCAGAGGCGAATGATGTTCTTATCAGGATGACAGTGCACGCTGTCTTAACGGAGTATGTGTGAGGTAATGGTTTGTAAACAGTAACATGGACTGGCGTGCCCCAAGTACCGGCCTGTACCCACGGAACACCTTTGGGGCGTGTTAGAACAGCGACTCCGCTCCAGGCTTCAGCGACCAAGATGACTGCCTTTTTGTGGTTTCAGAGAAGCTAGAGGAAGAATGGGATGCCATTCCTCCACAAACATCTATATATACTTCTGTAAGTCCCCAGCACAGTTGAAGCGGTCATAAAGGCTAAGGCTGGACACAGCCTATATCAATTTATACTATTTAATATGTGTACGGATACATTTGGTCAGATAATATAGGTTCCCGTACTCAATCTGTTCCTCATGACACAGTCCACAACCCCTCAAGTTTCTCAGTACTGTTTTCCTATACTTGGCACACTTACAATACCTATTTCAGTTGTCAAATACAAAATTTCTAGAACGGGGACTTATCTTTAATAACGCCAAATATCTCACGAATTATGGCTAAATACACTACTGGCCATTAAAATTGTTACACCACGAAGATGACGTGCTAAAGACGCGAAATTTAACCCACAGGAAGAAGATGCTGTCATTTGCAAATAATTAGCTTTTCAGAGCATTCACACAAGGTTGGCGCCGGAGGCGACACCTACAACGTGCTGACACGAGGAAAGTTTCCAACCGATTTCTGATACACAAACAGCAGTTGACCGGCGTTTTTTGGTGAAACGTTGTTGTGATGCCTCGTGTAAGGAGGAGAAATGCGTACCATCACGTTTCCGACATTTTATAAAGGTCGGATTGTAGTCTATCGCGATTGCGGTTAATCGTATCGCGACATTGCTGCTCCCGTTGGTCGAGATCCAATGACTGTTAGCAGAATATGGAATCGGTGGGTTCAGGAGGGTAATGCGGAACGCCGTGCTGGATCCCAACGGCCTAGTATCACTAGCAGACGAGATGACAGGCATCTTATCCGCATGGCTGTAACGGATCGTACAGCCACGTCTCGATCCCTGAGTCAACAGATGGGGACGTTTACAAGACAAAAACCATCTGCACGAACAGTTCGACGACGTTTGCAGCAGCATGGACTATCAGCTCGGAGACCACGGTTGCGGTCACCCTTGACGCTGCATCACAGACAGGAGCGCCTGCGATGGTGCACTCAACGACGAACCTGGGTGCACGAATGGCAAAACGTCATTTTTTTTGCGGATGAATCCAGGTTCTGTTTACAGCATCATGATGGTCGCATCCGTGTTTGGCGACGTCGCGGTGAACGCACATTGGAAGCGTGTATTCGTCATCGCCATGCTGGCGTATCACCCGGCGTGATGGTATGGGGTGCCATTGATTACACGTCTCGGTTACCTTTTGTTCGCATTGACGGCACTTTGAACAGTGGACGTTACATTTCAGATGTGTTACGACCCGTGGCTCTACCCTACATTCGATCCCTGCGAAACCCTACTTTCAGCAGGATAATGCACGACCGCATGCTGCAGGTTCTGTACGGGCCTTTCTGGATACAGAAATGTTCGACTGCTGCCCTGGCGAACACATTCTCCAGATCTCTCACCAATTGAAAACGTCTGGTCAATGGTGGCCGAGCAAATGGCTCATCAAAATACGCCAGTCACTACTTTTGATGAACTGTGGTATCGTGTTGAAGCTGCATGGGCAGCTGTACCTGTACACACCGTCCAAGCTCTGTTTGACTCTATGGCCAGGTGTATCAAGGCCGTTATTATGGCCATACGTACTGATTTCTCAGGGTCTATGCACCCAAATTGCGTGAAAATGTATTCACATGTCAGTTCTAGTATAATATATTTGTCCAATGAATACCCGTTTATCATCTGCATTTTTTCTTGGTGTAGCAATTTTAATGGCCAGTAGTGTAGAATAAAGATCCGCAGCTCGGATTAACGGAAGAGGCTCATGGAAGCAGGTCAGACCGGGCCCTGTGAGGCAGACTACGTTAAGAGAGACCAGCTGACACAGCAAGTGATTGCTGCATCGCCGTCGGGCAGCTGCCGCATCTCTCGTCCCAACAGAGCGATCAAAGTCGTCACGTCGTCGGTGCAACAGAGAGGCTGAGCCGCTGTAACTTGCATGACCTGGCTGCTTCACGTCCGAACACGTCACTGTTGCACCCAAACGTGATCACGCCACAGGAGTGCACTAAACGGGAGGGCTGAAAAAGCATATACAACCTTTGCTGCTTCGGATCACGTTCACAATTCGTTGAATGGTTTTGTACCGTCCGTAGTTGTTCCACCCTGTGTACCAGAGCAAAAATTGCGGTCGCACTGGACTCCAAACGGGGAAGACCACGTTTACTGGGGCTGTAGTACCACGACGTCGTTACAGTAGAGTTCGGGGAATGTCAGCAGCGCCGAATCCTGTGAAGAACATCGTCCCACTGCTCGTCGCAATGCGAACCGTCGTTTTCGACTGCGAAACGTGTGGGAATCAACGCTCCAAAGGAACGGGTGGTTGCATTGACACCCCTTATGCCACCCTCTAAGTGATTTTCCTGTCGATTCCGAGCAGCGGCCCGACTGAAACATTTTTCTCGGCTACTCATGAGAAAACCGCGTCGTTTCAGTGCTAGGCCTCGCCGTTCTGTCCTCCATCGCAGAGACATTGAAAGAAGGGGTGAAATGTGGGTAAGAGGGGGTGTAGTGTCCCACCCATTGTGTGACACGCTCACAGTGACGTTGGGCAAAATGGCTCTGAGCACTATGGGATTCAACTGCTGAGGTCATTAGTCCCCTAGAACTTAGAACTAGTTAAACCTAACTAACCTAAGGACATCACACACATCCATGCCCGAGGCAGGATTCGAACCTGCGACCGTAGCGGTCTCGCGGTTCCAGACTGCAGCGCCAGAACCGCGCGGCCACTTCGGCCGGCGACGCTGGGCAGACCTCTGCTGACGTTTGGTGCTAATGTGGCATCACTCACGCACCTACCACGTCACATGAACTTGTGAGCTGTGGCCTTTTTTTCGCGTGTGTCGACAGTTTTCTTGCTGTTTGATGCTTCACCGAGCCGAGGCTGATGTCGCAGGCCGCCACGCTTCTCCACCGTTACAGAGGAAGGTCATGCACGCCTTTGAGCCGCATTTCAATGAGAGACAATTACGGTGTTTCGAAAATATGATACCTTTTTTGCACACTGTATATTCGAGACTTTCTACACATATGATATACAGGGTGGTCCATTGATAGTGACCGGGCGAAATATCTCACGAAATAAGCTTCAATCAAAGAACGAAACTGGTATAGCTTGAAGGGGGAAACCAGATGGCGCTATGGTTGGCCCGCTAGATGGCGCTGCCATAGGTCAAACGGATATCAACTGCCTTCTTTTAAATGGGAAATCCCATTTTTATTACATGTTTATGTAGTACGTAAGGAAATATGAATGTTTTAGTTAGATCACTTTTTTCGCTTTGTGATAGATGGCGCTGTAATAGTCACAAACGTATAAGTACGTGGTATCTCGTAACATTCCGCCAGTGCGGACGGTATTTGCTTCGTGATACATTACCCGTGTTAAAATGGACCGTTTACCAATTGCGGAAAAGGTCGATATCGTGTTGATGTATGGCTATTGTAATCAAAATGCCCAACGGGCGATTGCTATGTATGCTGCTCGGTATCCTGGACGACATCATCCAAGTGTCCGGACCGTTCGCCGGATAGTTACGTTATTTAAGGAAACAGCAAGTGTTCAGCCACATGTGAAACGTCAACCACGACCTGCGACAAATGATGATGCCCAAGTAGGTGTTTTAGCTGCTGTCGCGGCTAATTCGCACATCAGTAGCAGGCAAACTGCGCGAGAATCGGAAATCTCAAAAACGTCGGTGTTGAGAATGCTACATCAAAATCGATTGAACCCATACCATATTTCTATGCACCAGGAACTGCATGGCCACGTGGTGTACAGTTCTGCCATTGGGCATAAAAGAAATTACGGAACGATGACAGATTTTTTTGTACGCGTTCTATTTAGTGACGAAGCGTCTTTCACCAATAGCGGTAACGTAAACTTGCATAATATGCACTATTGGGCAGCGGAAAGTCCACGATCGCGGCGACAAGTGGAACATCAGCGACCTTGACGGGTTAATGTATGGTGTAGCATTATCGGAGGAAGGATAACTGGCCCCCATTTTATCGATGGCAATCTAAATGGTGTAATGTATGCTGATTTCCTACAAAATGTTCTGCCGATGTTACTACAAGTTGTTCCACTGCATGACAGAATGGCGATGTACTTCCAACATGATGGATGTGTGGCACATAGCTCGCGTGTGTTTGAAGCGGTATTGAATAGCATATTTCATTACAGATTGATTGGTCGTCGTCGGCCGGTTGTGGCCGTGCGGTTAAAAGTGCTTCAGTCTGGAACCGCGTGACCGCTACGGTCGCAGGTTCGAATCCTGCCTCGGGCATGGATGTGTGTGATGTCCTTAGGTTAGTTAGGTTTAATTAGTTCTAAGTTCTAGGCGACTGATGACCTCAGAAGTTGAGTCGCATAGTGCTCAGAGCCACTTGAACCAATCCGCGATCGTGGACTTTCCGCTGCCCAATAGTGCATATTATGCAAGTTTACGTTACCGCTATTGGTGAAAGACGCTTCGTCACTAAATAGAACGCGTACAAAAAAATCTGTCATCGTTCCGTAATTTCTTTGATGGCCCGCACATTCACTGGAACTGACGTCCCCGGATTTCTTTCTGTGGGGAAAGTTGAAGGATATTTGCTATCGTGATGCACTGACAATGCCTGACAAATTGCGTCAGCGCATTGTCAATGCGTGTGCGAACATTACGGAAGGCGAACTACTCGCTGAAGGCGAACTACTCGCTGTTGAGAGGAATGTCGTTACACATATTGCCAAATGCATTGAGGTTGACGGACATCATTTTGAGCATTTATTGCATTAATGTGGTATTTACAGGTAATCACGTTGTAACAGCATGCGTTCTTAGAAATGATAAGTTCACAAAGGTACATGTATCACATTGGAACAACCGAAATAAAATGTTCAAACGTACCTGCATTCTGTATTTTAATTTAAAAAACCTACCTGTGACCAACTGTTCGTCTAAAATTGTGAGCCATATGTTTGTGACTATTACAGCGCCATCTATCACAAAGCGAAAAAAGTGATCCAACTAAAACATTCATATTTCTTTACGTACTACACGAATATGTAGTAAAAAAATGGGGGTTCCTATTTTAAAAAACGCAGTTGATATCCGTTTGACCTATGGCAACGCCATCTAGCGTACCAACCATAGCGCCATCTGGTTTCCCCTTTCAACTTAGACAAGTTTCGTTCTTTATAGTTTTCTCGTTTGATGCTTATTTTTGAGATATTTGGCCCGGTCACAATCAATGGAACACCCTGTATACATATAGTGGTAAAGCTTCTCTCTATGTACTAATGACGCTCTGGTTAGAACGGCGGCACAACAGCACAATCGAAATGAATGAAATATGCCATACTTTGACGTTAATGTACCTCAAAGGAACTCAACAAAAAAGATGGAAGACTCAGGTTTAACGCTTCGGCGAAGGCAGACATTGAGAAGATTCTCGGGTACTGGGTTCGGCAGCAGCAATGGCCTTTCCGAAGGAACCGTTCCTTAATTTGCCGTAACTACTCTAGAGAAATCACAGAAAAACTAAATTTCGAGAGTCGGCTACTGGTTTAACGGCCACTCAACTCAAAGCCTCTTCATTGCCTTCTCCACTGCATACCACTCTCGGTAGAGTCAACAATAAGAAAAAATACGTAGCAAAATAGTCAATGAAAAGGAAAAACATGTTAATTAATGCAACCCAGCAAGAAACTTCTCTTTATAGTAAAAAATACAAAACCCTATAAGTGTAAAATGTTTATTCATTCGAATTAACTACTGCCAGACGCTACAGATGGCTCTGGCCGACTACACTGCTGAGTAGCGCCGACATTACGTGGGATAGCACCGCAGAAGCTCCCGGACGGCAAGGCAGCCTTTTGGAAGGCAGGGAAATAGGCAGACCCAGCTCGAAGGCGTAGGAAAAGGAGATTAGGGTTTCACTTCACATAGACGAAGAGATAATAAGACACGGGTTCAGACTAGGAGTAGATAAATATGGCGGATGTGAGTTGTGTCCTTTTCTAAGGAAAACCCGGAAAATCTAGATATGAGTGAGCGGACGAGTATCTGAACCCCGCGCCTCCAGAATCTGAGTTCAGTGTGTTTAGCAGTGTGCGTCCGACCTCGATGGAAATCGTAAAGGAATGGACTTCTCTTTCTCGGTTCTCTTTCGCAGATGACGTGGTTTTGCCACATCCAGCGCTGGAAACCACGTCTTGTTGAGAAGTCTCTCTACTAGGGTCACAAAGTTTTTATGGACGTCCAGTATATGGTCCTACTGACACTGCCATTAGCAATTTTTTAACACGTCATTTCTGTTGTTAGAATAATGGTCAGCTAAGGAAATGGCTGAGTAGCTTGTTTACACTGAACGTTTTGAAGAAACAGAGTTGTGAAAATAGGACCTACATAGATTGCAGTATTTGTGTGGTAGCTTATACCGAGTGCTAAAGGAAATTGTTTCAGACCAAACGCAATGCTATAATCTTATACAAATGTGAAGAATGAGTCTCAAATGTGAAGCAGCATCCCAGCATACGTGCTGTTGAAAGGAAGTTCCTGCACAAAAGTGAAAATTTGTAGCACTCTAGGTAGCTGAATGAAGACAAACGGCTGAATGCTCATAAGGTAGTGTGAAGACATACCGTTTTTTTCTCGGTTTTTGTAAATCATATAATGTCATCCTCCACGAGCTTGATGCCTCTCTCAGTCGGATCGTCTATAACTTACATTGTAACTGTTAATTGTAGAGCGTTCATGAAAAAACTGATTTTCATGCCACTGGAAACGATTTGTCTTATGGAAGTCAAAACAAATTTGGTAATATTGTATTCTTATTATATTACAAATTAACTGTTCAATTCCTTTATTGTTAATTTCTACGATTTGAATACTTAACAATTTAAAGCCATTTCATATTTTATTCCAACTGTTTGCCACACAGTTCAACGCATTGAACATTTTAATTTTTTATTCAGAAGACCGATTAGAACAATTGGGAAGGCGACGGAACAGGAGACAGGTACCTTAAATGATTTATCACTTTTTGTAAACCCACACCAGATACATCACCATCCACAACCTCTTATTTACAAAGTTTTGTAAGAAATGTGAAACCATTTACGGTCCTGTGGCTTCAGAAGAACCACATGAACGCACACAGAGGCAGCAAGAATACAAATATCACACATTGCATTCTCTTCTCGTGGCAATAATTTAAATTCATCAGGCTACATAAACATTTTCAAACCATAAGTAGCTTTCACCGCCCACTTTGCGTAACTGATAGAGCTTCTACAATAGAGATCGCAATTAATTTTAACTAGTGAATATAATCCTCTCAAGGTTGCTGTTCTCTCGAAGTATCTCCAACAAAATGATCTCAGACCTATAGACTTGCCCCCACGTAATCCTTGACCTTCCCATGCTGAAATCCATTTTCAGATTTATTAGCACTGGTTCCAGATCAGGCGTTCTGATATTTATTTAGGATTGTTTCTTCAGCTTACATCTTGCATAAGAAACACTTCTGAGAAATATTTCATATATCTTATCTCTGCAGGGTAAATTCAAGAGATCTCAGTCGAAAAAGTTTTGAATCAAAACACAAACATTTCATGGATGAAACTTGTCCCTTCCTTTAACCGTTGGACGGTCGAGAGCTGGCTCACTTCTTCAATAACAATGTTATTCAAAGTATTAACATGCGCTACGTCCTCAAGCTTTTCTTTGTTTCGGCTCATGAACCTGTGACAATGTTGGCTCTAAGCACTGTGGGACTTAACATCTGGGGTCATCAGTCCCCTAGACTTACAACTACTTAAACCTAACTAACTAAGGACATCACACATATCCATGCCCGAGGCAGGATTCGAACTTGCGACCGTAGCAGCAGCGTGGTTCCGGACTGAAGCGCCTAGAACCGCTCGGCCACAGAGGCCGGCTGTGACAATCTTGAAGCATGTTTATGTTGTTGTCTCCGTTGTTGATGCAAAGCTTGTAATTTTGGTACGTTGTTTGTCAGGTGTTGTGCCGTAATCCGTGTTTCTTCAAATAAAGCATCACTTCTCGCGCTGGTAGTGTGACACTTAGATTCACAGTTTATACAGCCGTAAACTGTAAAAGATAACCAATAACACATTTAAAGTTTCTGTTATGTTAGGACACAGGAACATAAACATATGACAATCTGAGATGCGAAATAAATATGTCTCTCTCTGCAAAAATGGTCTTCGGTACATTTATTTAGCGGGTGGCAGTTTTTTATTTCATGGAAATAATACCAGAGTACCTAAATTACCTTCGGTGAACGAACCAAAGAGGCAGATATTGTATATGTAACAAGCGCTACTTTCCCTCGAATGTGAAAGAGGACTGGGATCGCTGACGAGTCACGCTACCTGAACAACATGATCTGAGAAACGAGAACGCATTCAGTTAATGAGACTGAAGTAATCAACCCACTTTCTTTTGGCTATGTATGAATTTGTCTCGTAAAATTAGTATTGTACGAAGTTGATGGGTTTGAAACTTCCTGGCAGATTAAAACTGTGTGCCGGACCGAGACTCGAACTCGGGACCTTTGTCTTTCGCGGGCAAGTGCTCTACCAACTTTTTTTTTTTTAATCTCATTTTGTTCGCTTTTGTTCGTTGCAGCTGCTCGGGGCGGACGTCCTACGACATCCGTTTAAGTTCGTTGTTGATCGATTAACTCAGTATTCTTTTTTTTTTTTTTTTATTACAGAGGGCAGCTAACCCTCTGACCGAACAGGCTGAGCTACCGTGCCGGCAATTTTTTTTTTTGTTCGTTATTGATCGCTGTGTTTGGTCGTTGCAGACGTCGCAAGACATCCTGTTCAAGTTCGGTTGTTGATCCTTCCACTCAGTTTTTTATTATTGAGGCCAACCGGCTCTCTGACCGAACACGCTGAGCTACCGTGCCGGCACCAACTGAGCGACCCAAGCACGACTCACGCCCCGTCCTCACAGCTTTACTTCCGCCAGTATCTCGTCTCATACCTTCCAAACTTCACAGAAGCTCTCTGTCAGGAAGTTTCATATCAGCGCACACTCCGCTGCAGAGTGAAAATCTCATTGTTGATGGGTTTTGTTCGGGATTTTCCGATTCCGAAGGCCCAGGAACAAGCTATCCGCTTGTCTTACATAGCCGACTTTCGCAAGGCTCAGTTTTATATGGACTGGAACGAAACTCGACAGCAGGCCAAGGAAATCGTCGAAATTTGTGAACAGTGCTATATGAGAGTCAAGCTAATGACTCTCGTATCACCTAAATAAGTGCTGCTATACTATCATCTACTGGAGAAGTGCTAGGAACCATATGGAGAAGATGAACTTAACCGTGGAGACTGTACAGGGAGCAACCATACCTTTCAAGTGCAGAAGACTCCAAAAGAACAATCTGAGACAATAATTTCTTGCTGTTAATTAATACAACAAATACTTTGTACGCACAGGAGTAAGTTATCGCTTGGAAATGTAGAACAGCAACGGTGCGCATCGTAAATCAAACGACACATTGCTCAGCGGAGCATGCTGTGCAGCCCTAAATGCGGGTAGGTAACAAAAGCGGAGTGCAGCGGCTACCGCGTCGCGTCACGCCACGCCGCAGGGTCACGGCCCCGAAGGTCGCCAGGGCGCACCGTGCAGGTCGGTGGGGTCAACGAACTTGCACCAACAACTTCGATCCCTTCCCAAGCCGCGTTAAAATAAGTTTCTGAGCGGTTCGGACGCTTTTCTGGAGGCACATATGCAAGACTCCTCAGAACGTTGAAGTTATACGCAGAAGTTTTGATAACGTTCTCATCGATTCAGAAAAACGTTTTTTCCTGGAAAGTGAACTAGATGTCTGATGGGAGAGGTCGGGTGGGAAAAGAGGGAGGTGGGTGGGGTTGACGGACGAAGCGGGGAAAGGTGATACTTCGTTCACTGATCGATCACACTAACAACGAAACGGAAGATAGCAGCGAGAAGACAGAAACACTGAATTTTTTCTCCTGAACTTCTTCCACCGCGGAAGATCGTAATAAGGTTCCTCCTTTCAATCATCGTGCGAACATTGGAATGGCAGATACTGGGATAGCTAATAGCGGAACTGAGGATGGGATACCTATAAGGTTCTACAAAAATTATGCGAGAGAACTTGCTCCCTTTCTAGCAGCAGTTCATTGTAGATCGGTGGAGCAACGAAGGGTACCTTGCGACTGGAAAAAAGTGAAAGTCATCCTAGTTGTCAAGAAGAGCCGTGCGACAGATGCTCATTATCATAGGCCTATATCGTTTACGCGAAACTGTTGTAGAATTGGGAACGTGCTTTATCCTCACGTATTTTGACGTTTTTGGCGAATGAAGATCTCCTCTAATAAAATCAACATTGTATACGTAAACAGAGATCTTGCGAAACTCTGCTCACTCTGTTCCGCCATGGCATACACAGCGCTGTAAACATCGGCGCTCAGCTTGACGCCGTGTTCCTTGATTTCAGGAATGCATTTGACACCGTCCTGCACTGCCGGTAAGCGTCATATTTGCGACTGGTTTCAAGACTTCCCTTACTGACAAAACTCAGTGCTTCGCTCTTAACACAACAAAATCGACAGATGTAAAGGTAATTTCCAGAGTACCGCAAGGAAGTGAGATAGGACCGTTACTGTTTACTATGTGTATATACACTGAAGAGCCAAAGAAACTGGTACACCTGCCTAATACCGGGTAGCGCCCCCACCAGCACGCAGAAGTGCACCAACAAGACGTGGCATGGACTCGACTGTTTCCTGAAATAGTGCTGGAGGGAAGTGACGCCATGAATCATGCAGGGTTGTCCATAAATCCATAAGAATACGAGGGAGTGGAGATCTCTTCTGAACAGCACGTTGCAAGGCATCCCAGATATGCTCAATTATCTTCATGTCTGGGGAGTTTGGTGGTCAGCGGAAGTGTTTAAACTCAAAAGAGTGCTCCTGGAGCCACTCTGTAGCAATTCTGGACATGTGGGGCGTCCCATTGTCCTTCTGGAATTGCCCAAGTCCTTCGGAATGCACAATGGACATGAATGGATGCTAATGTACGTTTCACCTGTCAGAGTCGTATCTGCACGTATCAAGGGTCCCATATCACTCCAACTGCACACGCCCCACACCGTTACAGAGCCTCCACAAGCCTGATCAGTCTCTTGCTCACATGTGGTCCATGGATCTATGAGGTTGTATCCATAGCTGTACACGTCCATTCACTCGATACAATTTGAAACGAGACTCGTCCGAGTAGGCAACATGTTTCCAGTCATCAACGGTCCAATGTCGGTGTTGACGAGTCCAAGCGAGGCTTAAAGCTTAGTGTCATGCAGTCATCAAGGGTACACGAGTGGGCCTTCGGCTCCGAAAGCCCATATCTATGATGTTTCGTTGAATGGTTCACACGCTGACACTTATTGGTGAACAACCACTGAAACCTGCAGCAATTTGCGGAAGGGTTGCACTTCTGTCACGTTGAATGAATTTCTTCAGTCGTCGTTGGGCCAGTTCGTGCAGTATCTTTTCCCGACCGCAGTGATATCGGAGAGTTGATGTTTTGCCGGATTTCTGATATTCACGGTATACTCGTGAAATGGTCGTACTGAAAAATCCCCGCTTCATCACTACCTCGGAGATGCTGTGTCCCATCGCTCGTGCGCCGACTATAACACCACGTTCAACCTCATTTAAATCCTGATAAACTACGATTGTAGCAGCAGTAAGCGATCTAACAACTGCTCGAGACACTTGTTGTCTTATATAGGCGTTGCCGACCGCAGCGCCGTATTCTGACTGGTTACACATCTCTGTATTTGAATACGCATACCTATACCAGTTTCTTTGGCGCTTCAGTATATGATCAAGCAGAAAGCATCAGAAGCTCGTTAAAGGCTGTTCCCGGATGACATGGCTGTCTATAAGGAAGCAGCAACGCCAAAGAACTCTAAAGACTTGCAGAATGACCTGCAGAGGTTTGATGAATGTGCAAATGTGCTGTTTAGGTTTTTATGTTTTTAATGCCATGTAGTGCTCTGTATGAAAATCACTGACTGCGCTGTGTGCAGTCTGTGGCTGGTTGGACTCATTGTTGGAATATTCGCTTGTGTAGTGTTGGGCAGTTGGATGTGAACAGCACGTAGCGTTGCGCAGCCGCCAGTAGTGGTGGACGTGGGGAGTGAGCTGGCGGAGTTCTGAGAGCGGACGATCTGGACGTGTGTCCGTCAGAAAAAGGAAATTTGTTTAATTGGATGTCACAACTATTAGTAGTTAGTGCCTTCAGTAGTTAGAATCTTTTATTTAGCTGGCAGTATTGGCGCTCGCTGTATTGCAGTAGTTCGAGGAACGAAGACTTTTGTGAGGTAAGTGATTCATGAAAGGTATAGGTTATTGTTAGACAGGGCCATTCTTTTGTAGGAACTATTGAAAGTCAGACTGCGTTGCGCTAAAAATATTGTGTGTCAGTGGAGTGATGATCAGAATAAGTAAAGAGAGAAATGTCTGAGTACGTTCAGTTTTGCTCAGCTGTTTGAAAATCAAATAACGTAGAAGTTTACCAGCACAGTCAATCATAATTATCAAAGGGGACGTTTCAAATGGAACAAGTTCTGTCAGTTGACCCTGAACCTAAATAAATTTAACATTTAGCTCATTCATAGGAAAAGAAATCCACAACTGTGCAACTACACTACCACTGACTTATTGCTGGAAAAAGTTCTTACCGTAAAATATCCAGGAGTAACCATGCAAAGCGACCTTAAGTGGAATTACCACATAAAACAATTATTAGGAAAAATATATGCCAGACTGAGATTCATAGGAAAATCTTTCGGAAATTTCACTCAGCCTCGAAGGAAGTAGCTTATAAGGCTCTTGCTCGACCGATTCTTGACTGTTCATGAATATGGGATCCCTACCAGGCAGGACTGACAGAAGACACAGAGAAGATCCAACGAAGAGCGGCGCGTTTCGTCACGGGATTGTTTAGTCCGCACGAGGGCGTTATAGGGATGCTCAACAAATCCCAGTGGCAGACGTTACAAGAGAGGCGTTGTGCTTCGCGGTGAAGTTTACTGATGAAATTTCTGGAGAGCACTTTCGAGGTAGAGTCGGACAGCGTATTACTTCCTCCCACATACATACCGCGAAGAGACCACGACGAGAAAATTCGAGAAATTAGTATCTTACCGACAATCATTCTTCCCACTCGCCGTTCACGAACGAAACAGGGAAGCGGGCATCAGGTAGTGGTACTGAAAGTACCCTCCCCCAGCCCTTTAGGTGGCTTGCGCAGTGTGATGTACATGAAGAAGAAGCCACAGCACTTCATATTATGCACATTTCAATTGTTAACAGCGTATTGTAAATGAAATTATTGCTGCGTTACCTTTTTGTAGATGTCCAATTGTCTTACTTCGCCACCTTAATCACCGACACGTCAGTTCCAGTGAGATGTCTTCCAGTAACTGGGGCAGCACGTCTGCCAGGCACAACAAATATTTGTGGCTATTTAGAGTCTCGTGAATGAGGAAGCAAGCCCCCCCCCCTTTTTTTTTTACTTATGTACAGTACCATGCTCCAGATAGACACTACCAAGACCATCTTCCTTTTCCATACCAGTACCTGATACCAGTATCGTCCTTTTACTGCAGAAACTTTTCTCCAGCTCAGCTTACATTTGGGACAGTAGGGTAGACTTTAGTGGGACGTCTTCTCTTGAAGACGGGAGAATGGTTACTGGCGCTGAATTATACTATTCCTAATTGATGAAGTTCCACATACACTATGTGATCAGAAGTATCCCGACACCTGCCTGAAAATGACTTACAAGTTCGTGGTGCCTTCCATCGGTAATGCTGGAATTCAATAAAGTGTTGGCCCACCCTTCATGACAGCTTCCACTCTTGGAGGCACACCTTCAATCAGGTACTGGGAGGTTTCTTGAGGAATGGCAGCCAATTATTCACGGAGTACTGCACTGAGGAGAGGTATCGACGTCGGTCGGTGAGGCTTGGCCCGAAGTCGACGTTCCGAAACATCCCAAAGGTGAAACTTCCTGGCAGATTAAAACTGTGTGCCGGACCGAACTCGTTCGGGACCTAAGCCGTTCGCGGGCAAATGATCTGCCATCTGAGCTACCCAAGCACAACTCAGGACCCGTCCCCACAGCTTCAATTCTGCCAGTACCTCGTCTCGTACCTTCCAAACTTCACAAAAGCTCTTCTGCGAACCTTGGAGAACTAGATCCCCTGGAAGAAATGGTATTGCGGAGGCATGTCTTAGCCACAGCCTGGAGGTTGTTTCGAGAATGGGAATTCTCATTCTGGATCCATCCAAAAGGTGTTCTATAGGATTCAGGTCAGGACTATGTGCAGGCCAGTCCATTACTGGGATGTTATTGTCGTGTAACCATTCCGCCACAGGTCGTGCATTATGAACAGGTGCTCGATCGTGTTGAAAGATGAAATCGCCTTCTCCGAATTGATCTTCGACATTGGGAAGCAAGAAGGTGCTTAAAACATCAATGTAGGCCTGTGCTGTGATAGTGCCACCCAAAACAACAAGGGGTGCAACCCCTCTCCATGAAAAACACGACCATACCATAACATCACCGGCTCCGAATTTTACTGTTGGCACTACACACGCTAGCAGATGACGTTCACCAGGCATTCGCCATACTCACACCATGTTTATGCTTCCACCAGAAGACCTTTAAAGAGTCTGTTCCATCCAGCAATAGTTAAGTCAGGCGCCACAGTGGCTGCTGACACCAGGAACTAGTTTCTGCGTCGGCCAATCAGATGGCAGGTGGGCCAGAACTAAATAACTATCTGTTACAGCAGTTCAGACTGAACTCCTATACATCGGATGGTTCTCTTAAGTCTGCTAGGTTAAATTGGTGTGTATGACATTTACAAGTACCACGCATCCATCACACATTACTCAAATCTGAGTATATATCCATATTTCATTTTAATAAATATTTTTTGTTGTTTCATGTAGTGTTGCACATATTTTGTAGATAATATCGCCCTCCGACCACACCAGTGGCTAGTGTGTAAGCAAGCTGTCTTTGTACAGCAATAGCTTTTCTGTGGTAGGGGGTTCGCTTCCTGCTGCCTTGTATGACGGACGCCAGACTCCTCAGAAATGGCTCTTCCCAGTACTACAGAAGAGAGTACATAGTTCCAATTTTTTTTTTTTAAAAGTAAATCGGCAGCTATAAAGATTAAAAATTACTGGCCTACGTCCGCCGCTGTTTAGCGGAAAGCGTGCCTTGGTATATTTTCTCTGTCTTGATATACACCGCTGCGTAACTCTTAAGGACGAAAGTGAATTTTGCCTAAAGTGTCACTGCCAACTAACGTAGTTTATTGCAACTTGAACCATACGTAGTGAAACGTCCTGCTTAACCTGCAGGGCAGGACAAATAGAATAAATTGTGGAAAGGGGCCAAAATAAGGGGCTGTCAGTTACACTCGAACATACAAGAGCCCAAAAATATTTTTTAAAAACACACCTTTAATCTTTGGGACTTAATTACCGGCTGAAAGCAACTTTAATTTGAAAACGGCTGAAGGCCAATAACTTAAAACGCAAGCATAATCAGAAATTTAAAAGGCAAGTCTTTGCTCTGAAAAAACGTTCGTTACTTAGGCTGAAGTAAACAAGTTAAATTCAAATCGGCTGAAGGCCGAAGACTTAAAAATTAAAAAAAGTTTTAAAATGCCAAATGGCTTAAGTGAAACAGTACTTTAAACTATGCTGAAGGCATTAAGAGTAAAACAACTCTAATTTAAAACACAAAACCGGCTAGAAGCCATAGAAGTACCAACAACAAGAACAAAGAAAAAAAAATCAGGCAGTCCACACAAGGGCGCGCAGATGTTCGAGGGTCGGCCTGTAATTCAAACACTCACATTCGCTTAGGTGAGACAGGCAGTCAGGCCAACCATTCACGATCCGACGACAACCCAACACACTGACAGTCAGCGGACCCACCGACAAGATAACTTCCACTTCACCCTACCAGGGCACAACAGGGAGTTCAACGGAACAACGTAGAAGATATTGGCGCCCACAACCAATCATACACGGAGCTATCAAACTACACACAGTGCTGGACAGCAACAACACGATGAGGAAACTACACTGCCTGAAATTTACGTCAACTCCCAGGGCAGGTAACCGGAACGCTAACGGCCATAAGGCAGAAGATTCCGCTGGTGCACTTCAATTCAAATAACCAAATACAGTGAAACTCCACCGGAGGCTGGCTAGAATTTTCCAACTCGAAAACGTTGTTGCTCGCGGGAATACCCTGACAGCCGACAACGAACTCCAAACGACACAATGTGAACAGTCTTGACTTGCTGGTAGGTTAAATCAAAACTCAACTTAAGTGTCCAGGGTCGGTGAGCCACGGACCTCGTAGCAATGGGAACAGCGCCACACTCTCCGACACCGCGTAGAGACCGCCAGCGGGCCCCGACCAAACTACGCCCCGCCGAGAATTCCTCACTGCTCCACGGCAACCGACCTACTCGGTACACACCAGTATGCCGACAACATTTGAAATAACTTGTCAATCAAAATCACACTATCTACACACAGTTTCACGAACACTTGCACGAAGAACTAAACAATGCTAACGGCAGTGACTGTACAATAACAGGGACGAATCACGAGTCGGCACACCCACAGTCAACCCATAAGCGATCGTCGGCCAAATACACGTCGTCCGGCAAGACGACCGGCCGACGACCAACGGAAGTGGTCCCCACCCCAATCATGTGTGTCGGCAACCGTCGGGCGAGTCATGGCGATCCGGACCTCACTGCTGCCGCGCCCCGACTGAACTTGTGCCGCGTACCAAGACAAACAATGCCGGGTCCGAACTAACTGCTGGCACGTTCCAACTGACTTCATTGCCCGGTCCGAACTGCACTGCTGGCGCGTTCCAACCCTTGGACGAAGAACGCGACCAATGCTAAAGCAGTGACTGTGCACTGACAAGGACGAACCACATGTTGAGACACACACCGCCGACCCATAAGCGATCGGCGAGCAAAAACACGTCGTCCGGTAAGACAACCAACCCACGATCAACCTAGACCGTCCCCACTGAAGCCATGTGTGCCGGCAACGGTCGGGCGAGTCGTGGCTATCCGAAGCTCACTGCCGCTCCAACCCGACCGAACTTCTGCCGCGTCCCAACTGTCCGACTCCACTGCTGGCGCGTGCCAACTCTCTCCATTGCCCGGTCCGAACTGCCAACTAAACTACAGACACACGACGACGGAAATGCTGGCTCGGACCCAACCATGCAGAGGAAACACGCCCAGTGGCTAACCGACATCCCTGCACCAGGAAAGGCCCGACCGAAGTCCCAACCGCACCCCTCGTCCGTTTCCAACTGACTGGTGGACACACGACGACCGGTAAGTAAATGAAGTCCAGTAAAGATAATACGGCAGGGCTTATATCGATAAGCGCTGCTGCTGACGCTCACAGGCAGGCAAAGCAGCAACTCAGTGACACCAGTAATTGAAACTAACATAACGAGGTGGCAGTACGGCAAAAACAGGATGTTAAACTAGAGATGGCACGAACGGCTCACATAGGAACTGAAAGAAATACGCAATGAAGGGAACAGAAATGACAACTTCATTCAATGACAATAATAATGCTGTAGTCGCCGCGATTTACGATGGTCCCCTGGACATGACAAACGGGTGAACATGGTTCTTAACAGGGCCTGTGATCGGCATAGAGAGCAGTGCGTGTTCTGGAACGTACTCCCATGCTGGCTACAAGGTTGGAATGAGTTTCTTTGGTAGTGCACTCCATTTTCCACCATCGCTGTTGACAACTGCTAGATGGTCATTGGTGCATGTGGACGTGCGGCAATACGTCATCCCAAAGCATCCCGCACGTGCTGGATGGATTTACGTCGGGAGGGGACAGGCCAGTCCATTCGCCTAAGATCCTCTCTTTCCGAAACCTTCCCCCGTTGTGGTGTTATATGAAGCCGCGCAATGTCAGGCTCAACCCAGCCGTGAAAAGACGCACGCGCAAAAGGAGTACAGTGTCCCAATACCGTTGATCAGTGACTGTACCGTGCGAAAAGATTTCGAGGTCAGTACTCCCGCACAGTATTATGGCTCCCACCCAACAACACCTAGACTACCAAAGCGATCGTATTCGACGATGTTCGTTGGTGCATTACGTGTTCCCATCTCTCGCCATAGCAAGATACCTCCAGCATTGTGGGCAAGTATAACGTCGCATGAGCGTACTGACCTCCACAACTTTAAGGACAGTACCCTAACAGATAACTTTATTGTGACACTGTGCTCCGCCCCATTTTCAGTGTCGCATTCGGCGCTGAATTGATTTTTATCGATGGCAATGCGCGACCGCCTCCAATAGTGCAGCTGAAGCAGCTCTTCGGACAATAAGATATTCGGTGTGTGGACTGGCGTGACCTTTCCCCCCGAATTAGATCCCACGGAGCAGGTGTGGCACGCGTTCGGAAGACACACTGAATCACGTTGACGTTTACATTAGATTAGATTAGTACTTGTTCCATAGATTATGAATACGACACTTCGTAATGATGTGGAAGGTGTCAGGTTAATAAAAGGTGTCTATACAAGATATTACATTGCACAAAAAATTACATGACACTTAATATTTCTAATTTATTTTTCTGGGGGTTGGGGAAATTACCCACTTACTATATCCAAAAATGCATCTAATGAGTAGAAGGAGTTGCCATTAAGAAATTCTTTTAAATTCCTTTTAAATGCTATATGGCTATCTGTCAGACTTTTGATTCTATTAGGTAAGTGACCAAAGACTTTTGTGGCAGCATAATTCACCCCCTTCTGAGTCAAAGTTAGATTTAACCTTGAGTAGTGAAGATCATCCTTTCTCCTAGTGTTGTAGCCATGTACACTGCTATTACTTTTGAATTCGTTCGGGTTGATAATAACAAATTTCGTAAGTGAATATATATATTGTGAGGCTACAGTGAAGATCTCTAGCTCTTTAAATAACTGTCTGCAGGATGATCTTGGATGAGCTCCAGAAATTATTCCTATTACATGCTTTTGTGCAATGAACACTCTTTTACTCAATGATGAGTTATCCCAGAATATGATGCCATACGAAAGCAGAGAATGAAAATAGGCGTGGTAAGCTAATTTACTCATATGTATATTGCCAAAATTTGCAATGACCCTAATAGCATAAGTAGCTGAAGTCAAACGTTTCAGCAGATCCTCAGTGTGTTTTTTCCATTTCAACCCCTCATAAATGCATACACCTAGAAATTTTGAATATTCTACCTTAGCTACCGATTTCTGATCGAAGTCTATATTTATTAATGGTGTCATTCCATTACTGCGTGGAACTGTATATACGGTGTTTTTTCAAAGTTTAATGAGAGCCCATTTGCAGAGAACCACTTAATGATTTTCTGAAAAACATCGTTTACAATTTCACCAGTTAATTCTTGTCTGTTGGGTGTGATAGCTATACTTGTATCATCGGCAAAAAATACCAGCTTTGCATCTTCGTGCAGCAACAACCGTCTAGCAGTCGTCAGCACCGCTGCTGGGGGAATGGGGTGCCCTATCATGAGAACTCCTTATCAACGTTGTGTCCAGCGTTGGGCACGTTGCCGTCCGTGGTGATCTCACACACTGGCAACAATCATGTCCCGCCTGTTGTAATGTCCAGGGGATCATCATCAATGGCGGTGACTTCATCATTTCAGTGTAGCTATTGACTCTGAATAAAAGTATCATTTCTGTTCTGTTCGTTTATTGGGTACTGTACTGTGGCAGCTCTTTCTACACTACTGGCCATTAAAATTGCTACACCAAGAAGAAATGCAGATGATAAGCGGGTATTCATTGAACAAATATATTATACTAGAACTGACATGTGATTACATTTTCTCGCAATTTGAGTGCATAGATCCTGAGAAATCAGTACCTCTGGCCGTAATAACGGCCTTGATAAGCCTGGGCATTGAGTCAAACAGAGCTTGGATGGCGTCTACAGGTACAGCTGCCCGTGCAGTTTCAACATGATACCACAGTTCATCAAGAGTAGTGACAGGCGTATTGTGATCTAGAAAATGTGCTGGCCACGGCAGCAGTCGAACATTTCCTGTATCCAGAAAGACCCGTACAGGACCTGCAACATGCGGTCGTGCATTATCCTGCTGAAATGAAGGGTTTCGCAGGGATCGAATGAAGGGTAGAGCCACGGGTCGTCATACATCTGAAATGTAACGTCCACTGTTCAAAGCGTACAAGAGGTGACCGAGAGGTGTAACACATGGCACTGCATACCATCACGCCGGGTGATACGCCAGTATGGCGATGACGAATACGTGCTCCCAATCTGCATTCAGCACGATGTCGCCAAACACGGATGCAACCATCATGATGCTGTGAACAGAACCTGGATTCATCCGAAAGAATGACGTTTTGCCACTCGTGCACCCAGGTTCGTTGTTGAGTACACCATCGCAGGCGCTCCTGTCTGTGATGCAGCGTCAAGTGTAACCACAGCCACGGTCTCCGAGCTGATAGTCCATGCTGCTGCAAATGCATATGGTTGTTGTCTTGCAAACGTCCCCATCTGTTAACTCAGGGATTGAGACGAGGCTGCACAATCCGTTACAGCCATCCGGATAAGATGCCCGTCACCTCGACTGCTAGTGATACGAGGCCGTTGGGCTCCAGCACGGCGTTCCGTATTACCCTCCTGAACCCACCGATTCCATATTCTGCCAATAGTCATTGGATCTCGACCAACGCGAGCAGCGATGTCGCGATACGATAACCGCAATCGCGATAGGCTACAACCCGACCTTTATCAAAGTCGGAAACGTGATGGTACGCATTTCTCCTCCTTACACGAGGCATCACAACAAAGTTTCACCAGGCAACGCCGGTCAACTGCTGTTTGTGTATGAGAAATCGGTTGGAAACTTTCCTCATGTCAGCACGTTGTAGGTGTCGCCACCAGCGCCAACCTTGTGTGAATGCTATGAAAAGCTAATCCTTTGCACATCACAGCTTCTTCTTCCTGTCGGTTAAATTTCGCGTCTGTATCACGTCTTCGTAGTGTAGCAATTTTAATGGCCAGTAGTGTATGTAAGGTCGAAATTTGATCGACCTATGTTACTTGGCAGTCACACATCATGGGAAAGTTACTTTCGTCCTCAAGTCTTCACAATAATGTACTTGGTATGGTGGGTCGTAGCAGCCTCACTCAGCAGCTATCAAAGTGTGTTTCGGCACGACTCGTCCTTCGGCAGAGGCGATACGCCTCAATCAAAGCTGACGCAAGTCTGCGGGAGGCGGAGAACAACTTTGCCGTCCTCCAGCACCCAGCGCGCGGTTGTAAACAGCCGCCACGGCGCCGCAGCTCACGCACGCCGGCGGCCATCGCGTGTCGCCGCGCCGCCCGGTCGCTACCTGGAGATATCGACTCCAGACGCTGACGTCACAGTCCGCGTCCGGCCCGCGAATAAATCGCCGGCAGCGCGGCGGGCGGTTTATCGCGCGCACGGATCTGATGGAGCACGCCCGGCTGATATGCAGAACACTGCACTGCTTGTCCTCACGACTTACTGCCCTTCAAGGCACTGATAAGAAGGGGCAGTGATAGGAAGGGGCACGCTGAGGGAAAGCCGAAACATGTGCTTCAATTAAAGAGATATTCAATTTCATAAAGTGTATACATTATTTTGAGACACCCTGATTGTGCCAGATATACTGTTGAAACGTTTTACGCCTACTATATGTGTAAGTTTTATTGCTGTGTGAATTAAATACTATGACAAACCGTGTGGATGCGCTTTTGTAAAATGAAATACTGAAAGTGGAGGCTTGTTATCCATCGTCTTCGTTTCTTTTATTATGACGACAATCACAAAAGCATTTCACAATTCAATTACCAATTTCGATAATCCAGGTATCTTCGTAGATGTACACATTATATGCTGGTATGTAAATGATTGTAGACATGCAGTTCTCTGTGACACGTAGAACGGCCGTTACTGCCATTCGTGTTTAGTGTTGTCACCATGCGTGGTAGAGTGTATCAGGGCGCAGACTGCTGCAGATGTTGACTGGTCACTGTGAAGGACACGGAGGTGCCGCACACTGGAGTGAGACTGCGTCAGGAGTACCTGAAAGGGTTTGAAATGGTCCTCATTGTGGGTTTCTGTTTGGTAGACTGCTCAAATCACGCAATATCCAGACCAGTGCGGCATTCGGATGAGACGGTGACCGAATACTGGACTGAAAAGGAACGTGAGAGCAGGCGAACTCGTCATCAAGTTTCCAGTCGGTCATGTGGGACCACCACGAGGGAGGATCGCCGTTGTTGTTGTTGTGGTCTTCAGTCCAGATACTGGTTTTATGCAGCTCTCCATGCTACTCTATCCTATGCAAGCTTCTTCATCTCCCAGTACCTACTGCAACCTACACCCTTCTGAATCTGTTTAGTGTATTCATCTCTTGGTCTCACTCTACGACTTTTACCTTCCACGCTGTCCTCCAATACTAAATTGGTGATCCCTTGATGCCTCAGAATATGCCCTACCAGCCGATCCCTTCTTCTGGTCAAGTTGTGCCACAAACTTCTCTTCTCCCCAATCCTGTTCAATACTTCCTCATTAGTTATGTGATCTACCCATCTAATCTTCAGCATTCTTCTGTAGCACCACATTTCGAAAGCTTCTATTCTCTTCTTGTCTAAACTATTTATCGTCCACGCTTCACTGTCATACATGGCTTCACTCCATACAAATACTTTCAGAAACGACTTCCTGACACTTAAATCTATACTCGATGTTAACAAATTTCTCTTCTTCAGAAACGTTTTCCTTGCCATTGCCAGTCTACATATTACATCCTTTTTACTTCGATCATCATCAGTTATTTTTCTCCCCAAATAGCAAAACTCCTTTACTCCTTTGAGCATCTCATTTCCTAATCTAATTCCCGCAGCATCGCCCGATTTAATTCGACTACATTCCATTATCCTCGTTTTGATTTTGTTGATGTTCATCTTATATCCTCCTTTCAAGACACTGTCCATTCCGTTCAACAGCTCTTCCAAGTCCTTTGCTGTCTCTGACAGAATTACTATGTCATCGGCGAACCTCAAAGTTTTTGTTTCTTCTCCATGGACATTAATACCTACTCCGAATTTTTCTTTTGTTTCCTTTACTGCTTGCTCAATATACAGATTGAATAACATCGGGGACAGGCTACAACCCTGTCCCACTCCCTTCCCAACCGCTGCTTCCCTTTCATGCCCCTCGACTCTTATAACTGCCATCTGGTTTCTGTACAAATTGTAAATGGCTTTTCGCTGCCTGTATTTTACCCCTCCCCCCTTCAGAATTTGAAAGAGAGTATTCCAGTCAACATTGTCAAAAGCTTTGTCTAAGTCTACAAATGCTAGAAACGTAGGTTTTCCTTTGCTTAATCTATTTTCTAAGATAAGTCGTAGGGTCAGTACTGCCTCACGTGTTGCAACATTTCTACGGAATCCAAACTGATCTTCCCCGAGGTCGGCGTCTACCAGTTTTTCTATTCGTCTGTAAAGAATTAGTGTTAGTATTTTGCAGCCGTGGCTTATTAAACTGATGGTCCGGTAATTTTCACATCTGTCAACACGTGCTTTCTTTGGGATTGGAATTATTATATTCTTCTTGAAGTCTGAGGGTATTTCGCCTGTCTCATACATCTTTCTCACTAGATAGTAGAGTTTTGTTAGGCCTGGCTCTCCCAAGACTGTCAGTAGTTCTAATGGAATGTTGTCTACTCCCGGGGCCTTGTTTAGACATAGGTCTCTCAGTGCTCTTCACGCAGTATCATATCTCCTATTTCATCAAGTAATGGGCTCCGTAAAACGTTGTGTGTCTTCCTCCGCCACTGGTCTGAGACTAGCAGCGGCCAGATTAGGCTGCCGTTAACGCAACACGAACGGCTGTGCTTAGACTGGTGCCGTTACCGGGAGAAATGTACTGCCGGTTACTGGACTGACGCCGCACCGAGTTCAGCGACGAGTCACGGTTATGCACTGCCCCAGATGACCCCCGCCAGTGCCGGCCGGAGTGGCCGTCCGGTTCTAGGCGCTACAGTCTGGAACCGAGCGACCGCTACGGTTGCAGGTTCGAATCCTGCCTCGGGCATGGATGTGTGTCCTGTCCTTAGGTTAGTTAGGTTTAATTAGTTCTGAGTTCTAGGCGACTGATGACTTCAGAAGTTAAGGCGCATAGTGCTCAGAGCCATTTAAACCATTTGAACCACCCCCGCCAGCGACTGTGGGGACGAGGTGGGGAGTGGTCCCGTCTTGCCAGTGTTTTGGGAAAGCGTAGCTGTGTGACCCCCGGCTCCATGGGGTGGAGAGCCGCCGGCTGTGGCTTGAGGTCGAGGCTGGTAGCGAGTGAGGGAACTCTGACGGTACGGCTGTATGTCACGCTCACCCTGCGCCCTCAAGTGTTTCTTCTCACGCGAGAGAGTAGTGGCGTCATTTTTCAGCAGGACAACGCTCGTCCACTAATGGCACACATCCCTATTAGCTGTCTCCACGGTTTTGAGGTACTGCAGTGGCCAACACGTGTGTGACCAGCTCAGACGTCAGCTACGTCCCAGTGCCAATATCCGGGGTATCGAGCAACAGTTGTGGGTTCAGCTTGCCTGAGGAAATGACACAGCGGTCTTACGACGCTCTCCTCAACGGAATATGTGACAGACCAGAAGGGAGCCACGTCATAATGAAAAGTGGGCCGCTGCTGCCAAGTTCTTTGTGGATGGTACTCGATTTCGTAACCACCGAAATAACATTAAATACCCTCACAAACCTTTCAAGTTTCCTATTCCTCTTCTGGGTGATTCACCTTTTCTATCAGGCAGTGTATACAGCGTGTTTTTAGGGGTATGAGCGCAGATATTCTGGTCATTCGTACCTTAATGTGTACACACTTCAGTGTGATGGCTGTGTCTTCTCTGCGTCCAACGGTCTTCCCGAAAACACGTCACATAATTTACTATCTCATGTTCTCTGCACGGTCGTATCTGCACCACTATGTGTATTACGCCTGCCAGTATAGACTGGCTGTTTTGTGACCATGTGTCCACACTTCAACAGGGAAAACTCAGCATTAATGGCTTGCTCTTGCTACATGTACATGCAGATACAATTACTAGTCTGAAAGTGGACTAAATACTGATCTAATGTTGTTCAGTATATTGTTCTCGGTCACAAATACAAATATCCGCGCTTATACCCCTTACCCCCTGTGTACTTGACAACGCGACAACACCCTTGGTTCACCGTTGGCTCGTCAAAACCGATTACTGCGTCGTCAAATGCTTTTATGATTGTTGTCATAAGAAATTAGAGGAATATTATTATAGACGCGCACTGAGTCACATAATAACTAAAAAGCGATATCCCCTCCAATGATGATTTATCACAATTATGGGTAGTTGTAGAGATTTGTGTAACTGTATCACTGAGAAATTTCAGTGATGATTGTTACCTGAATGGACTGCAACGCTCCTCTAGAAACGTGTTAGGTGGCAGACAGTACGCCTCCTATATTTTTAACTGTATCTTCGGTTTAGACTGCAAAACATTTACAGTTTACCTCTTCAGGGATGAAACTCTAGTAACATGCCTTGGCCACACACGTATGATTAAGTCTCTAATGGAGTAAAATTTTTATTTCAAAAATGTTTTGTATAATTGGTTAGTCTCTTTTAAGCGGCAAGAGCGTATTTCTAAAACCGCGCAACGCTATTCCCTAACTCGCAAACGCGGTAGTCCAGAGGTGCGGCACTGGACACACATTCTGGAAGACGACGGCTCCTCCGGCAATCCATACTCAGGTCTTTCGTTGGTTCTTTAAAATGCCTTGATAGTTCCATCCCTCATTATGTAATCAGCACTGTTAGCTATGGTCTGTTTGCACTGCGAACAGTCATTGAAGTTTGTTTGCCATCGAAAGCTATTTGACCGATATAAAATACGCAGCTTTCAGTATGCACGGTGTCATTTGCGGGTAGAGGCAAAGCGGCTGAACATTCTCAAAGAACGCCACCAGTGTCATTACACAAGCATTTTCACTGGTACTCCTTAAGCTCCAACCGTCACCAGGTGAGGTGCTTAGGGCAGTAGTTAAAGCATTGGGCTCCTATTCGGGAGGGCAGCGGTTCGAATTTTCGTTCAGCCATCTGCTGGGTTGGTGCATTAAGTTCGTAGCAATTTTCCGTAAGTTTGAACACAACAGATACTCATAACAAAGATTTTAGCCAAAAGTAATATTTGTCCTTTACTATTTACAACAGTCTTCCAGCGCTAAGGTAACTTTTCGATTCCGTGACTGTAGAAATCGCATGGTTTTGAGGCGACGAACTCGTGGGAGCATGTTCGCAGAGCATTTTCATCCGGAAAGGAAGTCCCTTCCTTGAAGCTTGTTCGATAGAGAGCGGAAAAAGTGAAAATCCGAGGGCGCAAAATAAGGTGAATAACGGGGAGCTGTTTTTCGTCAGTCTAGCAGAGTGGGGGTGGCGTTATCGTGAAACAACATCACTTCACGCAGTCTTCCTGGTCATTGTCCTTGGGTTTCGTATGCAAGACGTCTCATTTGTTGACAATAATGTCAAAACGATCCTCGTTAAACGACAAATCCATTTTCTTGCCGTGCCCTATCCAATGGCATTATCCCCCCTACAAATGTTATTGGCTGCTGTCACCACTCTATTGAACTCAAACAAAAGACTGCAGTGAGGTAAAAAAAGCCACACCAAATAATAATTGATGTAGAATAATGAAATTTCGGGAATACAGTTCTCTAGGTAACATATTTAAGTGATTAACATCGCAAGAGTACAGATTAATGTAATTGCAAGATAAACCATAGCAAATGTGAAATGTTGTACGTTAATAACCGGTGTAACCGCCGGGATGTTGAATGCAAGCATGCAAACGTGGTTGCATTGTGTTGTACAGGTGCTGGATGCCAGTTTCTGGGATAGAGTTCCATGCCTGTTCTACATCTACGTGATTACTCTGCTATTCACAATAAAGTGCGTGGCAGAGCGTACAATGAACCATCAATATGTTGCACTTGGTCGGTCAATTTAGGGACAGTTAATACTGTTTGTGAATGGCGCTGCAGTCGTCGTCCGATGTTATCCCATTTGTGCTCGATTGGAGACAGATTGGGTGATCGAGCAGGCCAAGGCAACATGTCGGCACTCTATACAGCACGTTGGGTTATAACAGCGGTACGTGGGCGAGCGTTATCCTCTTGGAAAACACCCACTGAAATGCTGCTCATGAATGACAGCACAACAGGTCGAATCACCACACTGATACACAGTTTTGCAGTTAGGGTGCGTCGGATAACCACGAAAGTATTCCTGCTGTCATACGAAATCGCTCCCCAGACCATGATTCCAGTTGTAGGTCTAGTGTGTGTAGCATGCAGACAGGTTGAGAAGTGGCACGCCTTCACAATGCACACAGTGACTTGCCCCATCTCATATTTATATCCTACTCTGAGTAATTCGATTTGGGGAAGTATAGCCGAGTATGGTCATTACAAGGCTAGTATTGAGAACTCAGAAGATATGACTATTTTCCTCTCTACTTGCATGCAGTGAAAAGTTGCTATTCTTTCACATGCGGACTTCCCATGCAGCGTCTCTCGTCACCCGGGTGGTCCGGTGACAGGCGGGCTCTGCTGATCTTGAAAGGGTTACGCCGACGGGTGTGAGGGAGCCGAGTGGATGCTGTCCAGACGCTGACATTGTCATAAGAGAGGGGGTGACACGTCCACAGGGGCCTGAAGGAGCGGCTGGGGTTAGAGATTCCGTTCCTTCGCAGAAACTTAGTGAAAACGCTTTCTGACGGGCTACGAGCGAGGCGTGGGAATGACTTGTGTTCCCATGCAGGCTTGGTGGGCAAATTACCGAGTTTTCTGCAAAATCATAACTGTGATTTGCTTGATCAAGTGACAGCTCCGTGACGTAGTAAAATCGGCGCAGAAATTGGCACCAAGTATCTCCTTTGGTGGAATAGTAGTGCTTCAGCAACTGACTGGAATTTTCCGCCGGTTTTCGAGTTACTGATTGGCACGCTTAACCACGGCCACTGTGGTTGTGGCGGTAATGTTCTGTGATCGGCTTGTACAGGTGCTCTTGGTAGGGTGGAGTCTCGCCTTTCAGTCAGGGTAGGTTACAAGACTGAGCTCTCGCTGCTCTGGACAACCTGCCTTCCGCTGGCTGTCTAATATACTTTCTTTTAATTGTAACTGTTTGACAAAGTTGTTTCGACTTCACCGTAACTTTCCGAGTACAGTTGGCAATTGAGCGTTCTGCGTACAAGCGGCCTATGTTGTCCGCCTTGAGCAGTTTTGGCTGAAGTTGAATGTATCGGAGTTACTGTGTAACTTTGCTTGTTAAAATCAATCACTGCACCGTCAGTGATTGTGTGGTGAGCCTTTTTCGTCTCACTCAGAGGCGCATTTGTATTGCTAGGAAGTCTTTAGTCTGGAACAACCAGACCAGGATACTTTGTTTCGAGCTATACTCGCGACATTATCATCACCACGACGGGACGTCGGAGCAACCAGCCATCACTTCCAGTACGCCAGATTGTGTCCTTGCAGTTAAGAAGACAGCTTGGTAAAGTATGTCCGCAGCACCGGCACATTAAGGAATTTTGCTATGTGATAATCAGAGCTCAGCAGAGCGCGCCTGTTCCCGTATTTTCTAACGTGGTTCTGTCTTGGGTGTGCATTGCCTGAGTTTTTACTACTGTAGCAGCAATTAATGTGGGTTGGCTGGGTGTTTCTCTTAAGATTTGAGTTGCAAGGAATTGGCTCCACACACCACTTGATCATAAATTGAGTACCCAATTTGACGTATTGTAAATGTTTCATGTGTTTTGTTTATTATTTTGTTTAGTCATAATAAATCAATTTGTTATTTTGGACAGAACTTTCATTCTGTAGATCAGTAGTGCAATCCTTTCATTTCTCACTACGTTAGTGAAACTTTACTTTATCAAATTAATTTCTATCAAATTAAATTATTGCAGGTGCCAAACTCTTTTCTACTCCACTTGCAGGGTCGATTACAGTCAGTTCGCTTTTCTTCTTAATCCACGTGCAACAGCAAAAGTCGGAGTTAGAGAATGTGAACATTCTAGAAGAATTTAGTGTTAAATACACTGCTTGCCCCGGCCCCTCACAAGTTTGGGTGCAGGCCCTCAACTGCCCCGCTTCTAATCAACACACGGCCATCGCTGGCACCCAGGCAGCACCAGCTTTCATCAGAAAACACAACAGACCTCCTCGCTGCCCTCCAATGAGCTCTTGCTTCACACCACTAAAGTCGCAAAGGGTGGTGGTTTGGTGTCAACGAAATGCGCGCTACAGGGCCTCTCGCTCCGAGCTGTCCTTGAAGTAATCGATTTGTTACAGTTCGCTGTGTCACTGTGGTACAAACTGCTGCTCAGATTGCTGCTGTAGTTGCAGCACGATGCGCCAGAGCCTTATGTCGAATATGATGATCCACCCTCTCGGCAGTGCCACGTGGCCTTACGGAGCCCGGTCTTCTTGGGACCGTAGATTCTCGTGATCTCCGCTGCCACAATCGTGCACAGTGGCTACATTCCAGCCAAGACTTTTTGCAACATCACAGAACGAACATCCAGCTTCTCGTGGCACTATGACACTCAGTGATGTGTTGGTAATAGCGTGTGTGTCGCCTTAAAGACGTTCTTAATTAACATCATCTCACCACGACCGTTACAGCATGTATAAAAGCAAATCAGATTTGCATCCTCACAATGCCGCCCCTAGCTGGCGCGAAATCTGAACAGACATCATCTTTCTGATGTAGAAATACGCCTATCAATTTTCGTTTACATTGCACAACTCCTTCCTGGTGTTGCAATTTCAGTGTTTGTCGGAAACGTTCCGATTTCTTCACTTGATACTCCATTTTCTAGCGTCCACAGCTCCACTCACTATCTCCAAATGACAAAATAACAATATGCAAACTCAAATAGCAACAGTGAACTACAAATAAAAAACGACAATCGATAAATAAACCCATAGGAACCGGAATACCAACATGCGAAACAAAAAGGCTACGAAGTTGTGCACCAACCTAAGAAAACCACTTTCTTTCGACCTTTGAACCGATTAATCCAGGAGTTTCTACTGGGAGATACAATTTAACTTGAACTCCCAACCAAAGTGCAACTTGTTTCTTTTTTTTTCACGTACACGGATAATTGACAGAGATGAAAGAAATCATAAAACAGAAACAAGTTGTAAGACAGTAGGATGAACTGCGGCCATTGTATTTCTCGTCTGATATCTACTTAGCCAAGGAGACGCACCAGAAATGTTTATCTGTCTTGATGCAGTTGGTATTTGAGACCAACTTATTAGCGTTTTTTTTTTCAGGTATATTTTCATTTTCAGTGGACAAAATAAGTACAGTGATACAGTGTGAGATGCGCAAAGACGACGCGAAAAGCAACGGAAAGCCACATCTGACGTTAATCTATTCTGTTATGGGAGGCGCTTTTATTTTCATGTGTGACAATTACTTGCAAAAGCACTCGACGGCCTTATGTAGTACAAAATTCATTGCCTTGTGACTTTCCTAGCTACCCCTGCAAACCTTTGGCTTCCTGATTCGGGGTTCAAAACTGCGTGAACGCTCATAAATCCTGTGTTCTAAAGCGTGACGCAGAAAATGCCAAGACGATGTGGTGCCATCAGTAAGGCATATTTTATGACTTTGATTGCCGCAGAGCTTTATACTCTAAAGAAACAAAAGGAACGGCTATCTCCATTTGGACGCCGGTTAGCGTTCATAGAGTTAAATTCTACGTGGAAAAGAGTGCGGTTCCAAACTCAGGGAGGGTATTGCACTGTGTGACACAAAATTGCACAACATTTTCTAGCAAATTAACTTCAGTGATGAATATCCAACAGCAGAATCGTGTTAGAATCCCTGAAACAAGGCAAATAAAACTTCCTTTTCTGTCGACAACAGTGACGCCTGACACGGTCATGGGGTGGGGGTGGGGGGTGGGGGGGGGGGGAAGGGGGGAGATAGCATTCTTCATGTGGTTTATTAAATAAATAGAAATTTCAAAATAAAAACTTTTAATGCCTTGACGGCAATTTTCCAGTCACAATTAAAGTTCGATAAGTTGGGATAAGAAAATAGTGGTCTAGGTATTAAAAGATTTAACTTTTAAAATTTATTTGTTTAATTGATGACTATTACTCTCAGAACGCTACAAACATCATAATTTATAGTCGATCTTTCTCTACACGTCATGTTCGTCGACTGTTCACAATCCCTCGCAAATGGCTGTCACTGTCATACACGAAGCCCCGAACCTTTAGGGTCAGTATTGTGTAGGCCTTAGAGGATCTCGGCGAGGATTCTTTGAGATCACGAATTTAGTGTCGGAAATGAATATTAAAGTCCTTTATTGACATAAACAACTTACAGTTTGTTGGAAAAACGTATCCTCACTGAAACTACTCACATTGACGATCGATTTCAGTGAATGCATTACAACTTAACATTGGCCAACGATAAAAAAAATTTCTATTGAAAGTGAAAATCTCGTTTGTTATGGTTATTTTAATCTACTGAATCCCAATATGGTAACAAAGAAGCCATATTACGCACCATTTCTGTAAACGTGACAGTCAGTATTAAAAAAAATTCATTTTAGCGATTTATTTCAGTTAATAATATGCTGTTTTAGTTGCGGTAGCAGTGGTTTGATGTGCATTGAAACTACTATGACAAACTCTTTGGCTCTTCTACTTCATTTACAATGGTTCGTTTTGTAACAACGTAACCACACAGTCGTATTCTACCTCTTAGAGGCTAGAGGCTCTGAGCACTATGGGACTCAACATCCGAGATCGCAAGTCCCCTAGAACTTAGAACTACTTACACCTAACTAACCTAAGGACATCACGCACATCCATGCCCGAGGCAGGATTCGAACCTGCGACCGTAGCGGTCGCGCGTTTCCAGACTGAAGCGCCTAGAACCGCTCGGCCACTACCTCTTAGAGCGTATGTTTATTTCAGTGGCTGGTTATAGTCGTAAAAACTATCCTGACACTATTTGTCACATTTGTTGTGAGTTTGTTAAAAGAAACATCAAAGGTACATTCCCGATTTCGTAAAGATTGTATAATTCTCACACTTTTGAAATAAACTTGGTGATCAGTGCAAGTGGTGAGAGCAACATAAGGTACATTACGTATCTGCTGAAGATATCAGAAAATGGTACAAATGGAACCTTAGATTTGCTGTTCCAGTGATATGGAGGGAGAAAAGAAACCATTCTCTTGAAGCACTGATGTTACTGGTTACAACTCAAGAAACAAAATATGTAAGGGCACCCTAACCTTCCCTTTGCCATTCTGCCACTGGACCATTGTTAAGATCTTCTTATTCTAAACAACTAGACGTTTTCGATGATGCTGTATGGATATTTGCAGTAAAACCCAGACCAATGCAGATGAACAAGCTGACGAAGAATTTCATTGTAGTTTGGAGAATACAGGGGCAAATAAGAAGAGAGCATACATTTTCCATACGTTTCAAATAAAAAAGTTATTTAGTATACTGCTAAAATTTTGTCGGTTTAATGAATTATTTTGAACTGAATATAAAAAGGAAGTCTTTATACATTTTTCTGGGAGTAGTTTAAAGGCTGTTTCATTACAGAATGACAACTGTTATACATCAGTATCTGTTTCCTATGTTGTACCTTTTAACGAAAGCTACGAAGATTTTGCTATTGTTTTAAATAAAATAACTTATTTGATTCATGACTGGAACATATGTGATAATTAAAGAGCGCCATGTGTAATCCTTGGCTAAAAAAGTGGCTTTTTCTAAATCCTTCTGTTTCTCATATGAATTGGATAGAGCAGCAGGTGGTCAACCTTCATCCAGAGTAAACAAGCCTACAAGAATATCTTTGAAGAACATTTTACGCAAGAGCCTTGTGCATACGAAATGTATTGTGTAACCAACACTATACTTCAAGCTGGCATACTATTTGTAAAAGTCTTACCCAAAACTGAAGAATGTTTCAATTATTTCAGCGAAAATTTCCTTCATTCTATCAAAAACGAAATTGAAAAACGGCTTATTTATTGTCCCTGACATTAGAAAAAGAATATTCGATTCGAAATAGCAATCAAAACAAACTGTGATAGAGAGGGATAATTTTATATCGTTAGAGGAGTTTCTTAATAAATTTATAGGCAACAAAAAAGAACTGCATTGTAACTGAGCTATAGCCAACATTCTGGAAAAGTTAAGGAAGTTAGACTGTTTGATGAGCCTCAAGATTCACTTTTTGAACAATCACATTAACTTTTTGTTTCGGAAATTTTGGGTGATTTCATGGAAGAAAAAATTTTAAGGAGAGAGATAAGATATGAGGTGACAAAAGTTGAGATACTGAAGGCGCATATACAGATGGCGGTAGTATCGCGTTCACAAGGTATAAGAGGGCACTGCATAGGCGGAGCTGTCATATGTATTCAGGTGGTTCATGTGAAAAGGATTCCGACGTGCCTATTGTCGGACAACGGGAATTGACAGACTTTGAACGCGGAATGCTAGTTGGAGCTGGACTCATGGGTCATTCCATTTTGGAAATCGTTAGGGAATATAACTTTCCGAGATCCACAGTGTCAGGAGTATGCCAAGAATACCACATTCTAGACCATTACCTCTCACCACGAACAACTTAGTGGTCTACGGCTTTCACTTAACGACCGAGAACAGCGGCGTTTGCGTAGAGTTGTCAGAACGAACAGACAAGCAACACTGCGTGAAATAACCGTAGAAATCGATGTGGGACGTACGACGAACGTATCCCTTACGATACTACGACGAAATTTGGCGTTAGTGGGCTATGGCAGCATACGACCGACGCAGGTGCCTTTGCTAAGAGCACGACATTGCCTGCAAACTTTTCCTGGGTTTGTGCTGCGCTGTGTAGCCGCGCGATCTAGGGGCGCCTTGCCACGGTTCACGTGGCTTCTCCTTCGGAGGTTCGAGTCCTCCCTCGGGCATAGGAGTGTGTGTGTTGTCTTTATCGTAAGTTAGATTAAGTAGTGTGCAAGCCCAGGGACCGATGACCTCAGCATTTTGGTCCCATAGGATCTTACCAATACCACCAGGTTCGTGACAATCTCGGTTGGACCCTAGACGACTGGAAGACTATAGCCTGATCAGATGAGTCCCAGTTTCAGTTGGTAAGAGCTGATGGTGGGGTTCGAGTGTGGCGCAGACCCTACGAGGCGAAGGAAATTGGAAATTTGTGGTAAGGTCTTATGGAACTAAACTGCTGTGGTCATCGGTCCGTAAGCTTACACTCTACCTAATCTAACTTAAACTAACTTACGCAAAGGACAACAAACACTCCCATGCCCGAAGGAGGACTCGAACCCCGAAGGGGGGAGCCGCGCAGACTGCGAGGCGAAGGACCAGTTGTCAACAATGCTCTGTGCAAGCTGGTGGTGGCTTCATGATGGTGTGGGCTGTGTTTGCATGGAATGAACTGAGTACTCTGGTCCAAATTAACCGATCATTGACTGGAAATGGTTATATTCGACTACTTGGAAACCATTTGCAGCATTCGTAGACTCCATGATCCCAAACAACGATGGAATTTTTACGGATGATAGTGCACCATGTCACTGGGCCACAATTGAGTGCGAGTGGTCTGAAGGACATTGTCGACAATTCGAGCGAATGATTTGGCCAAGCCGGCCGCGGTGGCCGTGCGGTTCTAGGCGCTGCAGTCCGGAACCGCGGGACTGCTACGGTCGCTGGTTCGAATCCTGCCTCGGGCATGGATGTGTGTGGTGTCCTTAGGTTAGTTAGGTTTAAGTAGTTCTAAGTTCTAGGGGACTGATGACCTAAGGTGTTAAGTCCCATAGTGCTCAGAGCCATTTGAACCATTTGATTTGGCCAAGATCGTCAGGCACGAAACGGATCGAAAATTTATAGGACATTATGTAGAGGTTAGTTCGTAGACAAAATCCACACCGGCAACACTTTTACAATTATGGACGCCTATAGAGTCAACACGAATTAGTATTTCTGAACGGGACTTCCCATGACTTGATGATCCAGGCCACGTCGAGTTCCTGAACTACGCCGGGCAAAAGTTAGTCCGGCACGAAATTAGGAGCTATCCCAAGACTTTTGTCACCCCAGTGTATAGGCCAATAGACGCATAAATCCTACATTTTTATCAGTTTTACCGATCAGTTGAGTTATTACATTGCCGCGCGGAATGGCCACGTGGTTAGAGGCGTATTGCGCGGCCCCTCCCGCCGGACGTTCGAGTCCTCCGTCGGGCATGGGTGTGTGTGTTGTTCTTAGCATAAGTTAGTTTAATTAGTGTGTAAGTCTAGGGACCGATGGTATAAGCAGTTTGATCCCTTAGGAATTGACACACATTTGAACATTACATTGTTTTTTCATTCCACTTGCATATGTTTTGCAGATTTTCTAATGTACAACGAAATCACAGTGTAAGAAACATGTGCATAATAGAAAAAATATGAATACGATGCCTAAAATCCCGTGGGATGATTGTAATACTTAAGAAAAAGCAATTGCCCTGTATTATCCACTGACAGAACTGAACGCAGGGCTCAAAATCATTTGGCTCTATTGCTTGAAACGGAGATTATGATAGGGGTATAAGTGATACGCTATTAACACTCTCCACACCGTGTTCCATTCAATGGGGAAGCTGAAAGGTGCTTATTTAACTGTGTCGTCCCGCACTGTCAACACTATCTCTTCAAATTCTACTGTGCATACGTTGCGAACTACTCCTTGTTAGATGCAGCACACATCAAATGTGACTGTGCAAGTTCATGTGATGAGTCATGCACCTTCTTCGACAACAGTGTTGAACTATAAACAGTACTAAACCACGCCGTAGACTCATCATAGGTAATTGTGTGCTACTCGTATTTTTCTTTGTAGCGCACCAAGGTCGAAGACACAGGCAGATGTTAGTCATGTTTACAAACATGTGACTGACACACATTTGTAATTCAACACTGATTTTGGACCACTCGTTTTTCAAGACATCCTGCACAAAGATGAATAGGTTGATTCATCTAAGTTGTTCACCCCAGATAGCTTCTGAACCGTTTAAAATATCGTGGTTCTGTTTTCACCCAAACGAATTGCGAGAAAATCCTCGTTAAATGAGGTATAATCTCTTTTCATAGTTATATAAGTCACTGAGATATCGGTGTCAATTTCTTTTTTTGAAATGGGAATGCAGTGATTTGTGCAACAAGTATCGTGATTCTAAAAGAGACGAATTCAACGGTGATTCACTCTCCAATTCACAGCTACTAATTTCAGAGTACTTACAGCACTAAGAATTTAGGTTGTATCTATTCTGAATATCAAATCGACTGGGTTCTTATGCGGAATTTTGAGATGTTACACGAAACAGTCCAGTCAGGCTGAGTATAATTAGAAAAGCGGTGCAGAGCTCAAAAATTTAAGTTAAAACTGATGCTAATTACGCTTGGCTACGAGTGGTTGGACCTACACAACGATTCCGAGGTAAAAGAGGTGACCCCTAAGGATGGTTCGCCACTTAACTACGGTAACAGTTACGATCTTGAATCTGTGAGACTTTTGAGAAAAAAGTGCAGATCAAAAATTGAATCATTTTTGAAACAGAGAATTGAAGTGTAAAAATTGTTAAATAAGAACTTCATGAATGTAACGTTGAGTTTCACACTTAGATTACAAAAGTATATCAGCAACAACAACAAAAATAAATCACAAAGGTATTAGATCAACAATACTTCCTAAAAATTGTTTTTGTTCAAGTGTTTGAAATGCCCACCGCCTATCGCAACACGAGTTTGTTTGCACTGTTGATGCAAGGCCTTCTTGACAGACTGACCAGATTCCTTCGATGTCAGTGCACACGCTGCAACAATATAATGTTGCAAATCCTCTTGTGTCCTCGGAACTTGTGCATAGACTTCATCTTTGAGTGTAATCCAGGTTTATGTTTCATCAACTAAATAAGGAAAAATCCCGTTTTCTCCAATAATCCCACACCTAAAATTCACAGTCCACCGCCTCTGAGGTTCAACCTGCCTCAGCCATTGTGGATTTTCATCGTCCCAGAAATGCATATTTCTTACATTCTTTGATTTGTGAAAATAGCTTCATCCGTAAAGAGGATTCTTTGAAAAAAGATCTTTTATTTTGATTTCGCATCATAAGCGAACGACAGAATTCCGTGCGTCTTCTACAATCCCTCTGGTTGACTTGATAGTGCGTTGTGAGGTGTCAAGTGACATGGATGGAAACTTTCGGAGCAAAATGTCAGCAACGCTGGATTGGAATTTTCCCATGCATGATACTCCCCGCCCACACACACACATTTTGCTATTCACATTCACTCACATTCAGCTTTGCTTTGAATTCTATTTATTTGCAAAACCTTGGCACTTTAGTTTCGTAGGGGGTTACGAGAGCCTGCCCTGAGGTATATTTGATCCTGAACTTTGAATGTTGTAGCAAACCAACTCGGTTCTACAACAGACGACGTTCCACATACGAGGAAAGTCTTGGATTCTCAGGCAGCCCCAGACATGTGTTAGAATAACGGTTCTGTAGGTGTAATGAGTGATAGTGGTCGCTTTTACCCAGTCGAGAAGCACATACCCGAAGCTTCACCTTCATATACCTTAACATGATAGTACGTACGTACTTGATTCCTTCCGCCAATCACCACGCTTTTGTGTTTGCCTTAACCTGTCATGGTGAGCTTACTACAGAAAATGCTATGTAGACTTGTAAATGAAAAAATTTGGGTAGATTCTAGGTTAACGCTGCACCACTTAACAGGATATTGTTAATTTCAAAGATTCACAACTTCTTTTAATTTTCAGAAATTTAAAACTGTTCACCTCACAAAACGAGAAGAGTTGTATGCTATGATTATAATATTCGTGATTCAAAGTTACAATCGTCCAACTCCAACAAATATCTGGATGTAACACGTTTCACGGACACGAAATGGAATGACCACATTAGGTCCTGTCGTGGACAAAGCATGTGGTAGACTTCTGTTTCTTGGTAAAATAATGGGCAAATGCAACCAGTCTACAAATCACACGTGCGACACTTTCTAGAATATTGCTCAAGTACACTATGTCATAAAAAATATTCTGACATCCTCAAAAACATTCGTTTTTCATATTAGGTGCATTGTGCTGCCACCTACTGCCAGGTACTCCTCATCAGCGACCTCAGTAGTCATTAGACATCATGAGAGGGCAGAATGAGGCGCTCCGCGGAGCTCACGGACTTCGAACGTGGTCAGGTGATTGGGTGTCGCTTGTGTCATACGTCTGTACGCGAGATTTCCACACACCTATGCGTCCCTAGGTCCACTGTTACCGATGTGATAGTGAAATGGAAATGTGAAGAGACGCGTGCAGCAGAAAAGCGTACAGGCCGACCTCGTCTGTTGACTGACAGAGACCGCCGACAGCTGAAGAGGGTCGTAATGTGTAATAGGCACACATATATCCAGACCATCACGCAGGAATTCCAAATTGCATCAGGGTCCAGTGCAAGTTAGGCAGGAGGTGAGAAAACTTGGATATCATGGTCGAGCGTCTGTTTATAATTCACACATGACGCCGGTAAACGCCAAACGACGCCTCGCTTGGTGTAAGGAGCGTAAACATTGGACGATTGAACAGTGGAAAAACGTTGTGTGGAGTGAAAAATCACGGTACACAATGTGGCGATCCGATGAGGGAGGGTGTGGGTATGGCGAATCCTCAGTGTATGTCGTTTGCCAGCGTGTGTAGTGCCAACAGTAAAATTCGGAGGCGGTGGTGTTATGGTGTGGTCGTGTTTTTCATGGAGAGGGGTTGCACCCCTTGTTGTTTTAAGTGGCACTATCACAGCACAGGTCTATATTTATGTTTTAAGGGCCTTCTTGCTTCCCACTGTTGAAGAGAAATTCGGGGATGGCGATTGCATTTTTCAACACGATCCAGCACTTGTTCATAATGCACGGCCTGTGGCGGAGTGGTTACACGACAGTAACATCCCTGTAATGGACTGGCCTGCACGGAGTCCTGACGTGAATGCTGTAGAATACCTTTGGGATGTTTTGGAACGCCGACTTCGTGCCAAGCCTCACCGACCGACATCGATACCTCTCCTCAGTGCAGCACTCCGTGAAGAATGGGCTGCCATTCCCCAAGAAACCCTCCAGCACCTGATTGACCGTACGCCTGCGAGAGTGGAAGCTGTCATCAAGGCTAAGGGTATGCCAACACAATATTGAATTCCAGCATTACCGATGGAGGGCGCCACGAACTTTCAAGTCATTTTCAGCCAAGTGTCCGGATACTTTTGATCATATTGTGTACGTAGGACCCGTACCTAATACGACTGACAGGAGAAAAAAATGGCTCTGAGCACTATGGGACTTAACAGCTGTGGTCATCAGTCCCCTAGAACTTAGAACTACTTAAACCTAACTAACCTAAGGACATCACACACATCCATGCCCGAGGCAGGATTCGAACCTGCGACCGTAGCAGTCTCGCGGTTCCGGACTGAGCGCCTATAACCGCGAGACCACCGCGGCCGGCAACTGACAGGAGATATTGAAAGTCTATAGAGAAGGGCAACAAGGGTGGTTACAGGTTTGTGTGACCCATAGGAGAGTGTCATAGACGCTGAAGAAACTCAACTGGCAGACTCTTGAAATAGATGTAAACTGTCCCTGAAAGTTTGCTAACATAGTCTCGAGCACCGGCTTTAAATAATGACTCTCACAGCACGCAGAGAGGCACTGAAACGATCATTCTTCCTGCGCTCCATATGTGAATGGAACGGGAAGAAGTCCTAATAACTGGTAATCACTGTGGTTTGCAGAGTGTAGCTGTACGCATATAAGAATATGTAGATGACTATTTTACAGATTCTGCAAAAACGTGGACGAGGTCAGTTGGCTCTTCGGATTTTCATACTCTGATGGGAGTTCAGATTCAGCTTCGCGATCTGTGATCTTGAGGTCGACTTTCATTACCACAGCGATAGTGGTGGAGGCACAACGGGGATATGGGGGTTGTTTGGCCCCGGGAGTGTTGATGAAAGGTGTGGAGACGGGTTTGGGACTGAAGGTACTATGAGAATTTTTGCAAAGGAGGTCATATGGAATTTGGAATTTGAGGGCTTAATTAGGACTCAATCTTCCCTGAAGATTATCTATTCTCTTTGAAGGTTTGGGCGATAATTCTGAAGTTACATGTTTAGAGATTTGCGTTTTAGGAATTCTGGGTCTGAATAGGAGGGATGAAGGTGTGAATGGCAGATAGGATGCTGCAGAAAGACGAGTTTTATTGCTGCACATAGTATTATTGTCCGGTGGAGCTGGTTTTTGTTGTGTGACTGGAAGGAGTTTCGGTGTTTTGCCGTATCCTTAGTGACTGCTGGAAGGAAAGATGGTTGTGGGATGCGAGATGATGGGATACGGCGCCGTTGTGGGTTACCTGCGGGTAGTGCAGGCCCTTCATCATGGAGTGCGTCAGCTGGTGTGCCGCGACTTGTTGATGGGATGCTTGGAGCTTCAGGCATTCCAACTGTAGCTCGGTGGGTTTCAGTTGCTGCTGCAAGGGCATATGTGGAGTTGGTGATTCTTGGCTGAGCAATCAGTGTAAAAACAGATATTGTAGAACACTTTTGTGCGGTTCATTGTTACTGATATATTGGTCTTAGATGCGGGTGCCGGCGGCAACAGTGAATCTGTACATCGCATGAAAAAGTATGATCCCGCGTTGATAATAAAGCCATTACGAAGGTATGAGACGGATGATCAAGTTTCATAAGTTCTTGTAGATATATTACAGTACTTCCACGTAATCTGGGGAAACGAAAGAAAAGGTGATGTGCATCGTCTTCTCCACAAGAGTAAAAAGGTGTCTCTACGCCGTGCAGCCTACGAAGACGTTTACGGAAACGTCCGTGGTTAAATTTGAGTCTATTAGATAGGCGAGGTGCCTAGTCATTGAATTTGTATAAGATTCTGTGGAACAGGGGACGAGAGGGTGAACTGTTGCGTACTTCTTCCCTTTGTGTCTTGTTTCCTGCAATTCCTGTTACAAGTGATCTGTCTTACATCATGCAGTTGTGTAGTACACATGGGTAATATGTACTTGGAATTGCAGTTCAGGGCCGCTGTGGTCGAGCAGTTCTAGGCGCTTCACGCTGGAACCGCGCTGCTGCTACGGTCGAAGGTTCGAATCCTGCCTCGGGCACGGATGTGTGTGATGTCCTTAGGTTAGTTAGGTTTAAGTAGTTCTAAGTCTAGGGGACTGATGACCTCAGATATTAAGTCCCATAGTGCTTAGAGCCACTTGAATTGGAGTGCATGTTGTATCCTCTGTTACATGTACATCAGCTTACTTCGCTAAAGGGCCGACAGCCCCATTGCCAGTGATCCCACAGTGTGACGTCACCCAAACAAAATTAACACAATGGCCTTCTTCACTCGTCGATCCCAAGACTACGATAATTCTGTACACAGCGGCGTTTTATGCTAAACTGGTGCTAAAATATTTAAGTGGTTTTAGATCAAATGCGAAGTCACTGAGTAGAAAATGTAGAAATGCAGCCGTCTGCGAGCAGAAATGAACTGTATGTACACTCCGGAAATTGAAATAAGAACACCGTGAATTCATTGTCCCAGGAAGGGGAAACTTTATTGACACGTTCCTGGGGTCAGATACATCACATGATCACACTGACAGAACCACAGGCACATAGACACAGGCAACAGAGCATGCACAATGTCGGCACTAGTACAGTGTATATCCACCTTTCGCAGCAATGCAGGCTGCTATTCTCCCATGGAGACGATCGTAGAGATGCTGGATGTAGTCCTGTGGAACGGCTTGCCATGCCATTTCCACCTGGCGCCTCAGTTGGACCAGCGTTCGTGCTGGACGCGCAGACCGTGTGAGACGACGCTTCATCCAGTCCCAAACATGCTCAATGGGGGACAGATCCGGAGATCTTGCTGGCCAGGGTAGTTGACTTACACCTTCTAGAGCACGTTGGGTGGCACGGGATACATGCGGACGTGCATTGTCCTGTTGGAACAGCAAGTTCCCTTGCCGGTCTAGGAATGGTAGAACGGTGGGTTCGATGACGGTTTGGATGTACCATGCACTATTCAGTGTCCCCTCGACGATCACCAGTGGTGTACGGCCAGTGTAGGAGATCGCTCCCCACACCATGATGCCGGGTGTTGGCCCTGTGTGCCTCGGTCGTATGCAGTCCTGATTGTGGCGCTCACCTGCACGGCGCCAGACACGCATACGACCATCATTGGCACCAAGGCAGAAGCGACTCTCATCGCTGAAGACGACACGTCTCCATTCGTCCCTCCATTCACGCCTGTCGCGACACCACTGGAGGCGGGCTGCACGATGTTGGGGCGTGAGCGGAAGACGGCCTAACGGTGTGCGGGACCGTAGCCCAGCTTCATGGAGACGGTTGCGAATGGTCCTCGCCGATACCCCAGGAGCAACAGTGTCCCTAATTTGCTGGGAAGTGGCGGTGCGGTCCCCTACGGCACTGCGTAGGATCCTACGGTCTTGGCGTGCATCCGTGCGTCGCTGCGGTCCGGTCCCAGGTCGACGGGCACGTGCACCTTCCGCCGACCACTGGCGACAACATCGATGTACTGTGGAGACCTCACGCCCCACGTGTTGAGCAATTCGGCGGTACGTCCACCCGGCCTCCCGCATGCCCACTATACGCCCTCGCTCAAAGTCCGTCAACTGCACATACGGTTCACGTCCACGCTGTCGCGGCATGCTACCAGTGTTAAAGACTGCGATGGAGCTCCGTATGCCACGGCAAACTGGCTGACACTGACGGCGGCGGTGCACAAATGCTGCGCAGCTAGCGCCATTCGACGGCCAACACCGCGGTTCCTGGTGTGGCCGCTGTGCCGTGCGTGTGATCATTGCTTGTACAGCCCTCTCGCAGTGTCCGGAGCAAGTATGGTGGGTCTGACACACCGGTGTCAATGTGTTCTTTTTTCCATTTCCAGGAGTGTAGTATCGCAGAAAGTTCCACGGTCATCATACATGCCTCTGCCGGCAGTTTGAATAGGGAAGACTTCTGGAAGCATGGTATACAGTACGTGCTTCTGACAGAGAGCCTACTGTTCTAGGCGTTCGTATAGATACAATATACACTGACGTAAAAAAAGTCCCAACACCAAGAAGAAGTTGTGCGACATAAACCTGAGCTGGTAGGCGACTTTCTACATCTGAAAGATGGTGTCTACTCAAATTTAGCGCCAGTAGTATGAGAAAGGCGCTAGTAGCGCCACTGTGAGGATGCAGATCAGGTTTGTTTTAAATGCACGCTGTACCAGTCGTGAACGTTAGTAAGTTGAGATTTGACGTGGTGAGTTGATGTTAGTCAAGAATGCCCTTAAGTGACAAAGACGCCACTATCAGCACCTCACTGAGTTTGAACGAGATTGTGTACTTGGGCTATGAAAAGCTGGATGTTCGTTATGTGATATTGCAGAAAGATTTGGCAGGAATGCAGCTATTGTACATAACTGCTAGAAGTGGTGGTCACTAGAGTGTGCGGTCGCAAGAAGACCAAGCCGCGGGTGGCCACGTGCCGCTACCTATAGGGAAGATCACGGTGGACCATCGTGTTCGGCGTATGGCTCTGTCGCATCATACCGCATCTGAAACAGCAGTCTGGCCAGCAGTTGGCACCACAGTGACACAACGAACTGTTACTTGAAGGACAGCTCCGAGCCAGACGACCTGTAGCGTGCATTCCATTGACCCCAAACTACCTCCATTTGCGACTGCCGTGGTGTGTCAAGCGAGAGCTCATTGGAGGGCAGGGTGGAAGTCTGTTGTGTTTGCTGATGAAAGCTGGTTCTGCGTCGGTGCCAGTGATGGTCGTATGTTGGTCATAGTGATCCCAATTAAGGGCCCGCAACCAGCCTGTCGGCGTCATCCAAAAACAGCATCAAAAAAATGGTTCAAATAGCTCTGAGCACTATGGGACTTAACTGCTGAGGTCATCAGTCCCCTAGAACGTAGAACTACTTAAACCTAACTAACCTAAGGACATCACACACATCCATGCCCGAGTCAGGATTCAAACCTACGACCGTAGCGGTCACGCGGTTCCAGACTGTAGCGCCTAGAACCGCTCGGCCACCTCGGCCGGCTAAACACCATCAACCGCCTCTGCATTGGCCGACCAAGTGCAACAGGCACGGAAAAGCATCCCACAAACCGACATCTGGCACCTGTACGACACTATGTATGCACGTTTGCATGCCTGCATTCAACATTCCGGCCGTAACATCGGTTTTTACTGTACTAGCATTTCACGTTTGTGATGTGTCTTCTAAAGGGGGCAGGAGTAAAATACAGGGAGCGAAAGGCTATTTACAATTCCTACAGAAACCAGATGACAGTTATAAGAGTCGAGGGGCATGAAAGGGAAGCAGTCGTTGCGAAGGGGGTGAGACAGGGTTGTAGCCTCTCCCTGATGTTATTCAATCTGTATATTGAGCAAGCAGTAAAGGAAACAAAAGAAAAATTTGGAGTAGGTATTAAAATCCAGGGAGAAGAAATACAAACTTTGAGGTTCGCCGATGACATTGTAATTCTGTCAGAGACAGCAAAGGACTTGGAAGAGCTGTTGAACGGAATGGACAGTGTCTTGAAAGGAGGATATAAGATGAACATCAACAAAAGCAAAACGAGGATAATGGAATGTAGTCGAATTAAGTCGGGTGATGCTGAGGGAATTACATTAGGAAATGACACACTTAAAGTAGTAAAGGAGTTTTGCTATTTGGGGAACAAAATAACTGATGATGGTCGAAGTACAGAGGATATAAAATGTAGACTAGCAATTGCAAGGAAGGCGTTTCTGAAGAAGAGAAATTTGTTAACATCGAGTATAGATTTCAGTATCAGGAAGTCGTTTCTGAAAGTATTTGTATGGAGTGTAGTCATGTATGGAAGTGAAACATGGACAATAAATAGTTTGGACAAGAAGAGAATAGAAGCTTTTGAAATGCGGTGCTACAGAAGAATGTTGAAGATTAGGTGGGTAGATCACGTAACTAATGAGGAGGTATTGAATAGGATTGGGGAGAAGAGAAGTTTGTGGCACAACTTGACTAGAAGAAGGGATCGGTTGGTAGTACATGTCCTGAGGCATCAAGGGATCAGAAATTTAGCATTGGAGGGCAGTGTGGAGGGTAAAAATCGTAGAGGGAGACCAAGACATGAATACACTAAGCAGATTGAGAAGGATGTAGGTTGCAGCAGGTACTTTGTGATGAAGGAGCTTGCACAGGATAGATTAGCATGGAGAGCTGCATCAAACCAGTCTCAGGACTGAAGACCACAACAACAACAACAATGTCTCACCTCGCACTTACATTAACCTGTGATGTTGCGCCAGCCGGTGTGGCCGTGCGGTTCTAGGCGCTTCAGTCTGGAACCGCGTGACCGCTGCGGTCGCAGGTTCGAATCCTGCCTCGGGCATGGATGTGTGTGACGTCCTTAGGTTGGTTAGGTTTAAGTAGCTCTAAGTTCTAGGGGACTGATGACCACAGATGTTAAGTCCCATAGTCCTCAGAGTCATTTGAACTATTTTTGTGATGTTGCAATGTTAATCACTTAAATATTTTACCTAGAGAGATGTATTCTCTAAATTTAATTCATCATCATAATCAGTTTTCTGTCTTATTAGCAGGTCCTTTGCCTCTCCATTTTCTACGATCCATTGCTTCCTTCTTAAGACTGCTGTATGTTGTACCGTCCATCACGTCAGCCAGTATCTGAAATCTCTTCCTTCCTCGCTTCCTTTTCCCTTCTACATAACCTTCTAAAACTGTTTTTATCAGTCCATCGTTCTTTCTTAATATATGCCCATTCCAGTTTCTTTTTCTTCTTTTTATTACATATAGTAACTGTCTTTTCTCTCCCACTCTTCTCAGTACCTCTACATTTTTTACTCGATCCATCCAGCTTATTCTTTCCATCCTCCGCCACGTCCACATCTCAAAAACCTCCAGCCTTTCTCTATCTTTCTTCCTCAAAGTCCATGTTTCAGCGCCATATAGAAGAACACTCAGTACAAGACATTTTATGAGTCTGTTCCTGAGTTCTCTGTCCACACCACTGCAGAAAATTCTCCTTTTCTTATAAAATGCCTCTTTTACCATTGCTATCCTTGTTTTAACTTCTGTGGTGCAGTTCCAGTCCGTGTCTATCCTGCTTCCAAGATACATAAAATTTTGCACCTGTTCTAGTATTTCTTCATTCAGCATAATTGTTATTTCTTTATTTCCTCCTGGTCCCAATACTTTTGTTTTCTTTTTGTTAATGAAAATTAACACAAAGAAAATCATTAATTACTGTACATTAATTACACTACTGGCCACTAAAATGGCTACACCACGAAGATGACGTGCTACAGAGGCGAAATTTAACCGACAGGAGGAAGATGCTGTGATATACAAATGATAAGCTTTTCAGAGCAATCACACAAGGTTGGTGCCGGTGGCGACAACTACAACGTGCTGACATGAGGAAAGTTTCCAACAGATTTCTCATACACAAACAGCAGTTGACCGGCGGTGCCTGATGAAATGTTGTTGTGATGCCTCGTGTAAGGAGGAGAAATGCGTACCGTCTCGTTTTCGACTTTGATAATGGTCAGATCGTAGCCTATCGCGATTGCGGTTTATCGTATCGCGACATTGCTGCTCGCGTTGCTGGAGATCCAATGACTGTTAGCAGAATATGGAATCGGTGGGTTCAGGAAGGTAATACGGAACGCCGTGCTGGATCCCAACGGCATCGTATCACTAGCAGTCGAGATGATAGGCATCTTATCCGCAGGGCTGTAACAGATCGTGCAGCCACGTCTCGATCCCTGAGTCAACAGATGGGGACGTTTGCAAGACAACAACCACCTGCACCAACAGTTCGACAACGTTTACAGCAGCAGGGACTATCAGCTCGGAGACCGCGGTTGCGGTTACCCTTGACGCTGCATCACAGACAGGAGCGCCTGCGATGGTGTACTCAACGACGAACCTGGGTGCACGAATGGCAAAACGTCATTTTCTTGGATGAATCCAGGTTCTGTTTACAGCATCATGATGGTCGCATCCGTGTTTGGCGACATCGCGGTGAACGCACATTGGAAGCGTGTATTCGTCATCGCCATAGTGGCGCATCTTCCGGCGTGATGGTATGGGGTGGCATTGGTTACATGTCTCGGTCACCTCTTGTTCGCATTGACGGCACTTTGAACAGTGGCCGTTACATTTCAGATGTGTTAGACCCGTGGCTCTACCCTTCATTCGATCCCTGCGAAACCCTACATTTCAGCAGGATAATGCACGACCGCATGTTGCAGGTCCTGTACGGGCCTTTCTGGATACAGAAAATGTTCGACTGCTGTCCTGGCCAGCACACTCTCCAGATCTCTCACCAGTTGAAAGCGTCTGGTCAAAGGTGGCCGAGCAACTGGCTCGTCACAATACGCCAGTCACTACTCCTGATGAACTTTGGTATCGTGTTGAAGCTGCATGGGGAGCTGTACCTGTACACGCCATCCAAGCTCTGTTTGACTCAATGCCCGGGCGTATCAAGGCCGGTATTACGGCCAGAGGTGTTTTTTCTGGGTACTGATTTCTCAGGATCTACTCACCCAAATTGCGTGAAAATGTAATCATATGTCAGTTCTAGTATAATATATTTGTCCAATGAATACCCGCTTATCATCTGCATTTCTTCTTGGTGTAGCAATTTTAATGGCCAGTAGTGTAGAAATGCGTCGCAAAGTTCCGCAGCGGATGCTCGGGTGTGCGCGGTAGCAGACTGGTCGGCGCCGGCTCGACGCCGTGGAACAGCTGGGAAAGCGTCCCGTTGCCCGATACAAAGTGCCCACTCTGCCGGTTAGAGCTGCACCTCTCCAGAGCCTCCGTTCCCAAGGTGATGCAGGTGTAGAATCTTTTGAGACGCCCTGTGTTTTCCCCGCCAAGTGCCAGTGCGAGGCACCTGCTGGCCATAGCCTCGATATTCACTGGAAGGCCCCGGAGCTGACCGCGCGTTTATTGCCGCTCGCCACGGCCGGCACGACGGCGGCCGTGTCAGGCACCGGCGGCGGCGGCGGCGCATGCGCCGTGGCGCCGCCCGCGCAGCCATCGACGGCGCGCCGCGTGCGGTGGCGGTGGCGATGCTTGTGGCGGGCAGTGCCTGCGCCCGCCCCGCCGCCGCCGCCGCCGCCGCCGCTATGTTGCTGTGCCGCATCGTCGCCTACCGGCCCGTGCTGCTCGCCACACTGCGGGTGAGTCCGGGGACCCAGCAGCCAGCGACCGCCGCGCAAACACTTGCACGCGGCTTCACATAAACGCACCAGCTAACGACTCTGGCTCGTCACATTCGGTGCAACAGCCTTTCGATTTTTCTTGACAGACGATGTTACTTCTCCTACCTAGTGTACAGGGTGATTGAAAAGTCATGCCCCGTAGGTCAAACAGCGTAAACCGGAATTCTACCGGAAAAAAAAACTTTGCTCACTAGATGTGTTTCACAGTAGCGAAGATTAACACATCCGCATAGCTCGTAACGTGTGCATTCTAGAACGTATGTTTTCTGAACATTTTTTCCTTCTTTCGGTCCAGACTACCACATCTCAAAATAACTTGCTATAGAAGACCTTTTTATTACCGTAACGAAGGCGGTGCTCGCTCGTAAGGTAGGCTTTTTAGAGCCCATATTTACTGTACATTTATTCCTTATTTTGGTTGATACTACCACCTCTGAAAGTTCGTCGATGGAATTTTGGTTCAGCCTCTTTGTCCTGTCAGCCATGGCTTTTGAACTACCCTGATACCGCAGTACTCTCCCCGTTAAGATACATAGATAAAACGATTATCGCAGTAGTCTAATTTGCGACCGCTCTGTCAAATGGGCACATAAAATTCCCCTTTAAAAATCATTTTGTTTGTATCGGGAAACAAAACGACGCTTTCCGTCGCCACTGGACGTCGCATGAAAGACGTGACGAGCAATATTCGTGTGGGATTACTCCAGCTGTGTAAATAGCAAAAAAATAGGAATTGCAGATGTTGTCGTTGTTGTGGTCTTCTGTCCAAAGACTGGTTTGATGCAGCTCTCCGTACTACTCTATCCTGTGCAAGACTCTTCATCTCTGAGGAACTGGCTCTGAACACTATGGGACTTAACTTCTGAGGTCATCAGTCCCCTAGAACTTAGAACTACCTAACTAACCTAAGGACATCACACATATCTATGCCCAAGGCAGGATTCGAACCTGCGACCGTAGAGGTCGCGTGGTTCCAGACTGTAGCGTCTAGAACCGCTCGGCCACTATGGCTGGCTCTCTGAGGAACTACTGCAACCTACATCCTTCTGAATCTGCTTACTGTATTCATCTCTTCGTCTCCCTCTACGATTTTTACCCTCAACGCTTCCCTCCAGTACTAAATTGGTGATACCTTGATGCCTCAAAATGCGTCTTACCAACCGATCCCTTCTTCTGGTCAGGTTGTGCCACAAAATTCTTTTCTCGCCAATTCTATTTAGTACCTCCTCATTAGTTACGCAATCTACCCATCTAATCTTCAGCATTCTTCTCTAACACCACATTTCGAAAGCTTCTATTCTTTTCTTGTTTAAACTGTTTATCGTCTATATTTCACTTCCATACATGGCTACACTCCGTACAAATACTTAGAGAAAAGACTTCCTGACACTTAAATCTGTATCCAGTTTTAACAAATTTCTCTTCTTCAGAAACGCTTTCCTTGCCATCGCCAGTCTACATGTTATAACCTCTCTACTCCGAGCATCATCAGTTATTTTGCATCTGTGGAATTGGATACGTGTTCCCAGAATGAGATTTTCACTCTGCAGCGGAGTGTCCGCTGATATGAAACTTCCTGCCCGAAAGTTTCATATCAGCGCACACTCTACTGCAGAGTGAAAATCTCATTCTGGAAACATCCCCCAGGCTGTGGCTAAGCCATATCTCCGTAATATCCTTTCTTTTAGTTGTGCTAGTTCTGCAAGGTTCGCAGGAGTGCTTCTGTAAAGTTTGGAGGATAGGAGACGAGGTACTGGCAGAAGTAAGGCTGTGAGGACGGGGCGTGAGTCGTGCTTGGGTAGCTCTGATGGTAGAGCAGTTGCCCGCGAAAGGCAAAGGTCCAGAGTTCGAGTCTCGGTCTGACACACAGTTTTAATCTGCCAGGAAGTTTCATTGGATACGTGTGGCTCGCCACTATAGACGCCGTAAAATGTGGACCATTGCCGGCCGCGGTGGCCGTGCGGTTCTGGCGCTGCAGTCCGGAACCGCGGGACTGCTACGGTCGCAGGTTCGAATCCTGCCTCGGGCATGGGTGTGTGTGATGTCCTTAGGTTAGTTAGGTTTAAGTAGTTCTAAGTTCTAGGGGACTTATGACCTAAGATGTTGAGTCCCATAGTGCTCAGAGCCATTTGAGCCATTTGTGGACCATTCACGCCATATTTATGTAATCTCACCCACACATTAACTTTTGGTGTGTCCTTTCGTACTCAGTCGCTTCTCCTGGAGTCTATCCTCCTCTTATTACTCTGCCACAAACGTGGAGGGCGAATTCATCATTGGACATCACTGCAGGGACGTAGTCGTTGTTTTCGCCTGTACGACGCAACATTTCAACAGCAAATTCACATCGTCTGCACTGATCCTCAGGCATAACGTGATGCAAAAGTTGAAGATTGTAAGAACGCAACCGGAGACGTTTCTGCACAACGTCATCCACCGTCGAACGAAGCCCAAGAGATAGGCCGCGGCGCTTACGTCACGAATGTAGGCCTGAACTCGCTCGCTCAGCTCAGCAGGCAAATGCGTTTCTAAACCTGTTAACTCGCAGTTGGGCGTGTGCGTAATAAAGAGAATTGCATCTTCTACTGGAATCTGCTATTCTGGAGTCTTACTGATTAACGGTACTACAGCAAAATTTAATTTAAGATCAATACTCGATATAAATGGTATAACGGCTTGCTTATATCAGTTAGTCTCTTCTGGTTGACAGTACTCATTTCATACAAGAAGTGGTGCCTTATGCAACTGATAATGATTCTGGCAGGTTTTAATTTTATTGTACGCCAGTACAACCGTAACAAATTATAAGTAGAGCTATGAACTTCTACATCTACATCCATACTCCGCAAGCCACCTGACGGTGTATGGCGGAGGGTACCTTGAGTACCTCTATCGGTTCTCCCTTCTATTACAGTCTCGTATTGTTCGTGGAAAGAAGGATTGTCGGTATTCCTCTGTGTGGGCTCTAATCTCTCTGATTTTATCCTCATGGTATCTTCGCGAGATATACGTAGGAGGGAGCAATATACTGCCTGACACCTCGGTGAAGGTATGTTCTCGAAACTTCAACAAATGCCCGTACCGAGCTACTGAGCGTCTCTCCTGCAGTCTTCCACTGGAGTTTATCTATCATCTCCGTAACGCTTTCGCGATTACTAAATGATCCTGTAACGAAGCGCGCTGCTCTCCGTTGGATCTTTTCTATGTCTTCTATCAACCCTATCTGGTATGGATCCCACACTGGTGAGCAGTATTCAAGCAGTGGGCGAACAAGTGTACTGTAACCTACTTCCTTTGTTTTCGGATTTCATTTCCTTAGGATTCTTCCAATGAATCTCAGTCTGGCATCTGCTTTAGCGACGATCAACTTTATATGATCATTCCATTTTAAATCACTCTTAATGCGTACTCCCAGATAATTTATGGAATTAACTACTTCCAGTTGCTGACCTGCTATATTGTAGCTAAATGATAGGAGATTTTTCTTCCTGTGTATTCGTAGCACATTACACTTGTCTACATTGAGATTCAATTGCCATTCCCTGCACCATGCGTCAATTCGCTGCAGATCCTCCTGCATTTCAGTACAATTTTCCATTGTTACAACCTCTCGATATACCACAGCATCATCCGCAAAAAGCCTCAGTGAACTTCCGATGTTATCCACAAGGTCATTTATGTATATTTTGAATCGCAAGGGTCCTGCGACACTCCCCTGCGGCACACCTGAAATCACTCTTACTTCGGAAGACTTCTCTCCGTTGAGAATGACATGCTGTGTTCTTCCGATCATTGTAGTACTAATAACCGTAAGACTCCATTATAGCGGATTCCAGTAGAAGATGAAAGTCTAGTTTGTACGTACACACTTAGTTAACAGGTGTAGAAACGTAGTTTGTCTGTCGAGTTGAGCGAGCGGGTGAGCGCAGGCCTACCTTCGTGACGTACGCACCGCGGCATGTCTTTCCCTTAGGCCTCGCCGTCTAACAGCGGATGGCTAGTTCCTTACTAGCTTCTCTAATAGATGAGATGGGCTTCTAGCCATTGCTTCGCGCTCACTTTCCACGGTCTCTTGATTCACATGTGTTCTAGGATGTTTCTCGAAGAGTTCTGTCCCACTGACAAGTAGATTTACGTGTGGAAGGATCCAAATTCCGTTCTCTTCTTTTACCCCGCTGAACACATGTTACAGATTTTAACTCTACTAAGAATAGTGCACACTGCACCTTTCGTTGTGGGGTCCACGTGCTGAGCGTCAGGAGTGCGTCTGCCTGCTGCACAGTAAATATACTTACAAGTATCTGCGCGCATGCGCCGTACGACTCAGCACTCTTCATGAAATGGTGAGGATCACATCTTGGAGAGTGCCTCTCTGCGACTGCGTGTTTACCCAGAAACATGAAATGTCGAGTTCTTTCGTTGTAAACATTTTTTTGTATATACCTCTGGCCCGGACACTCTGTAAACGGGGTGTTTGTTTTAAATTGAGACAGATACGTATCTCGAAAACGATGCATCGTACGAAAAGAAATTATCTGCGTGAGAAGTCAGTAATAGTAAAGGGTCTGTGCCACAGCTGGCCAACTCCTAACAGCCCCATCTGCGTAGGTGAGGTCAACTATGTATTTTCAAACGGGAACCAACCATTTTTACTGTACATTCGGATTCTAAATACGTACAGTTTACTCAAACCATTGTTTTCCTTTCGTATTAGATGGCGTTGTAATCGACAAATATTAAGAGTACCTGGTTTTGCAATTAATAACCGATGAATTTGGTTCTACATTTCATGCAAACCTTTGTGTTCTAACGCTTGATATTCATGTTCGAAATTTACTTTAGTACAATATGTTTATCCATTTCAATTTATGGTTAAAAACTACACCTTCCGTTCTTATTAGCTGGCTGTTACAAATCCTCTGGATGTTGGCGGCAACTGCAATTCCCCTTAAAAAGTGTTAAAATTTAAATGATAGTTCAATAAAAACATATCACAAATTTATCTCACCAAAATTATTTTATTCTTCCGACTATAGAAATGTTGCGTTTTCCGTCCCGTGCAGTAATACTGTCAGAGAATAAGTAAGTCACTTCTTGCGTTCCTGATTTTTTTTTATGGCCAAAAACATTTTATGAACTCTGACAAGAGTGGGCTGCATGGACAAAAATCAGTAGACTATCCAGTCCAGTGAAACTGCAAAAAACTACAGAACATTAGTAACCCGAAACTAGGGTGAGTCTCTTATTCTTCTTCCATAGATGATGATATCCCAATACACGATTCTCCTGCGAAATCGACAATTTGTTTCGTAAAAAAAGAATTGAGTTTCTGAAAGGAAAAGGAATAACTGTATTAATACGCCGAAGCGCCAAAGAAACAGGTATAGGCATGCGTATTCAAACACAGCGATATGTAAACAGACAGAATACGGCGCTGCGATCGGAAATGTCCATATAAGACAACAAGTGTCTACCGCAATTGTCAGATCGGTTACTGCTGCTACAATGGCAGCTTATCGAGACTTAAGTGAATTTGAGCGTGGTGTTATAGTCGGTGCACAAGCCATGGGACACACCATCTCCGAGGTAGCGATGAAGTGGGGATTTTCCCGTACGACCATTTCAAAAGTGTACCCAAAATATCATGAATCCGGTTAAACATCAAATCGGAGACATCGCTGCGACTGGAAGAAGATCCTGGAAGAATGCGTTCAACGAGGACTGAAGAGAATCATTCAATTGACAGAAGTGGAACCCTCCCGCAAATTGTTGCAGATTTCAATTCTGGGCCACCAACAAGTGTCAGGGTGCGAACCATTCAACGAAACTTGATCGATGTGGGCTTTCGAAGCCGAAGTACCACTCGTGTATCCTTGATGACTGCACGACACAAAGCCTTAAGGCTCGCCTGTGCCCATCAACAAAGACATTGGACTGTTGGTGACTGGAAACATGTTGCCTAATCGGACGAGTCTCGTTTCAAATTGTGTCGAACGGATGGACGTGTTCGGGTATGGAGACAACCTCATGAATCAGTGGACCCTGCATGTCAGCAGGAGACAGTTCAAGCCGATGGAGGCTCTGTAATAATGTGGGGAGTGTGCAGTGAGAGGGACATGGGACCCCTGACATGGGACCGACTCTGACAGGCGACACGTACGTAAGCATCCTGCCTGATCACCAGCATCCATTCATGTCCATTGTGCATTCCGACAAATATGGGCAATTCCAGCAGGACGATGCGACACCCCACACGTCCAGAACTGTTACGGAGTGGTTCCAGGAATACAAATTCACAGATAAACACGATGGCTTATTGAAAAACAATGCCTCCGAATTTTACTAACAAACGTTAGTAACATTACACATCTATATTCTTCATCAATACATTTTTTTTCTCAACTTAGTCACTCTAGCGACGAACATACTTCTCCCAACGAGACACCAGCCTGTTGATACCGTCACTGTAGAATCCTTGACTTTGTTGACGAGCTACAACCGCACCTCTGGTTGGACAGCTTCATTACCATCAAAGTAGTCCGCCCCTATAGCTGAGTGGTCAGCGTGACGGATTGCCGTCCTACAGGCCCAGGTTCGATTCCCGGCTGCGTCGGGGATTTTCTCGGCTCAGGGACTGGGTGTTGTGCTGCATTCATCATCATTTCATCCCCATCCGGAGCGCAGGTCTCCCAGTGTGGCGTCGATGTAACCCGGTTTCCATTCCCGGCTGGGTCGGGGATTTTATCCGCTCAGGAACTAAAGTGCGTGTCATCTATGTTGGCGGCCGAGTTTAGGTTCGTTCTGCGCATCTGACGTCACAAAACACAGTCAGCCAATGAACAGAGAACGACGTTGCCACATCTCGACTGCAGTGCAGAGCATGGACGAATGTCTTCAGTTTTAGATACATTCAGTCATAAATAAAGTAATAGAACAAAAGCAATATCTTGATAGCAGACATTCTTTTATAGAAAGTTTGGAAAAAGCATTCTTTATACCAATTGCTTCATATTCTATTAATTAATTAAACCAAACAAGCAATAAGACTCCTAATTCAGGCAATAGCAAGGAAAGGTGTTTGTATCGCTCTCACGAACTGTTTTTTCGCAATAAAGAACAGCGGTAATTGTTTATTTCCTATTGTACTTCGACGAAGCGTGAGTAATTCATAGTCATACCAACAGTGTTTGTCAGTATTTTGCGTGACGTGTTATACTCCTCATGACGTTCTGCAGTCAGACGATGTGCGTCAGCGTAACGGTCGCATTCGGAGCCTACGTCAGTACAGGCATGCTCTTCAAAGTCAGTTATGGGTCACTGACCCTTCCCCCAGAAAGGGGAGGTCTTGGCCTAGTCCATGTCCACGACAGAGCTGTGTCCCTGTATGTCAGCTCACACATCAAGCTGTGGCGCCACCACCCGGAAAGTTTGACAGGTTTGCTGTTGGAGTTCTTAGCTCCGCCGTCCATTATGCCCCCACTGACGACGCAAGACATACCCCCACCCTTCTACTACTTCGGGAACTTTTACATTGAACACAGCTATTTCCGTATCGCAGTACCACCGACGAAACAGGCGTCGGCGCGGGATATATATCATGTCCTACAGCAGAGGCGCCCACCAAACATCGTGGAGACGAAAAGCCCTCAGGTTAATTGGAAGGTGGTGTGGAAGACGATTCACGCAATTCCACTGGACACAGCCGTCCGATCCACATGGTACATCACAGTCAATGGTAAACAGATCACCCGATCACGCCTCCACAAGATAAACATGGCGGAATCGCCTCTCTGCGTAGACTGTGGGATACCAGACACGGACGAACACCGTCTCACATGTGGCGCGGCAGAAGACGTATGGCGCTTGGTGCGACAAATTTTGTCGTATTTTCTACGAGTGACTCCGGCACATATTACCCCTCGGTTTCTACTATTTCCGGATCAACAGTATTTCCCGCGCGCCAAGACCAACGCTGTCACGTGGATCCGTGCGCATGCGGTGCACTACTTATTTCACGATGGACCTAAAGATGTATTAGACTTTTGGAACTACCTACAAGAACGTCATTGCAAGATCGTACGGAACCCGAAATACAGACAGTATTTTTCTAATTACTTAGGGAGTGCCCTACGCGACCCTCCACGCAGCTGGATCATCAACAGGTAGGAGAAGATACCCATTGAGTGAGCTGACATGACTAAGTTCGATTCTCGGTGGAACAACATGATATACGTGAAGACGTACCTGGATGATGAAGCGTAAGGAGAGTAGCGACACACCCTTCTGTATCCTGTATGAAGCACTTTTTTTTTCGTTTTCCCCATATACATTACCTCGGTGTAGGAACGTGCCGAGATATTGTTTTCTTTTTCTCAGAGCACGATGCGGTGCTAGATACATTTATTTTTGTTGTGGTATAAAGTAAAACCACACTAAGAATGTATTAAAACAGTAAATAAAAATAAATAAATAAACAATAATTCCCACAAAAGATTTCCCCTTCCCATCCCTGATTCCTTGACGGACGAGGGGGACACTGCGACCAGGCCTCGGGTTACGACCCCTGATCGCTCTGCCTTCCGCGCCCTCCCCCACCTTCTTAAAAAAAAAAAAAAAAAAAAAAAAAAGGTCCTTGGATCAAATCTTCCCTAGTGCGAAAATTTTAATTTTTTATTTTCAGTTTATGTGAAAAAAATAAAAAATTAAGAAAAAAAAAAAAGGTGTCAGCCTGCTATGCGAAAGGTTATGAGTTCAAACCTTGAGAGGTGCTTAATATTTTCATTATTTAAAAACAATATCGAAGTCCCTTACTTCACGAATTATATTCGTTTGAATGCAATTTTTTGAAATTTCTAGTATGTGCCATACCTTTCCTTGATTGAAGTGCTTTAAAGTAAAGCCAAACGCGTCCAGTGTAAATAATACACTCCTGGAAATTGAAATAAGAACACCGTGAATTCATTGTCCCAGGAAGGGGAAACTTTATTGACACATTCCTGGGGTCAGATACATCACATGATCACACTGACAGAACCACAGGCACATAGACACAGGCAACAGAGCATGCACAATGTCGGCACTAGTACAGTGTATATCCACCTTTCGCAGCAATGCAGGCTGCTATTCTCCCATGGAGACGATCGTGGAGATGCTGGATGTAGTCCTGTGGAACGGCTTGCCATGCCATTTCCACCTGGCGCCTCAGTTGGACCAGCGTTCGTGCTGGACGTGCAGACCGCGTGAGACGACGCTTCATCCAGTCCCAAACATGCTCAATGGGGGACAGATTCGGAGATCTTGCTGGCCAGGGTAGTTGACTTACACCTTCTAGAGCACGTTGGGTGGTACGGGATACATGCGGACGTGCATTGTCCTGTTGGAACAGCAAGTTCCCTTTCCGGTCTAGGAATGGTAGAACGATGGGTTCGATGACGGTTTGGATGTACCGTGCACTATTCAGTGTCCCCTCGACGATCACCAGTGGTGTACGGCCAGTGTAGGAGATCGCTCCCCACACCATGATGCCGGGTGTTGGCCCTGTGTGCCTCGGTCATATGCAATCCTGATTGTGGCGCTCACCTGCACGGCGCCAAACACGCATACGACCATCATTGGCACCAAGGCAGAAGCGACTCTCATCGCTGAAGACGACACGTCTCCATTCGTCCCTCCATTCACGACTGTCGCGACACCACTGGAGGCGGGCTGCACGATGTTGGGGCGTGAGCGGAAGACGGCCTAACGGTGTGCGGGACCGTAGCCCAGCTTCATGGAGACGGTTGCGAATGGTCCTCGCCGATACCCCAGGAGCAACAGTGTCCCTAATTTGCTGGGAAGTGGCGGTGCGGTCCCCTACGGCACTGCGTAGGATCCTACAGTCTTGGCGTGCATCCGTGCGTCGCTGCGGTCCGGTCCCAGGTCGACGGGCACGTGCACCTTCCGCCGACCACTGGCGACAACATCGATGTACTGTGGAGACCTCACGCCCCACGTGTTGAGCAATTCGGCGGTACGTCCACCCGGCCTCCCGCATGCCCACTATACGCCCTCGCTCAAAGTCCGTCAACTGCACATACGGTTCACGTCCACGCTGTCGCGGCATGCTACCAGTGTTAAAGACTGCGATGGAGCTCCGTATGCCACGGCAAACTGGCTGACACTGACGGCGGCGGTGCACAAATGCTGCGCAGCTAGCGCCATTCGACGGCCAACACCGCGGTTCCTGGTGTGTCCGCTGTGCCGTGCGTGTGATCATTGCTTGTACAGCCCTCTCGCAGTGTCCGGAGCAAGTATGGTGGGTCTGACACACCGGTGTCAATGTGTGCTTTTTTCCATTTCCAGGAGTGTACTTTTATTACAGTCGCGAAAGACGGAATATTCCTCAGTATTACATACGACACCTATGTCGTACTTAAATTAAATGAGATATTGTTATACAGTAAATTTTATATGAAATTTAGGTATCTTGTCCACATTTCATTCTCAACATTGAGGCAACTAAAATCGACCATACGGAAAGTATACTCTATGGGCTTTTACCTCTGCAAACTCTTCAAAATTTCGTGCAATGGTTTACTATATTTAATGCTGCATAATAACTGCGTTGAACATCGAAACAAAATTAAGTCATTTATGGGGGGAAGGTATCAGTCAAGAAGATGTGTAAAAATCTAATTTTTGGGCCAAATAGTTTTTGTGGAATCGATTGATAAGAGTGTCAAAGCAGTCGGAACATGATGTGTCTGCACAGGCGAGCAGTGCAGTGACAAAATCGCACACAGCGCGGAATGCAGGGAGCACGTCTTTGTAGCAGCGAAAGGGTTAATGCGGCCGTGGTGGCTTTACTTCATAAACTGCGCGCTCCCCCCTGCACGTAAGCTTGCGAACTATGCTATACTATGGCGCAGCTTCTATTGGCGCGTGCGTCGTGTGCAACTGGCAACGCAGCAATCTCCCACGTCTGGGCGGGCATGCGCGAGCCGCCAAGATAAAAGAATTGAACTATAGGTGTTGTGCGGTCTTCATCATCATTTCATCCCCATCCGGAGCGCAGGTCGCCCAATGCGGCGTCCAATGTAATAAGACCTGCACCAAGGCGGCCTGACCTGCCCCGCAAGGGCCCTCCCACCCAATGACGCGAAACGCTCATTTCCATTACTATCAAAGTGAAGTCCTCGAAGGTGTTTTTAAGTTTTGGAAACGGAGGAAGGTCGTATGGGCCCAAGTAACGACGGTATGGCAGATAATGGATTACAGTGACCCAAAAGCGTCGTATTGTTACAGTTGTCGCAGCGCTCGTGTGTGGCCTGGCATTGTCATCTTGAGGCAGAGGATTATCCATGTGTGGACAAACTGTGTACCTCATGCGCCGACACAGTTACGTCCCACAGCGCCATTTACACCCTACAGTGGCCAGCACACTGGACTCGCATCCGGGAGGACGACGGTTCAAAACCGCGTCCGGCCATCCTGAATCAGGTTTTCCGTGATTTCCCTAAATCACTTTAGGCAAATGCCACGATGGCTACTTTGAAAGGGCACAGCGGACTTCCTTCGCTAATCCGATGGGATCCATGACTTCGCTGTTTGGTCTCCTTTCCCCAAATCAGTCAACCAACCAACCAACCAAGCAACCAACGCCCTACAATTCGAAGCCCTCTAGCGGCGGAGGGTTGCATCTCGCGTCATCGAGTAATATGCATGATACGTAATTCCTCAACCGATATAGAAAACAGAGTAAAATATTGGTAGACAGTACTTTCCAGCACGCCCTCGTAGATCGCGTAATGTAGAAGTGATAAGTGTTCATCACTCAGATACGACACATGTATCTCTATAAAACTGATCTATTTTTCTGAATGTGTTACATTCAAATGTCTACGAAAATTTGTACAACTTAATAGTGGCTCTGAGCACTATGGGGCTCAACATCTGAGGTCATCAGTCCCCTAGAACTTTGAACTATTTAAACCTAACTAACCTAAGGACAACACACACATCCATGCCCGAGGCAGGATTCGAACCTGCGACCGTAGCCGTCGCGCGGTTTCTGACCGAAGCGCCTAGAACCACCATTTTTTTTTATCGTTGTGTTTGGTCGTTGCGGACGTCACATGACATCCGTTAAAGTTCGTTTTGTTGATCCTTCCGCTCAGTTTTTTTATTACAGAGGCCAATCAGCTCAATTTTTTTGTTCAATTTTGTTCGTTGCATCTGCTCGGGGCGGACGTCGTAAGACATCCGTTTTTAAGTTAGTTGTCGATCGATTAACTCAGTTTTTTCTATTTTTTTTATTACAGAGGGAGCTAACCCTCTGACCGAACACGCTGAGCTACCGTGCCGGCAATCATTCGGCCACACTGGCCGGCTTTGTACAACCCCTTACAAACACCTGGTACCTACAAACTTAAGCCTTATGTTTACACAGTACATCGCTGCTTCGAACAATGAATGTTGTCAACTTACAAGCTGTTATCTTATGCACGTAATATTGCGATATGATTTTCGAGGCCGGCCGGTGTGGCCGAGCGGTACTAGGCGCTACTGTCTGGAACCGCGCGAACGCTACGGTCGCACGTTCGAATCCTGCCTTGGGCATGGATGTGTGTGATGTCCTTAGGTTATTTAGGTTTAAGTAGTTCTTATTTCTGGGGGATGATGACCTCAGATTCCAACATTCTGCGTGGTGTCTGTTTGTTCTAAGTCGTGTCTCCCTACCACTTTCGCGCAACGACGCTCTGAGCGTGATTTTTAGGGAATTGACTAGTTTGAACCTGGGTCCTGTTGCTGGTAAGGAGACGCCAGACCACACATGACATGTAGAGTTCAGAGGAGTTCAGTGAGACTAGCGATGATATAACCAAATACGTAATGATTTCAGCGTCAGCTCCACTGCACTCCATGTAAAAGAATCTTAATACTAACTAAATTTAGTGGAAGGGATTCAAGGCTTTCCTATTTTTAGATAGCTGGTAAAATAACGTCGAAAAAGCAGTTAAGTTTACCATTGGAAATTTTATTCTACTCACAAAACGTTTATAAGTTGCACTATTGATAAAAGGAAATATTTTAATTCAGGATGATAAAAACCAACTGCGTTCAACAAAAATGTGAACGAATATTCCCTGAGTGGGTTTCCAAGTTCTACAATGGATCGAAGGATGACCTATGCCATATCACATCTATAATCTAGGTTTAAATTAAGTTTCACAAAAGAGAAAACTATCAAAATGGTCTACAGTGACCCTCAATTATCTTTAATTACTTATCTAACTTGTCGTAAATTACAGTGGCTGATGTGGCTTCTCAATAATTATATAACAGAAAAATCATCGCATTTCAGATTTTAACTTACGTAGCAAATGTGAATACCATGAGCTTCTATTGACGATCGACACTAGTATTACGTAAAAAGGGGATGTAATAGATGAGACTTCTGCAGTTCTGTGTGAAGCCTTATGCGCTCAAAAATGCGGCATCGCATGCGTTTATTACCTTGTCGGTGTTCGTCAGGGGGCGGTGGGAGGCACATCTCCACGCACCTCGCCGTCTCGGAAGCAACTCCCCTCTAACTTCTCCTTACTACAATTTACCGAAGTTGGTTTAAAAAAAAACTATCTGGCTGTGTTTTCATCTGACCAATCAGGGTCTCAATGTTAACCTTCAGCTCCGCCTACAAAAATTCTGTTTATCCAATGAGAAACGTTATACTTTTCGTGGCGGGGCAATGTTTTTAACGTTTGCAACGTAACAGAGACGCGAAAAAGTCTCACGCTAAAACTTGCAGCTGGTGTGGCTCTTTTAGTGGTATCGTAAGATCTATACTGTTATTCTGGAGGGCTCTATCTTTTAACATAGGCTGGGGGGGGGGGGGGGGATGGTCCTGGTGGTTGGCTAGCGACGTGGGTGTCCGTCCCTTATCGTAGGGCCTTCTAGCTTAACACAGTTCTGCTCTCAGCTTCTGTTCTCGTTTCTTCCCTCCGAACTGCGTCTGTTTCACGGTGGGAAGGTATGACATGCATTTAGGCATTCTTGTGTTAGTCTGTGGTATTCCGTTTGCTCACTCGTTGATCGTATTACTTTGGTTAATTCAATGTCAGGATTTATTCGGAGCTATGTGATATACTGCCGGATTTGCTTATCATGTCAGGGTTTTCATGGAAGATGTTGGATTTGCCTGACACCTTACAAGATGTTAAGTCCCATAGTGCTCAGAGCCATTTTTTTTATTTTCGAAATTGCGTGAAGGCTCTTTGTTTTCCTGCTCCACGCATGGGCGAGAGCGTGTTGTCTATTATAACAGTTGTCGCGGCTCTGAATATGCTGAAACATCAACGCTTCACTGCACTGACAGGGGGAACAATTAGTGGGGAAAGATCTGTTTGGAGACAGAAGACTTAATGGTTATTTCATGGTGTAAAATATGGGGTAGCAGTGGAGTAGGTATGTTTCGATGTGGGGTTCAATCAATTATGGGGCGGTTGGTGCATTAAAAACGTGGGATTTGCGGCAGGTCTATATAAGATGGAGGCTAATCCGACGTTATAAAAGGGGGGAACCCTGAAAGGAACATCTGATAGGATTTTTCCTATGCTGCACTGAGGCTCTGCTGAAGGAATACGGGGAAGATGTGGAGAGTATCAATCCTGTACGATCAGTGTAGCAGCAACAGCGCCCAGAGCTTGAAAATAATTGGGGAAATGATGGGTTTCTTGGAGTCAAGTTTGTGCAGTGCGCAGGATACCATAAAGAGATGCTATCTCTGGCATTTTAAATACTAAGATATATGGTAATCGTCTTCGTGTCTGAGGTACGTCTCTGAGACCTTAGGCACAAAGAAGATAATCATAATCAGTTTAACGATGAAGGAGCTGCCGGCCACGGTGGCCGTGCGCTTCTAGGTGCTGCAGTCCGGAACCGCGGGACTGCTAAGATCGCAGGTTCGAATCCTGTCTCGGGCATGGATGTGTGTGATGTCCTTGGGTTAGCTAGGTTTAAGTAGTTCTAAGTTCTAGGGGACTGATGACCTAAGATGTTAAGTCCCATAGTGCTCAGAGCCATTTGAACCATTTTTGATTAAGGAGCGGCAGCATACGTACGAAATGCTTGAACTGTGTTTACATACATAACAAGTCTACAGGAGTGCATTGTTTCATAATGTTATCTACTAGTAAAGGTTTCCCGGTCTTCCAGCTGCGTCAAGTGGTTTAAAATCCACGAGCTTTCGGCCGAGTACTCCTCGGCCATTGTCAAGTGGTGACTGTCTTCTGGTTGCTGCTGCCGTCCTTATACAGCCGCACTGCCTTCCGTGACCTGACTGCGTTGTGCGGCCGCCGCGCCCGCTTCAACCTTCCGATGGCCGAGTCCCACGCTGTCCTTAGCTGCAGGCCGCTGTCTTTATTGAGCGTGTTGTCACAAAGTTTTATTTCGATCGCTCATTTTATTACGCTATCCCAAAAACTGTTAATCCGTGTGATAATAGATGTTCGTCGAATGGAATACGATGACCGTTTCCTGATGCATGCTCTGCTACCGCTGATTCCTCTGGGTACCGTAGACGGAACCATCTCTCCTGTTCTACACAGCGCTGTTCAATGGCACGCACAGTCTGTCCGATATAGAACCGTCCACACCCACATGGTATTTTATATACTCCTGACGTTCTGAGGCCTACGTCATCTTTCACAGGCCTCAAGAGTTGTCGAATTATGGCTAGAGCCCTGAAGACCGAATCGATTTTATGTCTCTTTAGGAGCAGGCTTATCTTTCTTGTTATTGAGCCAATAATCCGTAGGCAGCGGTCATCCACTGCAGTAGTAGCCCTTGGGCGGCCTGAGCGAGGCATGTCATCAACAGCTCCTGTCTCCCTGTACCTCCTCCATGTCAGAACAACATCGCTTTGGTTCACTCGGAGACGCCTGGACACCTCCCTTGTAGGGAGCCCTTCCTGGCACAAAGTAACATTGCGGACGCGATCGAACCGCGGTGGTGACCGTCTAGGCATGGTTGAACTGCAGGCAAAACGAGCCGTGCACCTCCTCCCTGGTGGAATGACTGACACTGATCGGCTGTCGGATCCCGTCCGTCTAATATGCGCTGCTCATGCATGGGTGTTTAAATCTTTGGGCGGGTTTAGTGACATGTCTGAACAGTCAAAGGGACTGTGTCAGTCATACAATATCCACAGTCAATATCTATCTTCAGGAGTTCTGGGAACCGGGGTGATGCAAACCTTTTTTTGATGTGTGTAAAAACGTGATGAAACAGTGATGAACACTCACGGCCCGTGTTGTAGTGTCGTCGTTAGCACACTACGATTACTGCTGCCATGTATATGTAAACCGCCATCTTCAACCTTTGTCACGATACGCAGTTTACTGGGGGAATTTAGCGTAGTATTTAAGAACTGTGATTCTGAATTTATTTAAGGATGAATAAAATTGTTTTCTTGTAAGGAGCCACTTTTATGTTTGTAGCCGGTCGCTAATTTCAGTTCATATGTCATATGCACTTCGCAAGACGGTTTATGATTTTAATTCTCTAGAAAAGCAGTGGGTGTGTTTCTGTTCGGATTTTGGAGGACGTATAAACAACTTTTTCCCATGGACAGGACAAGGTTTATTAATGTTAATTATTGACTCCGAGGTATACAAGAATGGAACGTCAAATATAAGTTCAGTCTGAACAGTGTCAGAAAGCGACATTTGACTCTGTACACAGCCTTCTTGAGCAAGCGTCACTCAGCTGTTCTAGTATTTTTCACACCCCTTACGGTCAAATATCCCTGGTGACCAAAAAACTTCGTGAATTCTCGTTTTTTGTGTTCAAATATGGAATGAAATTCAAAGTAGATGACTGACCATGTGGAATCCCGATGAAGAACACGGGTATCTCCGTACCTACAGATCTGTAGGCTGACTTGACTACGCTTAAGAACGCCTTAGCACTTTGAATTGTTGGTGCTTGTAACTGCACGGAGCTCTGAACACAAATACTTTTTAAATTTTTCTACGTGTATCTGACACATTTTGGTATCTGGATCCAATTTTCAAATCCTCAATGCTGTTGGCCAGTGTTAACGGACACATGAACAATTTGATCTTGAGTGACAATTACATCTTTTTCTCGTCATCACTGACATTCGAATGACGGCTAATCTTCATACATTTGTATCTGTACAATGATGGTTGTCGTTTGTGTCTCAGCCTAATACTGCTGCAGCGTTACTTATAGTTTCATTTACATACAAGATTCACGGCATTTGTGTTCGAAATGTCGGATGATAAAGTTTAGCGAGACAGAAAATCAATTGAGAGTTGTTAGCGCAGCTAGACGGAGCGCGCGCAGAATTGATTGCTCCCTAACGTCCCCTGCCAAACAAGGACTCTCTGCGTGCTAAAGGTCAAACCGCGGGCTATTTCTGTGTACGATGCGGCCTCCCACAACTTCCGCTATGAGCGGCTTTTGTTCATCATTGGTTTGAGAACTGTCAGCGGTAAAAATGTGATGGCGCAGGAAATACGCCACAAAACTTGCTACGACGCTGTGCAGCGACCAAAAAAACTATCTGCGGCCAGAGTATTTGACATTTTAGTGGATAATTATTTTGTCGCTACAGTGTCTTGAACTTCGATTTATAACCTAGTATTCATATGGATGTGTCTAAAGGGTTCGAAGTACTTCGCACTGTTATTGAGTTTTTGATGTTTATAATTCTCATGACTCCGTCAAAAAAGGGTGACAGGTTGTACAAACATCTAACACGTACAAACATTATGTGTGGATTTGTAAATAATAGATTTCAGCTATCAGTCGTCCTTTGGAATTTTTATTGGCAGATCTAGATTTCAGCTACAAACTAGCCATTCTCAATGCACTATCATTTTTAGTCAATGCATGTAATGCCTGTTGGTCGGGCTTTGTCCACAGTTCATTGAATATATTCTAGCTGAAATCTAGATCTGCCAATAAAAATTCCAAAGGACAACTGATAGCTGAAATCTATTATTTACAAATCAAAATAACGGTCTCTGCGTTCAACAGCCTCTGAATGGAGGGTAACCTTATGTGTAGATGTTCACAAAATGGAAAGTGATCATGTGATTGATGCAATTTACTGCCTAAGGTTAAGTTTCAGGTGGGTCATTGACGTATCTACTACATCTACATCTCATGACGCTTTCTGAAAGCAATCAAACTTGAGCCGGATGGCGAACATGGCAGGCTAATAGAAAGACCAGTCGAATCGATTCACTTGATTGAGAGTTAGTATGAATGAATATCTCAACCAGTAGAGAACAGGGATAGGACAAAAGTGTGGAAACACTGTCAGAAATGCATTTTTTTTTTTTTTTTTTACTTCGAGCGACACCTGTGGAATGTCCCCAATACGTTGGATGTGTCAGTCGTGATAAGAGCAAAAAAATGGTTCAAATGGCTCTGAGCACTACGGGACTTAACATCTGTGGTCATCAGTCCCCTAGAACTTAGAACTACTTAAACCTAACTAACCTAACTAACCTAAGGACATCACACACAGCCATGCCCGAGGCAGGATTCGAACCTGCGACCGTAGTAGGATAAGAGCAGCGTTCTAACTTGGGAAAATTGTTGGTGGTCGTGTGATGGATACATCCGCAACCAAGGTAGCCGAAGTGTTTGTGGTTTCAAGAGGAACCGTACAGACAACAGAGGCACTAGATTTACACCGCATACAGGGAAAGCGGAGAAACATCATACGCTAAGTCACAATGCGAACGAAAGTTTGTGTTGAGTGATCGTGACGGATGGTCGTTGAAGATAATTGTGACGAAAAATAAGAGGACGAGAGCTGCAAAAATCAGTGCTCAACTGAATGTCGCATCCGCGAACTCTGTCAGCACCAAAACGATACTGAGGGAGCTCCATAAGCTGGGAATTGGAGGACGAGGTGGAACTCCAAAACCACTCACCAGTGATGCAGATGCCTGTAAGAGGGAAACCTGGTGCAGAAGCCATAAAACCTGCACTATGGAGCAACTGAAGAAATTCATTTGGTTCGATGAGTCTTGTTGTATAGTATTTCCAACTTTTGGTCAAGTTTACGTTCAAAGAGAGAAACATGGCGGGATTTCGCTGACTATTTTGGCAGGCATATGGTGGTAATGCATGGGCCCCACGTTTACTTTGCAAAGTCGCATTACTGCCCATATTATCTGACCATTTTGGGTCATCAAATCCATCCCGTGGTGAAAAGTTTGTTTCCCAGGAGTTATGCTGTGTTCCAAAACAACAAGGCCCCTGTTCACACAGCTCGTATAGTCCAGGAGTGCTTCTGTGAGCACGGGGATGAAGTGTCGCCTTTGAATCCTAATGAGGCTTTCTGACCTACTTTTGGAGAGAAGTATGTGGAATCGTTATCCAGCTCCGTGGTCGTTCCTGAACATGCGACTATTTTGCAAGAAGAATGGTACAAGAATTTGTGGAACGCATCGAGTTGTTCGTTAAATGCTGAAAGCGAGCCAGTGACTAGTTCTCCTACAGATACGACAAGAAGTGTGTTTGGTGGAAATACGTCTCATCGCCGCTTTACTGCAAGAGGGGAATATGATTAGCTGCAAAAAGAAAGGTAAAAAGTTAACCCACCTGTAACACAAAAATGGGTAAAATTTACGTAATTCAAAGCACCGCACAACCACATATTTTTAGAAAAGAATCTACAATAATTTTGATTCTGAGTTTTTGCATGAAGCAGTTTTCTGCTCTCCTGTAAAATTACTAAAGGTCAACTTGTTCCCTTTCTAGAGTTAGCAGTTCATATGGTCCTGAGAGCCTCGTCATTCGGAGCTGACTGAAATGTTTCGTACACGATTCTGTAGTGACAACTTTTTTCTACCATATGGTGAATTTTCTCATAAACTTATCCTGTGACTGCAATGAGCCGTTGTAACAAATAAACGGTTAGCGTACATAGCAGAAAAATCACATGTACAACTCTACCAGTCAGATGTTTTATATGCTCATTCTGTGGGAGCCTTTGGTTTATTGTGAAGCACAACAGTTTGACATTATTATGATTCTCCTCTTCTCGTGCTTTTAGATTACAACAAATTTCATGTGTATTTTTCTTTCGTTTCGTTTTGCTTACATTGAGTAACAACTTCACGTTAGAATTTGTTGCTATTTAGGGAGCACTAAGAAGCGAAGATGAAGCCGGAGTTGCCACTTACATACCAATGAATACAAATGCAAGAACATGTTATATCGGTTAAATACCACCTTTTCAGAGTGTAATAAAGTCTAATGAAGACCAAATGCGGTTCGCTTTATCCTAAAGCATCTTCAGTGGTCAGTTTTTTTTCGGTTTCTTGTTTCTTGTATCATTCTTCCACACATATGTGGCAAATTTTAGCACACAGCACTTTTCTAACACTACATATATTCACGTTTTTGTAGGTGAAAGTGCTGTGTGCTAATATTTACCACATGTTTATAGAGGAATGACATAAGAAAAAAAAAGATGACGACTGAAGATGCTTTAATATAGAGCAAAACGCGTTGGTCTTAATTAGAATTTACTACAGTCGCAAAAGACGGCATTTAACCAATGTAACCTGTATAAAAGTGACTGCGGAAAAAAGGGCCGAAAAACAGAGAAGACAACATGCATAAAAACATGGACGCCCTCAGATTTTGCCCTGATTAGCGCTATGACACTTGTGCTGTAGATGTAGAAATTCATGACAAATTAACAGTAATGGTCAGGATGTAGTGGGCTCAGTCTGGGGATTTAAAGTTTTTTATTAAACAAATACACGCATTACTAAAAGTTTTAACTTCTAAACAGAATGACGTAATATTAAGTATACTTTTATCTTAAATATTATTATTCTACAGCTCTGCTCAAGTCCCTTGTCATTTCACGTAATCAACCTTTCCCTCAAACAATTTAAATTAACAGTTACGGAAATTAGCAGTACAACTACTGGTAACATTTTCATATACACAACGAGATTGCAAAGCATTGTTTAAATACTTAGTTACATTATAGTGAAATGACACTGAAGATTAATAAATGAAAAGTCTTATCACGCTGAAAAGATATACACAACTCACCTCGCGTCAATGAAAAACGGAATGTATTCTGGAATGTAATCGACAGCTCCCAAGGAAAACAAGTTTAGTAAATTGCAATTCCAGTTTTTTATTTTCATTTATTTACTTATTTTACAAGTATTAGTGGAGATACGGAGAGCAACTGCCACTGCTGCTAAACATAACAATTCATTTTCCATAGCAGATCTTCACGACACAGAACGCTTGTAATACCGATCGTTCGTGTGTAGCGGATTCGGATATACCGACCGATTGCAGGGAAGTATGAACAGCGATGCATCTCTCGTGTGTGTCGGACGCTGTAGAGCTCCATAATGGAGATTATTTGTTTAAAAGAGGCAATTCGACACGCCACTGCTCTTTGGTTGCGCGCCAGTGCTTTGACGAAAACTCCAGTGAACGCACGACTCTTAACTTCACACCCCACATCATTTGACCCTAATCCAGTCGAATATTTAGGGGATGGGCCCACGGTTCCCCTTCACGACGCCTGCGAGGGATACTTCCATTGAGGAGTCTGGTTGCCTGTGGAAGAATGGGGCAGCCTGTTCTGCCTCAACAGCCGGATGGTGGTGATCAGTTCCACGTCGGTGTCTAGAGTGAAGTCGAGGTTCTAAATCATCTCAGAGGTGTCTCGTTGGGTTCAGTTCGGGTCAATGGGCAGGCCAGTCCATTTAGGGAATATATTCTCCAGAAACCGCAGCATAAAGGATGCTGCTTTATGACAGGGTGTGTTGTCATGATGAGACAGTCACCGTCTCCGAACGGTCCCACTACTGTTCGCGGAACGCAGAGCTGTGAAACGTGCCTTCATATCCTTCCGCATTTAGCGTTTCCTTGAGTGCAGTAAGGGGACCACAATCCGACCACGAAAATTACCCACATACGGTAATACTACCCCATCCGTATTTCAATGTCGGTACTACACGTGATTGCAGGTGACTTTATCCAGGCTTTCGAAAACTCAAACACTTCCATCGGATTGTCACAAGCTATGGCATAATTAATCACTCCAAACCAGTAGTTTCCAGTCATCCACTGCCCGGTCATGCAGCTCCTTACAGCACCTCATGCCATGTGAGGGCTTTGAGGAACTGTTGGACCATCCGCCCCGTTCGTCATAACCCCCTCCGCACAGTCACTGTGCTACCTTGGCTGCTGGTACAGCCGCCTCCCGTAAAGTTGGACGATCCCTGTCCGTCAGAACACGGGGAACGCTTGATCTCTGGTTAGAAGTCGCTCATACTCCGTGTTTGCACCTCAGACTCATGTTACCGACACGCGACTGTTCCAGATTTAGAAGGCTTAAGACATCCCCGATTGATTTGTTACTCAGATGATTCCCAATGCCCACCTGCTTCGCTGCCGACAACACAACACTGCCCGCCTCCTACTACACCTTTTGTACTGATTGACGATCCGATTTGTACTGATTGGCGATCTTTTACAGAAGCTCGAAATTTAGCGCTGACTTCAATGCGAGATGCCTATAACAGTTTCCACAACGAAACTTTGTCTCGAAACCTGGCAGAAAAACCAAAGAGATTTTGCTCGTATGTGAAGCATGTTAGCGGCAAGAAACAATCAATGCATTCTCTGCACGATAGCAATGGAGATACTATCGAAGACAGTGCCGCCAAAGCAGAGTTACTAGACACAGCCTTCCGGAGGAGGAGGAGATTAGTGTTTAACGTCCCGTCGACAACGAGGTCATTAGAGACGGAGCGCAAGCTCGGATTAGGGAAGGATGGGGAAGGAAATCGGCCGTGCCCTTTCAAAGGAACCATCCCGGCATTTGCCTGAAGCGATTTAGGGAAATCACGGAAAACCTAAATCAGGTTGGCCGGAGACGGGATTGAACCGTCGTCCTCCCGAATGCGAGTCCAGTGTGCTAACCACTGCGCACAGCCTTCCGAAATGCCTTCACAAAAAAAAACAACTAAGTAAATATTCCAGAATTCGAATCGAGAACAGCTGCCAACATGACTAACGTAGAAATAAGTATCCTCGGAGTAGTGAAGCAACTTAAATCACTTAACAAAAGCAAGTCTTCTGGTCCAGACTGTATACCAATTAGGTTCCTTTCGGAGTATGCTGATGCATTAGCTCCATACTTAACAATCATATACAACCATTCGCTCGACGAAAGATCCGTACCCAAAGACTGGAAAGTTGCACAGGTCACACCAATATTCAAGAAAGGTAGTAGGAGTAATCCACTAAATTACAGGCTCATACCGTAAACGTCGATATGCAGCAGGATTTTAGAACATATATTGTGTTCGAACATTATGAATTACCTCGAAGAAACCGGTCTGTTGACACACAGTCAACATGGGTTTAGAAAACATCGTTCTTGTGAAACACAACTAGCACTTTATTCACATGAAGTTCTGAGTGCTATTGACAAGGGATTTCAGATCGATTCCGTATTTCTGGATTTCCGTAAGGCTTTTGACATTGTACCACACAAGCGGCTCGTAGTGAAATTGCGTGCTTATGGAATATCGACTCAGTTATGTGAGTGGACCTGTGATTTCCTGTCAGTGAGGTCGCAGTTGGTAGAAACTGACGGAAAGTCATCGAATAAAACAGAAGTGATTTCTGGTGGTCCCCAAGGTAGTGTTAGAGGCTCTTTGCTGTTCCTTATCTATGTATACGATTTGGGAGACAATCTGAGCAGTCGTCTTCGGTTGTTTGCAGAAGACACTGTCGTTTATCGACTAATAATTTCATCAGAAGACCAAAACAAACTGCTAAACGATTTAGAAAAAATATCTGAATGGTGCGAAAGGTGGCAGTTGACCCTAAATAACGAAAAGTGTGAGGTCATCCACATGAGTGCTAAAAGGAACTCGTTAAAATTCGGTTACACGATAAATCAGTCTTAAACCGTAAATTCAACTAAATACCTAGGTATTGCAATTACGAACAACTTAAATTGGAAGGAACACACAGAAAATGTAGTGGGGAAGCCTAAGCAAAGACTGCGTTTTATTGACAGGACGCTTAGAAAATGTAACAGACCTACTAAGGAGACTGCCTACACTACGCTTGTCCGTCCTCTTTTAGAGTACTGCTGCGCGGTGTGGGAACCTTTCCAGATAGGACTGACGGAGTACATCGAAAAAGTTCAAAGAAAGGCAGCACGTTTTGTAATATCGAGAAATGTGGGAGAGAGTGTCACAGACATGATACAGGATTTCGGCTGGACATCATTAAAATAAAGGCATTTTTCGTTGCGACGGAATCTTCTCACGAAATTCCAATCACCAACTTTCTCCTCCGAATGCGAAAATATTTTGTTGACACCGACCTACATAGGGAAGAACGATCTCCACAATAAAATAAGGGAAATCAGAGCTCTTACGGAAAGATATAGGTGTTCATTCTTTCAGCGCGCTGTACGAGATTGGAATGATAGAGAATTGTGCAGGTAGTTCGAGTAACCCTCCGTCAGGCACTTAAATGTGATTTGCAGAGTATCCATGTAGATGCAGATGAAGGTCAGCTTCGCATTACACAGCGCCGTCCGGACACCTTTCATCAGCTAAAATTTGGCACACACCATCAGAGCGAAAAGTATCCTCCGCAGTTACTGAAACCGGTACGTCTCTGCCACCGCCCACCTCTGATCAGATAGGAGGAATCCCTCCTGGCGGCTGGGACCGCCTGCGACCGCTCCACGCACCACCAGCTCTTCGTCCGCGTATCGACCGCAGCGCGGCGCCGCGGCGCACTTTTACATTTTATGGCGCCACGAATCTGGGCCGCGTCACGGGTCCGTCCCACAGCGATGTGTAGCAAACGTATCTCACCCCACAGCGTGTATACTCAAACATATGTTACTACACTACTGGCCATTAAAATTGCTACACCACGTAGAAGACGTGCTACAGACGAGAAATTTAAACGTCAGGAAGAACATGCTGTGATATGCAAATGAATAGCTTTTTAGAGCATTCGCCGGTGGCGATACCTACAACGTGCTGACACGAGGAACGCTTCCAACCGATTTCTCGTACACAAACAGCAGTTGACCGGCGTTGCCTGCTCAAACGTTGTTGTGATGCCACGTGTAAGGAGGAGAAATTCATACCATCACGCTTCCGACTTTGATAAAGGTCGGATTGTAGCCTATCGCGATTGCGGTTTATCGTAACGCAACACTGCTGCTCGCGGTGTACGAGATCCTGTGACTGTTAGCAGAATATGGAACCGGTGGGTTCAGGAGGGTAATACGGAACGCCGTGCTGGATCCCAACGGCCTCGTATCACTAGCAGTCGAGATGACAGGCATCTTATCCGCATGGCTGTAACGGATCGCGCAGTCACGTCTCGATCCCTGAGTCAACAGATGTGGACGTTTGCAAGACAACAACTACCTGCACGATCGGTTCGACGACGTTTGCAGCAGCATGGACTATCAGCTCGGAGACCACGACTGCGGTTACCCTTGACGCTGCATCACAGACAGGAGCGCCTGCGTCTCGGTCACCTCTTGTTCGCATTGACGGCACTTTGAACATTGGACTTTACATATCAGATGTGTTACGACCCGGGGCTCTACTCTTCATTCGATCCCTGTGAAAACCTACATTTCAGCAGGATAATGCACGTCCGCATGTTACAGGTCCTGTACGGGCCTTTCTGGATACAGAAAATGTTCGACTGCTGCCCTGGCCAGCACATTCTCCGGATCTCTCACCAGTTGAAAACGTCTGTTCAATGATGGCCGAACAACTGGCTCGTCTCAATACGCCAGTCACTACTCTTGATGAACTGTAGTATAGTGTTGAAGCTGCATGGGCAGCTGTACCTGTACACGCTATCCAAGCTCTGTTTGACTCAATGCCCAGGCGTATCAACGCCGTTATTACGGCCAGAGATGGTTGTTCTGGGTACTGATTTCTCAGGATATATGCACCCAAATTGCGTGAAAATGTAATCACATGTCAGTTCTAGTACAATATATTTGACCAATGAATACCCGTTTATCATCTACATTTCTTCTTGGTGTAGCAACTTTAATGGCCAATAGTGTATATTCAGCGTCACCAGAAAAAGGCTTTCAATGAACAAATTCTCATTTCGACTGTCAAATTTTGCTAATACAGAAGCACAAATATACCAAAACATTTCACTAAGGATCCACGAATGATCACGCTGCATTTTTCTTATACTGTTGTCGTTGTTGTGGTCTTCAGACCAAAGACTGGTTTTGAAGCAATTCTCCATGCTACTCTGTCCTGTGCGAGCCTTTTCATTTAGTCCAACCTACATTCATTGGTACCTGCATTCGTGCCTAGGTCTACATGTGCAATTTTTACCTCCCACACTTCCCTCCAGTGCAAAACTGAAGATTCCTTGAGGTCTCAGAATGTGTCCTACCAACCGATCCTGTATCCTGTCCTTTACTAGTTAGTTAGTTAGTTAGTTGCGTGTTCCACTGATCAATCGCACGGTACGGTAGCGGCTATGATGTGGAATGTGTCAAGTGCGGAAGCAATGCACATATGAAACAAGATTTTATATATATATATATATATATATATATATATATATATATATATATATATATATATATATATATCAATACAGAGTTAAAGATTAATATTTCTATTAATTTCCCCATTCCCTTAAATGGCACAAAATGCATATACTACATTTATAGATTTATTTATTCCTATTCAAGAATTCGTCTATGGTATAGAAGGAATTGTCAAGGAGATATAATTCCAGTTTATTTCTGAAGCTATTACTGTTGCCTGTCAGACATTTTATTTCATCTGGTAATTCGTCGAAAATTTTTATAGCAGCATATTTTTCCTCTTTCTCTGCCAAAGATAGGTTGAGTAAAGGATAGTGTAAGTCTTTCATTTTTCTGGTATTATAATCATGAATGGCACTGTTGCTTTTAAACTCGTCCATGTTGTTGAGAACAAATTTCATTAGTGAGTAAATGTACTGTGAGGCTGTTGTAAGAATTCCCAATCTTTTAAAAAGATGCCTACAAGATGTGCGACTATGAAGCCCACACATTATTCTAACCACTTTCATTTGAGCAGTGAATACTTTTTGCTTAAATCTTCATTTACCCCAAAATATTATTCCGTATGACATTAGAGAGTGAAAGTATGCAAAGTATGTTACCTTACTAATTTCTATATCCTCAAAATTGGCAATTATTCTGATTGCAAAAGTTGCTGAACCTAGTCGCTTTAGAAGATCCGTAATATGAATTTTCCAATTAAGATTCTCATCTATATGTACACCCAAAAACCTAGGATGCTCTACCCTGTCAACTTAATTCTGTTGTTGTGTTACATTTATTGAAGAAACTGTACTTTTTGCAGCAGAAAATTGGATGTACTGTGTTTTTTCAAAGTTTAGAGCAAGCCCATTTGCAGAAAACCAATTAATGACTTTTCCAAAATCCTTATTTGTATCATTTTCAATTGGAGTTTCTTTTACTGGATTAATAATGATGCTTGTATCATCAGCAAACAGTGTCAGTTCAGCTTCCTGTTTCAGATAGGAAGGAAGGACGTTCACATATATCAAGAACAGAAGAGGACGCATGATTGAAACCTGTGGAACACCTAATGTAATTTCACCCCAGTTTGATGAAGTGGCAACTAAAACTCTGCTACAACCGTATCTCACTCCATTCTCAACTACCACTTCACCGTCATGCCCTTCGACTGGTTTCTGTACATCTGTAAATAATCTTTCCGTCCCCTTGTTTTAGTGTTTTAACCCTGCTACCTTCAGAATTTCAAAGACTTCCACTCCAGTCAACATTGTCAAAAGCCTTCTGTAAGTCTGCAAATACTATAAACGTAGGTCTGACATCCTCTAGCCTTTCATCAAAGATAAGTCGTAGGGTTGGTTCCTACTTTTCTTCGGAACCCAAACTCATCATCACCATCTCTGCTCCTACCAGTTTTTTCCATTCTTCTGTAAATAATTAGTGACAGTATTTTGCAAGCATGACTTATTTCGCTGGTAGTTCGGTAATAGTCACATCTGTTAGCGCCTGCTATCATTGAAACGGAAATACGCTGTATAAAAAATGACTTTTAACAACCTCTGTTTCAGGATGATCAGCGGCCCAGAGGTTCTCCACCGTGGGGCAGCGACAACACTTCCTACCAACACGGTACGTGGCGGGTCTGCTCTGCTTTCTGCATCACTGTTTGGTGTACGCTACTGCCGCGCGGAAACACTCTCATCTCAACGTAAAACGCTCTATTGACATACAATACCTAATTTCTCTATATGCAAAATACTTTTTTCTGTCTTTAAAGTTACTCCATATACTTTGCATCATATTAACTGATGTTTCCGACGCTTCTTGGTAGAGTAACATAGTTCCGCATCCCTTAACGATTAACTGAAACATGACCGAATGAATAAATACAGAGCAACCAGTTGTGTTTGTCTCTGGTGTGGAAGTGTGTGCGTGGTAGGATTGAAATGGCACACAAATCAAATCATAGATAGCTAACCATATGCACCTTAAAAAAAAGACCAAGTGATATTCGCAACAGCCTAAATGTACTCCACACAGTAAATAACCGTAGTAAACCTTATATGCCAGAACAGTTAGAAATACTGCTACACAAAGGAAAACTTTCTGAAGACATGTTAAATGAATATAGCTTAACAGTTACAGTTTTTCCGGAATTTTGAAAGTTTATTTTTCCTACAGAAATAAGTATTTAATACTTACAACCATAACAAAGGGTCGCATCTGATACGTACACAAACTAATATTCTGCAAATGATATCTATACGTAAATAATAACGTTATACTTTTTCTATCATTTAAGAGTACCTGCATATATATATATATATATATATATATATATATATATATATATATATATATATCTGAAGATGAGCCCCAATGCTCTAAATGCATCGTGCACTGAAATATAAATTACGATTTGTGACTGAAGGTGATTAGTTTTTTATTTTACGAAATAATATAGTCACGGAAAAACCACTGACAACAATGGATAAAAAAATTTAAAACTGGAGAAAAGACGCTATTAATTATGATAAATGCATGTTCGTGGTGATTTCTACACAGTGCAGACAACTTTCTCCTTAAGCCTAAAGATTCAGATGAGGAGAACGAGTTACATATCAACGCTGGTCACTTTCTTGACGGGAAATGAGGTGCTCAAACACATAGTGGGACACATAGTTGTATGTGCCTATTTCCCATTAGTAACCACAAGCAAATGCCCGCCCACTGAATTTAATATATAGTGGAGCACAATTTTGTGACTGTAAAGCTGAAAGTGTTTACAGAGAAGAGTTTCGGAAAGGCCTCACTATAAAAAGAACAAATTTTTCGCCTTGAATAAGAGGCTTAATTTTAGTAAATAGTGTTTGATCTTGTGGAAGAAACTTCATAAATAGGCACATATTAACTAGCCCGTGAAATTTATTCGCAGAATGCAGTGCAGAGTGCACTGGTGAAATAGTAAAACACCCTTGTTAAACACGTGTTCAAGCAATGAGGCCAAATGATTTAAAACCAATAGCTCGCTTCTGTCGATGAATTCTGGAGTACCATATTACGCGTGTGTAGCCCACTCAGTTGCGTGAAAAGGCACCTATAATTGGGTCACGTGTTAATTAATGACTATTGTTGCCAAAAACCATCTGATTGTGTAGGTCTTATAATTGTTACAGATAATTATTCCAACTAAATATAGGAACAATGGCTTTACTTCAAAACCTTGTACGGACTACGTACCCTAGTCCGGAAAAATTCTAAGTAAAGAGCTTGTAAATGTTTACATTTGGGCCTCGCTACTGAACGAAAGTAGAACTGTACAGTGAGAAAATAAAAGATGGAAATACCTAAAAGTGTATGAAACGGTGAACTACAGAGAGAAGTCAAAATGACAAACAAGTGAGGAATTATCAGAAGGCGAGGAAAGCCATCTATGGAAAACCATTATCAGCAGCAGGGACAGATCTGTAGAACAGTATTTCTCAGGCAAGCATACATAGATAATAATCAGTCATTAGGGGAAGCAGTACATCTGATGGATTGGATGGTAAGACGTAGCATGTACAGGTTACAACTGCAATTTATTTGTTATTACGGCGGGGATAGGAAGAAATGGAGACGTCATCAAATACTGTAAAAGAATCGTGATGACGCCGCCATTCTTTGTGAGCGATACTTCGACTGTCTGATGACCTCTGTACATCTCTGTTCTGACAGGTCAGCTGCGGCCGCTGTACCTGAGGATCAGCAACACACCCCCTGACGTCAAACATGCAGGTATGCTTCATACCACAGTTAACAGCAGTGCATTTCAACCAAAAGGCTGTTTAAGATTATATTCTTTTGCTTTCCCATCTAATATAATATTTTTTCGGTTAATTTACAAACAGGAGCGTGGTAAGTGTGGTCACAAAATTGAGGAGAAACTATTTTCCAACAGGACAGTGTGGAAGGGTAATGTTTGATTCATACGTGCAGGAGTCGCCAGGCAAAGCAGTTTTAAATTCGAACCTTTTAGTCCTTGAAATGTCTCATATGTTCCCATTTAGTACTACAAATATTTTTGGAAATTTGTGGTAATGTACTATGGGACCAAGCTGCTGAGGTCATCGGTCCCTAGGCTTACACACTACTTAATGTAACTTAAACGAACTTACGCTAAGGGCAGCACACACACACCCAAGCCCCAAGGAGGACTAGAGCCTCCGACAGAAGGATCCGCGCGAACCGTGACAAGACACTACAAATACGGAAACAAGATGTGTGGATAGACTGAGATTTGTCTAAAGTAGGAGCGTTTATCGGAGAGTTCCTCGTCCAGGTGCCGAATGTCCAAGGGATGTCGACCGGCCACCCTGTCACCCTGTGCTGTCACGCGGACGCCGTGTGGAGGGGTACGTGGTCAGCCGGCTTTCCAGAGCACGGAGCCGCCTCTTGTTAAGTAGCTCCTCACCTGGCACCACGTGGCTGAGTGTAGCCCGTGCTGTTCCCCCACCGAGAAAAAACCCCTGCCAGTGCCGGGAACCGAGTCCGAGTCCTCCGCATGGCAGCCATCCGCGCTGACCCCTCGGTTACGAAGGCGGACGAACGGGTTTGTGTGTACGTGCACGGTACTGCCCGAGCTGTAAACGTTCTTGAAGCTACGGGTGGAAACACTAATGGACAGCTGTGGAGTTGCGAAGCGATGCGTGTGGAAGCAATGACTTCACCGAACCGTAGGAAATCCAGTGTTCGTTAAGTCGTTGCCATTTTAGAAGCTGACGTTAACTCAGAAGACGGCAGCCTAGTTGTCGTTTCGTGTCAAGAGACAAGTAGAAGCTTGTAACGGACTCAATCTTACTGTTGGCGATCGTACTTAGCAACCTGTTGTTGGCATCTAACAAGACAGAAATTGCTTCTTGTTGTTGTACGATAGTGTCAAGCCAGCTGTCGACTTGATTTGCAGAATGATTCCGTTTGGACGGCTGTTAAAGCTGCGTTAGGGATGTTTTTGTTGTTGTGGTCTTCAGTCGTGAGACTGGTTTGTTGCAGCTCTCCATGCTATTCTATCCTGTGCAAGCTTCTTCATCTCACAGTACCTACTGCAACCTACATCCTTCTGAATCTGCTTAGTGTATTCATCTCTTGGTCTCCCTCTACGATTTTTACCCTCCACGCTGCCCTCCAATACTAAACTGGTGATCCCTTGATGTCTGAGAACATGTCCTACCAACCGATTCCTTCTTCTAGTCAAGTTGTGCCACAAATTTTTCTTCTCCCCAATTCCATTCAATACCTCCTCATTAGTTATGTGTTCTACCCATCTAATCTTCAGCATTCTTCTGTAGCACCACATTTCGAATGCTTCTATTCTCTTCTTGTCCAAACTATTTGTCGTCCATGTTTCACTTCCATATATGGCTACACTCCATACAAATACTTTCAGAAACGACTTCATGAGACTTAAATTTATACTCGATGTTAACAAATTTCTCTTCTTCAGAAACGCTTTCCTTGCCATTACCAGTCTACATTTTATATCCTCTCTACTTCGACCATCATCAGTTATTTTGTTCCCCAAATACCTTAACTCCTTTACTACTCTAAGTGTCTCATTTCCTGGCACGCGTGATTAGCCGAGCGGTCTAAGGCGCTGCAGTCATGGACTGTGCGGCTGATCCCGGCGGAGGTTCGAGTCCTCCCTCGGGCATGGGTGTGTGTGTTTGTCCTTAGGATAATTTAGGTTAAGTAGTATGTAAGCTTAGGGACTGATGACCTTAGCAGTTGAGTCCCATAAGATTTCACACACATTTGAACATTTGTCGCGTTTCCTAATCTAATTCCCTCAGCATCACCCGACTTAATTCGACTACATTCCATTATCCTCGTTTTGCTTTTGTTGATGTTCATCTTCTACGTCCTTTCAAGACACTGTCCGTTCCGTTCAACTGCTCTTCCAAGTCCTTTGCTGTCTCTGACAGAATTACAATGTCATCGGCGAACCTCAAAATTTTTATTTATTCTCCATGGATCTTAATACCTACTCCGAATTTTCCTTTTGTTTTCTTTACTGCTTACTCAATATACAGATTGAATAAAATCGTGGATAGGCTACAGCCCTGTCTCACTCCCTTCCCAACCACTGCTTCCCTTTGACGTCCCTCGACTCTTATAATTGCCATCTGGTTTCTGTACAAATGGATGATTAGGGATGTTTCGCTCAAATTATTCGTGCCATCGTAACATCCTCTACGCTACCTGTATGCGAGTTTTTCTCATCTTCTAAACGAAGCCTGGTGGAACTCAGAAGGGCTCGTATAGGCTGCTGGTTGTTAAGTTTTTACATACGCAGTGCGCCCGCAGCAAAAGTAAATGGTACATGTAATCTAATTACGAACAGTTATACGAGATGTGGCACAACTTTCAGGGATGGCGATTACGACTGCGGCCATGCTGAGGCGTTAGGCGTGAGGTTGGCTTTGAATACACAGCGGCAAGGAGTAAAACCTACAACAGGAATGTGTTAATTAGGTACTATGACTGTAAGAATCATTTTACCTAGCTGATTGCCTTCACTAAAGGTTTCAGATGTCGTTTCTCTGGTCGTCAACCGGACGCCTATTTTTAAACCCTCAAACCATAGCTCTGCAGTTGCTTTTAAGTGTTAAGTTCCTAAGGGATCAAACAGCTGAGGTCATCGATCACTAGGCTTACACGCTACTTAGTCTAACTTAAACTAACTTACGCTAAGAGCAACAGGCACACCCATGCCCGAGGGAGGACTCGAAGCTCCGACCGTGCGAAACGTGGCAAGGCGCCCAGACCGCGCGGCTATCCCACGCGGCTGCAGTCGTATTACAATGGTAACTTAAAAGACTTCAGTACTGTTGACTGTTCATATGAAAGTATTTTAAACTTTTCTCACTCCATGTATATAAAAATAAAAATAAAACAGCTCTCACCATTATTACCACACAGTCGACTCAATTTCAACAATTCAAAAAGTACGCCATATTGTCAATACAAAAATACGCCATCATACACACCACCTGATGTTTCAAAACCGGGTAATTTATTTAGATAATGATACTATTTTTACAATATTTAACTATTCATTTTCTATACAAAAAATTACAATTTTATTAGCCTTATACAACATGACTGAAGGAATTTTCATTATAAAGAGCTGACAGTATTATTACTGCTCAGAAGAATTTATATATTTCCCCACTTACATCTAATAGAATGAATACATAGCACAACTACTGTGCACCTCATGTCACACTAGCTTTTTTTTAATAGCTCAATAGATTACGATGTATTGCCGTTTCTGTTCATGCTAATCGATATCCTCTTACATACTGCTACATGTTTCTTCTGCACTGCCATCCCAGTATTGTAAATGACACTGGTCTGAAATAAAATGGTCGATTTATGCAAATGCGCCATCGGCATCGTATTCGTCCCTTCTCATGAAAAGAGACAACCCACAAGTGTTGCATAAGAGACGCATAGATCACAAGTCCACCCAAGCCGAGCACAAATTCAAATGGCTCTGAGCACTATGGGACTTAACTTCTGAGGTCATCAGTCCCCTAGAACTTAGAACTACTTAAACCTAACTAAACTAAGGACATCGCACACATCCATGCCCGAGGCACGATTCGAACTTGCGACCGTAACGGTCGCGCGGTTCCAGACTGTAGCGCCTAGAACCGCTCGGCCACTTCGGCCGGCAGCCGAGCACAAATCTACAGTTAGTGAGCAGCGACTGTGTCATGGCCTAAAAGACATGGTGAATTGTACGGATGGTGACACTTTTTTCTGTATTCCCTAAAAGCTAAATGTGCGGCGATGGATGCCCGTCCGTACTAGTGAGCTGTGCTGGAAGCTTGTCCTTCGCTAGCAGCCCGCGCGTCCTCAGAACGGTATTGACCACAGGGCGGTGAACGCAGGCACCGGGTTCAATAAACCGCAGTGCAATGACCGCTACATCGTAAAATATCATTTCTGTCGACTGAGTGTCGTTCTCCTTGAAGTGACTAAACAGAACGTTGCGGTTACGGAAAAAGAAATGCTCGTTAATTCCAGGTAACATTAGTTGAGTTCCATTCCGTTGTCCGTTCGTGGCCAACGGCAGTACATGTTGACAGATAAATGACTTATTTTATTCCTAAATTAATAATTTTAGGCATTTATTTTATCTGTTAATTTTAGTTCCTTCAGGATCTTTCTTAGAACTAAACAGGAAGCCATAGAGATTCTCTTACAGTTATTGGAGACCGGACGAAAATTAGTTCAGAAACAATAACAATAATACGAATGGTAATGATTAGTCTGTTTCACGTATCTAGTGTTCTTGTCAAATGGGAATAATAAATCATGAAAATTACGCGTGTCAGCTGTAGCGATAGAAACAAATTGGAGAATAAGCTAACGGTCACGATAGGAGCGGTAAACAATAGTGTATATTCAGAGGAAGAGATACGGAAAAGCATTTGAGATAGAAGAAAAAACAAAGGTAAAGAGGTAGGGACGTGAATAACTGGGAGAGTGTAGACTTTAGGACGGAGATACCGATTCGCTGTCGGTGAGGAAAAATACAGCTTAGATATTTCGAAATGAAAGCTTTTACTGACACACACAGACACACACATTTCCATCCCGATCGCAAAAACTAAAATGTTGACCTTTTCGATGACTTATCCGCCATCAGCTGATATAAAACGCCTGGTTACGAACAGCACGTCAGTGTGACCTGCTTATCTGATGACGCATCTGAAACTGGTTATCTCTTAATAAAAAATACGTTGCGATCGAGTCGTAAAACTAACAGTATTCCAACTGCTACATCTCAGTAGAGATCTGACCATTTCATAATGTGAGTGCGTGCGTGTGTGTGTGTTTGTGTGTGTGTGTGTGTGTGTGTGTGTGTGTGTGTGAGTATGTGTGTGTGTCTGTGTTATGACACTGCAGCCATTCACCAACCAAATAAGTTTCCCCGTAATGCACGTAAAATGCAAAACCAAGTTGTCTTGAAGAGAACCACACGTACAAGGTATGTCCGCTGTCAATGGCGCAGGTTCCCTTCGAGTGTAGTCGAAGCATCCAGGTCTCGTTTCTCGGCGATGACGGAATCGACGTTTTCCTCACTTTTCCTCTCACCAATATACAGGTCTTTTCTCCTGTTTCGTGTCTTTTTGTAGTCTCTTTCCCGTTATCATAACATTTTTCCCCGGGTAACTTCTTACTAAATCAATAAACCTAATATACGTACGTCATTATCAAATTGTTTGTCACTTTTCACAGTATTTGGTCAAGAATTTGTCTCATTAAATTAAATTTAATCGCAGTTTTTAATGAGTTGTGCTTCTCCTCGAGATTTCTGCCCGATTTCAGAAACATCAATTATGAAAATAAAAGCGTGCGTTGTCCGAGATCTTAAAATAAAGTGACGAGATATCGTTAGAAATGGAGAAGAAAAACATGAAAGGGAAGAAATCTCTCAAGGAGCGATTGCCTAACCGAATATGCACTAAAATAACCAGAAGTAATTGTGTACTGTAACATGTGTGGGTGGAAATATCGTCACTAGGTGGGACCGGACAGAGGAAGGTTTAAAAATAGGCGTCCGGTTGACGACCAGAGAAACGACATCCGAAATTTTTACTGAAGGCAGTCAGCTAGGTAACAATATTTTGACGGTCACAGTAGTCTCTTTCAGAGAATTTTTGTTTACCATTATCATTATTTGTCATACGTTAGGGAACCATTTTAACCACTGTAGGCTGTCAGTTTTATTACTTTAATGCACCATGCATACAAATTAAACCAGTGGCCAGTTTTGGCGTTAGGCCATTATCAAATGTGTGATATCGGTGATATGTGTGTCGCATTTAAAAATGTGTCTTGCGTATTATGTACGGACGGACCGTTTCTCCACACACATATCCCGCACCTTTACTGTCCAGTAAGCTAGCTGTTAGTAAAGCTTTTGCCTACATTAAAGTTGTTCCTGTACGTTGACGGGGTTTGTGCAAGAGTGTTGCGCGGACCCTCCCGCCGGAGGTTCGAGTCCTTCCTCGGGCATGGGTGTGTGTTTTATTCTTATCATAAGTTAGCTTAAGTAGTGCGTAAGCCTACGGACCGATGACTTCAGCAGTTTGGTCCCTTAGGAATTCACACACATTTGAACATTTTTTGCAAGAGTGTATCTGTAACACTCAAGATGTATACAGGGCGGTCCATTGATAGTGACCGGGCCAAATATCTCACGAAATAAGCATCAAACGAAAAAACTACAAAGAACGAAACTAGCCTAGCTTGAAGGGGGAAACCAGACGGCGCTATGGTTAGCCCGGTAGATGGCGCTGCCATAGGTCAAACGGATATCAACTGTGTTTTTTTTTAAATAGGAACTCCCATTTTTATTACATATTCGTGTAGTTTGTAAAGAAATATGAATGTTTTAGTTGGACCATTTTTTTCTCTTTGTGATAGATGGCGCTGTAATAGTCACAAACGTATAAGTACATGGTATCACGTAACATTCCGCCAGTGCGAACGGTATTTGCTTCGTGATACATTACCCGTGTTAAAATGGACCGTTTACCAATTGCGGAAAAGGTCGATATCGTGTTGATGTATGGCTGTTGTGATCAAAATGCCCAACGGGCGTGTGCTATGTATGCTGCTCGGTATCCTGGACGACATCATCCAAGTGTCCAGACCGTTCGCCGGATAGTTACGTTATTTAAGGAGACAGGAAGTGTTCAGCCACATGTGAAACGTCAACCACGACCTGCAACAAATGATGAAGCCCAAGTAGGTGTTTTAGCTGCTGTCGCGGCTAATCCGCACATCAGTAGCAGACAAATTGCGCGAGAATCGGGAATCTCAAAAACGTCGGTGTTGAGAATGCTACATCAACATCGATTGCACCCGTACCATATTTCTATGTACCAGGAATTGCATGGCGACGACTTTGAACGTCGTATACAGTTCTGCCACTGGGCACAAGAGAAATTACCGGACGATGACAGATTTTTTTCACGCGTTCTATTTAGCGACGAAGCGACATTCACCAACAGCGGTAGCGTAAACCGGCATAATATGCACTATTGGGCAACGGAAAATCCACTATGGCTGCGACAAGTAGAACATCAGCGACCTTGGCGGGTTAAAGTATGGTGCGGCATTATGGGAGGAAGGATAATTGGCCCCCATTTTATCGATGGCAATCTAAATGGTACAATGTATGCTGATTTCCTACGTAATGTTCTACCGATGTTACTACAAGATGTTTCACTGCATGACACAATGGCGATGTATTTCCAACATGATGGATGTCCGGCACATAGCTCGCGTGCTGTTGAAGCGGTATTGAATAGCATATTTAATGACAGGTGGATTGGTCGTCGCAGCACCATACCATGGCCTGCACGTTCACCGGATCTGTCATCCCCAGATTTCTTTCTGTGGGGAAAGTTGAAGGATATTTGCTATCGTGATCCACCGACAACGCCTGACAACATGCGTTGGTTCAAATGGCTCTGAGCACTATGGGACTTAACTTCTGAGGTCATCAATCCCCTAGAACTTAGAACTACTTAAACCTTACTAACCTAAGGACATCACACACATCCATGCCCGAGGCAGGATTCGAACCTGAAGCGCCTAGAACCGCACGGCCACGCCGGCCGGCACAACATGCGTCAGCGCTTTGTCAATGCATGTTGCGAACATTACGGAAGGCGAACTACTCGCTGTTGAGAGGAATGTCGTTACACGTATTGCCAAATGCATTGAGGTTGACGGACATCATTTTGAGCATTTATTGCATTAATGTGGCATTTACAGGTAATCACGCTATGACAGCATGCGTTCTCAGAAATGATAAGTTCACAAAGGTGCATGTATCACATTGGAGCAACCGAAATAAAATATTCAAACGTACCTACGTTCTGTATTTTAATTTAAAAAACCTACCTGCGACCAACTGTTCGTCTAAAATTGTGAGCCATATGTTTGTGACTATTACAGCGCCATCTATCACAAAGCGAAAGAAGTGGTCCAACGAAAACATTTCTTTACGTACTACACGAATATGTAATAAAAAATGGGGGTTCCTATTTTAAAAAAACGCAGTTGATATCCGTTTGACCTATGGCAACGCCATCTAGCGGGCCAACCATAGCGCCATCTGGTTTCCCCCTTTGTTGTGTACATAGTTCCTCGTAGTCAGCGCGTACACAACTTTCCCAATAGAGCGCGCCCCGCTAAGCACAACAGCGCAGGCGCAGCGATCGTCCGTCTCCGCACTACGAGATGGCGCTGTCTTAGAGACGGACCAAATTCTGCTTCCGCCGATCCGCGTATTAATATGTCACGCAGCCAATGAGATTGCTGCTAACGTAGAACCTTTTCTCCTCGCGGATCACACTCGCGCAGTGATACCCGAACGCGCGAGGTATTACAACGAGTGTACAGACCTCCTATTAGTCAGTCTGCCTTAGTCTGTAGTCAAGTTTCAGTCTGTGCCTAATAGGATTACCATATTCCTATATACAGCCATGACGAGAAATGTATAGACACTTTGTCAAGTATCAGAGATATGTGAGAACAAGATTAACGTACCAAAACCAAAGGAACTTCAGATTGCCAATTGTAAACAGCATCCAGAATCAAGTTACGTAATATCTATGATTTTTATTCTTTTAATAAATGTGTGTGAAAATTAATCAAGTTCTGTTTAAAGTTGGTCACCTTCAATCTGCTACTCTAAGCGTGCAAGTGGCATTTCTATCGTCTGACCTAACGGCAGAAGATAAACACGCCACGATAAGACCACGAGACGTATTGCTGACGCTCGCCTACTTCGTTAGAGCGACAAGTCAAATAATTTGATGGTGTGTGTACCGAAGGTCTTAACAGTACGCACACCACACCCTTCAAGCTAGACAAGTTTCGTTCTTTGTAGTTTTTTCGTTTGACGCTTGTTACGTGAGATATTTGGCCCGGTCACGATCAATAGACCACCCTGTATATGTGGGAACGGGTCTGTCGCCCCATAACGCGCAACAAACATTTTTAGGTGTGACACACGCATCGCCGGTATCACACAGTTGATAATAGCGTAAGGCCGAACCTAGACAGTAACGTCATTTTATACGCATGTCGTATTAAAGGAAAAAAACTGACAGCCCACAATGGTTAAAATGGCTGTGGATCCACACTCGGAGAAATTACACATTAAAGAGTTTTCCTTTACCTCTTGACATCAGAGTTTCGTCCACTCTGTTATTATCTAACATGTAATTATGATAATGATCCCTTCTTCAGTCATCCAAGTGTTCGCATCAGCGCCTTCTTCAATAAAGCATTCATTAGTGGGCTTAACTATAATCTCACACGTATTGACTAGTAGAGTAATATGCACCAATATTTGTGCAAATTGCAGCACTAACTTCTCTGACATAATTTTGGGATTTATGAGATATTTTATCTGCGTGTTTTGAACCAGAGTTACAGAATAATTGCATTTCGTTTCTAGAATAACGCATTTGTCGTGGTGCTCCTGCTTCTTGGGAAGTTTCGTCACCAGACGTGACACCAATGGGCTTATTCTTCTGGCGGTGTGCGAAGGGCCTAGCTAAGTCCAGTCGATATTCACATGGGTTTGGCTACCAGGATTGCCGCCAAGGAAGTAGATCGCCCAACTCCCAAGTCTCTAAGACAGTCAATGGTACGATGCTACAGTATACACGCTGCCGTGATAACATTGGTTGAAATTTTGAGCAATAGCTGCAAGGCAACAGTTCTCCATTTGTCGTCTTGTGCCCTACATTTACGGCAGAGAATGAACACACTGTTGTCAAATTCTACGTGTTTCGTATGACTGCTGCATTACTCAGTGCTTTCTTTTTTTAAGTACGTTTCAGTGACAGAAAAACTACAGAGTTTTACATTGTTCTGAAGGTATTTCTGCAGAGAGGTAATTGAGGAAAGTTACCGTGTAAATGATAATCAAATTACACTGCCTAACAAAAAAGTGAAGTACGAGAAGGACGGAGGCAACGAAATGAAGCTTTATGTGTTGAGAGTGCGTGTGACGTCATTTCAGTGATTACAAAAGTGACCCAAACTTTGGAAGTGTGCGACAGTAGGAATCCACTGGTCATCAGCTTCAGAAAGGGGCCCCTCGCCAGCTCACCTCCACGTTCGCCGGATGTGGACACACACGGCAGTGCAGAACATCGAACCGCCGCTGAACTCAATGCGACGCCGTTCACCGACAGCGTATGATCCTTCGCGGTCACGGCAGCACTCCAGTCGCAGCTGTCCCTGTCGCGGCGTCGACAGCAGCCTGCGCATATGCCGGTAGCTCGCTAGCCCGGCTGCAGCCCTTCCCAGACCGGGCTAAGGAGTGTTCGCTGCACAGTACTGCAGTTCTGCCCTGTGGTGGTCAGACGTGGCCCAACAGAACCTCGACGACCGGTATATCTGCCCTCACGTTGCCAGACAGTCCAGCATCGCCCATACATGGGGACGCTGCACGATTCGACCACCTAGCCAATAGCGGCTTCGCGGCCTTCACAGTGATCATTCAACACCTTTCGCTGTTCACACCCTTTATATACCCTATGAGGTCTGGTAAAAGCACTAAATACTGACGCACTCTGACTGCCCTTCTACCTCTCTCAGAGAATTGCAACTCGGATGATTTACGCACCTACCGCTGCTGTGTACGTGTGCTTACGATGTTACAGTGACTTCTGACCATGCGTTCTGCATGATTCACTTGTCGGTCAGCGAATGTACCACTGTGTGGGGAGTCACAAAAGGCACGGGTCCTTTATACGAGGGCTATTCGGAAAGTAAGGAACGACAGGTCATGAAATGGAAACCACAGTAAAATCAAAACTGTTTTATTCGCAACGGTTAGCTACATCTGCCAGCTACTTCTCTACACAGTAGCCGCTGACACTTAGACATCTGTCGTAGCGTTGTGCCGACTTTTCAATTCCCTCGTTATAGATGACAGGCGCCAGTGCTTATCAACAATTTTCTACTCTGGACTACAGCTCGTTGTCTGTGTCAAAATATTGTCTTCATAGCCAGCGGTTCATTTGAGCAGAGACGAACCTCAGGGGTAGCCAATTACGGGCTGTATTGTGGGTGATCAAACACTTCCCATCGGAAACGCTGCAGGAGCATCTTCATTGCCCCTGCAGAGTGCGGCCGAGAATTGTCGTGTAGAACTAACCGTATGACAGCTCTGTTACGTGGATTGCATAGCTCCATGCGAAATCTTTCGCCAGGCCCTCATACTTGGCCGGAGACGCTAATTTCTAGCCATCTTTACGTTCTCACTGAGAGGTCAGAACTGAAAAGAGCGACATGATGCAGTCGACGTGCATACTAGACACAGTGCACAACGCATCTGTGCAAAGCTTCATCAGATTTTCACTGTATTTTCCATTTCGTGGCCGATCGTTCCTTACTTTCCGAATAACCCTCGTATCAAATACTTAAAAACTTTCCAAATTTTGTCGGTGAAGTTTGGATTCACTGTATACACTGAGGTGACAAAAGTCATAGGACAGAGATATGAACACATACAGATGGCTGTACATAAGATATGAGTGGGAAGCGCATCGGCGGAGTTGTCATTTGTACTCAGGTGGTCCATATGAAAAGGTTTCGAGCGTGATTATGGCCGCACGATGGGAACTGACAGACTTTGAATGCAGAATCGTAGTTGGAGCTACACACATGGGACATTTCATTTCGAAAATCGCTAGGGTATTGAATGTTACGTGATCCACAGTGTCAAGAGCGTGACGAGAATACCAAATTTCAGGTATTACCTCTCACTGTTGCCAACGCAGTGGCGAAAAGCCTTCACTTAATGACCGAGAGCTATAGCGATTGCGTAGAGTTGTCAGTGCTAACAGACAAGCAAAACTGCGTGAAATAACCGCAAAAATCAATGTGGGACGTACGACCAACGTAGCTGTAAGTATCGTTGCTGCGAAATGTGGCGTTAGTAGGCTATGGCAACAGATGACCGACGTGGTTGCCTTTGCCAACAGCATGACATAGCCTGCAGAGCCTCTCGTACGCTCGTGAACGTATCGGTTGGGCACTGGACGACTGGAATATCATGGGCTGGTCAGATGAGTCCAGATTTCAGTTGGTAAGAGCTGATGTTAGGGTTCGAGCGTGGCGCAGATCCCACGAAACCATGGGCCCAAGTCTTCGAGACACAGGGCAAGCTGGTGGTGGCTGCATAATGGTGTGGGTTCTGTTTAAATGGAATTTACTGGGTCCTCTGCTCCAACTGAACCGCTCATTGACTAGAAATGGTTATGTTCGGCTACTTGGAGACCACTTGCAGCCATTCATCAACATCATGTCCCAAATGACGATGTCATGTCACCGGGCCACAGTTGTTCGCGATTGGTTCGAAGAACATTCTGGACAGTTCGAGCGATTGATTTGACCACCCAGATCGCCCAATTTGAGTCCCATTGAACATATAGGGGACATCAGGGAGGGATCAGTTTGTACACCGAATTCTGCACCGGGAACACTTCCGCAATTATGAATTGCTATAGAGGCAGCGTACTCAGTATTTCTGCAGGTATCTCGTGACTTTTGTCACGTCAGTGTATGCGGCAATAGTTTCTCTCGCAGGCTGCGTGTACGGCAACATACAACTGAGTAAGATTACAGAAGTTTTTTTACCTTTAACTCTGAAAACACTGTACGCAGTCTCCAGCCGCCCGTGCGTGGTGTCGCTGTTGCACAGGTGGCGGTCTGTGGCCGCTGGCGGCTTCGGACCCTCCCGGGAGGCTGAACCACTCGTGGCCGCCCCCGCAGCCGCAGCAGCCGCCCCCGCCGCCGGCGCAGCTGTCGCCGCCCCCGCATGCGCCCCGCGTGCTGACGCCGTCGCAGCTGCGCGCGCGGCCGCAGCTGCTGCCCATACACCTCGCTCCGTCGCCCACGCAGTCTCCTCCTCCAGGTATTCCGCCATTTCTGGCCCATCTGTGCAGATGGGAAACCTCTTCTACACTGACTACGTGACAACTTCTTGTTTCTGTTACACCTGTCTACTAACAGAGTTTCAAATCAATCAGCTTTAACTGCGGTTTGGAAAGTAAAGTAGCTGGTGCATTAGAAGCTGAAATGCTAAACTATTTTATTTCAGCTCTTATGCTGTACGCGTCTTACTCTTCACTCGAAACAGTAGCGAACTATCGCAATATTTTAGTAGCGAACTATAGCAATATTTTTATAAATTCACTCTGGGTACTATGTCGCGTTACTATGACACGCTAAGAACAAGTGAAATACCTAAGTTTCGACCGTCTTTGCAGCGGTCCTCTTCAGGTCACCTAACTGCTGAATGTCATGATGACGACGAACGAGTCGTCGCCAGTGTTGACTGGTGGCCAGTGCTAAATAGAAGCATATAAATCACAGCAGGTTTGTCAGTAACGTAGATATGGTGCTGGCTGCATGGTCTGGATCTGCAACGACTAAGATAATTAGAAGTCGTTGGTAAAAAAATAATATATATTGTACTTAAATGGTTGTACAGGATTCTTCTTGGCTGCATACATATAATTATAAACAAACAGCTATTGAGGCCTCACTTAGGCCATACGTTACTAAGCGCCTTGTTAGAGGTTGCTTCCTATCAGCTGAAGGCTATGCTACTTTGATACTTGACGTCCCGAGCAAGAGTGGACGAGAGCTCGCTAGAAACTTGATACAAGCCGCCGAGCGGCGCTAGCGGCGCTGGTCGCGACTCGTGGGTCCAACGATACTAATACGGACCGCGGTCGATAACTGCAACCACTTACAAGTGTGGTATCGAACGTCGATACACTGAATTCTGCTGATGCTCTTCCCCTACATACTGTCTTAATTCGGTTGTCAGAGGGATACCGGTGTCACCCTCTGGGATGCCACTGGACAATCAGAGTCAAGATTGGTATGACTGTGAGGCTGTACGGTAGGTTATTTCTTGTGTCACTCCGGCAGGTGACTGGTGGACAGTAGCAAATCACCAGATTGTAGCCAGGGGTAGCGTTTCCCTGCACCGAGATGCTGATGTCACACGGCAGTTCTCTTACGGCCGCTTGTTTACACCGTTGCACTGTTTGAACCTGTGTGATGAAGCGCTGCTGACTGACGAACACGCGGGGCAAGATGGACAGGCTGCCGCCAACTTGTAGCCATCCTCCCTGTTCACGCTACTGGGTCATTTAATTATTTAGCTAGCCCCCGCATTTTTCGCTGCTGCACCCACGGCTACCTAGCGAGCACGAGAGGTTCTTGAAAATTAACGGATCGACCACAGTCCTGGCGGTGTTCAGCTTCAGCTCGCTTGCGTTCTCTCAGTCACACAGTCCGACATGCGAAGCTGCTAATCGGTCTTCCCATCTCACCTCTCCATAGAAATCTGAATTTCGAATTGTCCAGTGCCATCACAAATGTGACGTCGGTGTCCACCTGACAACCAAAATAAGACAATGTATAGGGGAAGACTATCGTCAGTACCCAGCAGTTAATCGCTCTGAGTGGGACCGCTGCACAGAAAGTCGAAACGTCTTTTTTTCCGTAATACAGCAGCCTGGCACCCAACATAATTTCATTCAGATTGTCACTGGCAATGGAAGTGTACGAACCTATAGCACAATATTTTGTTGATAAACCATGAAGAAAGAATCTGGGAGTAACTGCAAGAGAATAAGACATTCGAAAAATAAAACTCTGCTTTACCACGCGGCTTGACTTGGAGTAGTAGTAGTAGTAGTAGAGGGGTTTTTGGGCGCACGACAGCAAGGTCTTCAGCGCCCGTTCAGTAACATAGGGAGACGGGTGTCAAGAAAAATCCCAGAACGGGAATATAAAACGGAACATAAAACACGGGTAACAATCGTTGAAAAATATGTGCTCATCCACACCGAAGCGTGGGATGAAGCAGGGTGCCAACAGTAAAACATGCACAACACAGGAAGAAAATGATAGAGGGAGCTAAAACAATGTAGCAGATGGAAGTGGCTGGCTGACCACAAGGAAAAAAAGGGAGGAGTCAGCCACTCTGCAATACACTAAAACCTCCAGCCTAAAAGTTTAGGCCAGAGTCCAGACACGTCACAAAACTTAAAAACCCTAGACACACACGTCTCATCATTAGCTAAAACAGAAGGCAGATCCCCATCAACTTGTGCTTCTGCCCGTGCATCACGGTATAAAATGCAGTCTTTTAAAATGTGCCGGACAGAGATGTGCACACCACAAGCATCACAAAACGGAGGATCCTCCCGCCGTAATAAATAGCTATGCGTCAGAGGACAGTGCCCGATCCGAAGACGTGTGAGGGCCACCTCTTCCCGCCTGAGCAACCGGAAGGAGGTACGCCACGGTCGAGTGGTTGACTTTACCAACCGCAGTTTACTGGCCGTCACCGCCAGCCATTCGTCCTCCCACAACTCCATGCACTTCCTGTGGAGTGCAGCAATGACCGACTGCAAGGGGATAGGACACTGGACCACATCCTGCTCTCTGCAGGCCTCCTTGGCAGCCCGATCGGCATGACTAGGAGATGTGTCTCCGTGGAAGCACTAATCTTACGATGCTTGCCAATGATCAGAATACCGTTTCCTAGTAGTCATTAACAGGGTGGTCAGAAACAGTTTGAAAAACTTGTAAGAGTCATGCAGGGTAGGTTGTGCTGAATTATCATTGTTAGAAGAAAAATTCGACACGTTGCACGTTTCCGAGTTAATTAGCGTTGAATTCAGCCCCAACAGGCCGTTTCGCACGCAATTTCAAACGGCCTCAGATACTATTAGTATCAGTTGTGATCATGGCGCAGATGATAGAGCACGAGACTGCTCAGCCTCTGGCTCGGGTTCCATGCTTACTACCGTCCTATGTCCGTTTTTGTATCGCTTTCTCGTTCGATTTTAGAAAATCGAACGAAGAACAAGACTGGCGATTCCGTATCTGGCGGGCCGCTTGAATCTGCGCGCATAAAGACCTCATTAAATAATTTCAATGTTAATTAACTCGGAAGCGGCTCTACGTACACACAACGTTTTGACAATTGTTTCTCAGCACAACCTACCCTTCAACACCTTACAAGCTTTTCAGAATGTTTCTGACCACACCGTACGTAAGTTATTCAATTACTTGGTTGTATCAACAATACAGGGTAAGTCTGTAATGTATCCATGCCAACTACGACATGAGGAGTTGCAACTCGGCCTCCGTACGTAATGGAAGGAAGTACAGATGCCACTTATCTGGAAGGACAGATCTATGCAAGTTGTCATTCCAAAGATAGGATCGCCACTAATGCTGCAGTCTTAGAATTACCACTTCAGCAGCCTCCTTGGCTTTCGTATTATGGTATATATCTGACACTGTGGCCTACAAAATATTATACAATACAGAGCTGGGAACATTATTCCGAAAAGCAGTGACTTTGCTTCTGTTTCATGGAACAATATAACTAAAATTATAATACATAATGAGCAATCACGACAGCAGTTTCTTTTGCGAGTATGTGTCACGACCTCATTGTTCGTGCCTCAAGTGAGTTATATGTTATACTGGCACGACATTTTCGTCAATCACTGCTTAATATGAACGGGAATTTCCGAAATCAGTGCACACTTCCCTACAAAGTGAAACACTCATTCGGAAATACTTAAAATTTTGTTTCTTCGGGTTCAAGACAAGGTAACTGTATAATTCAGTGCGTAACAATAGCAAAAGAAGTGGCGATTCTTTTCTATTCAAATTGTGTTTATAAGTGGTTAACTTGTGGGTGATATTGCTATAATTACAAAAAAATATTTCCCATAAAATTATCAAAATAAAAGCGAAATGGAATGTTATTGCCAACCATATCAAACGGCAGCATTTGATCTGAAAATGTGATTGTATGCTAGCCTCGGGCAGTGCATATGAAAAGCAGTCATTTTTGTCGCATCCTTATTTTAATTGATTGATATTAAAATATCCTATGTAAAGGGGGACGAAAATCTAATAGTCATGGGCGACTGGAATGCAGTTGTAGGGGAAGGAGTAGAAGAAAAGGTTACAGGAGAATATGGGCTTGGGACAAGGAATGAAAGAGGAGAAAGACTAATTGAGTTCTGTAACAAGTTTCAGCTAGTAATAGCGAATACCCTGTTCAAGAATCACAAGAGGAGGAGGTATATTTGGAAAAGGCCGGGAGATACGGGAAGATTTCAATTAGATTACATCATGGTCGGACAGAGATTCCGAAATCAGATACTGGATTGTAAGGCGTACCCAGGAGCAGATATAGACTCAGATCACAATATAGTAGTGATGAAGAGTAGGCTGAAGTTCAAGACATTAGTCAGGAAGAACCAATACGCAAAGAAGTGGGATACGAAAGAACTAAGGAATGACGAGATACGTTTGAAGTTCTCTAACGCTATAGATACAGCAATAAGGAATAGCGCAGTAGGCAGTACAGTTGAAGAGGAATGGACATCTCTAAAAAGGGCCATCGCAGAGGTTGGGAAGGAAAACATAGGTACAAAGAAGGTAGCTGCGAAGAAACCATGGGTAACAGAAGAAATACTTCAGTTGACTGATGAAAGGAGGAAGTACAAACATGTTCCGGGGAAATCAGGAATACAGAAATACAAGTCGCTGAGGAATGAAATAAATAGGAAGTGCAGGGAAGCTAAGACGAAATGGCTGCAGGAAAAATGTGAAGACATCAAAAAAGATATGATTATCGGAAGAACAGACTCAGCATACAGGAAAGTCAAAACAACCTTTGGTGACATTAAAAGCAAGGTAGTAACATTAAGAGTGCAACGGGAATTCCTCTGTTAAATGCAGAGGAGAGAGCAGATAGGTGGAAAGAATACATTGAAAGCCTCTATGAGGGTGAAGATTTGTCTGATGTGATAGAAGAAGAAACAGGAGTCGATTTAGAAGAGATAGGGGATCCAGTATTATAATCGGAATTTAAAAGAGCTTTGGAGGACTTACGGTCAAATAAGGCAGAAGGGATAGAAAACATTCCATCAGAAGTTCTAAAATCATTGGGGGAAGTGGCAACAAAACGACTATTCACGTTGGTGTGTAGAATATATGAGTCTGGCGATATACCATCTGACTTTCGGAAAAGCATCATCCACACAATTCCGAAGACGGCAAGAGCTGACAAGTGCAAGAATTATCGCACAATCAGCTTAACAGCCCATGCATCGAAGCTGCTTACAAGAATAGTATACAGAAGAATGGAAAAGAAAATTGAGAATGCGCTAGGTGACGATCAGTTTGGCTTTAGGAAAAGTAAAGGACGAGAGAGGCAATGCTGACGTTACGGCTAATAATGGAAGCAAGGCTAAAGAAAAATCAAGACACTTTCATAGGATTTGTCGACCTGGAAAAAGCGTTCGACAATATAAAATGGTGCAAGCTGTTCGAGATTCTGAAAAAAGTAGGGGTAAGCTATAGGGAGAGACGGGTCATATACAATATGTACAACAACCAAGAGGGAATAACAAGAGTGGACGATCAAGAACGAAGTGCTCGCATTAAGAAGGGTGTAAGACAAGGCTGTAGCCTTTCGCCCCTACTCTTCAATCTGTACATCGAGGAAGCAATGATGGAAATAAAAGAAAGGTTCAGGAGTGGAATTAAAATACAAGGTGAAAGGATATCAATGATACGATTCGCTGTTGACATTGCTATCCCGAGTGAAAGTGAAGAAGAATTAAATGATCTACTGAACGGAATGAACAGTCTAATGAGTACACAGTATGGTTTGAGAGTAAATCAGAGAAAGACGAAGGTAATGAGAAGTAGTAGAAATGAGAACAGCGAGAAACTTAACATCAGGATTGATGGTCACGAAGTCAATAAAGTTAAGGAATTCTGCTACATAGGCAGTAAAATAACCAATGACGGACGGAGCAAGGAGGACATCAAAAGCAGACTCGCTATGGCAAAAAAGGCATTTCTGGTCAAGAGAAGTCTACTAATATCAAATACCGGCCTTAATTTGAGGAAGAAATTTCTGAGGATGTACGTCTGGAGTACAGCATTGTATGGTAGTGAAACATGGACTGTGGGAAAACCGGAACAGAAGAGAATCGAAGCATTTGAGATGTGGTGCTATAGACGAATGTTGAAAATTAGGTGGACTGATAAGGTAAGGAATGAGGAGGTTCTATGCAGAATCGGAGAGGAAAGGAATATGTGGAAAACACTGATAAGGAGAAGGGACAGGATGATAGGACATCTGCTAAGACATGAGGGAATGACTTCCATGGTACTAGAGGGAGCTGTAGAGGGCAAAAACTGTAGAGGAAGACAGAGATTGGAATACGTCAAGCAAATAATTGAGGACGTAGGTTGCAAGTGCTACTCTGAGATGAAGAGGTTAGCACAGGAAAGGAATTCGTGGTGGGCCGCATCAAACCAGTCAGTAGACTGATGACAAAGAAAAAAAGTGGGAATCTAGGTGCCTGAATCGAGGTATTTTGACGTCTTGCCTGGAGGGAAGTAGCTCGGATGGTTTTGAGTGCCAGTTTATATTAATACTTTGGTTATGGTTTTAAAATTTTTAATTACGAGTAATTTTATGTTTGAGTTCATATGTATGAAATATTCGGTATTGAAATAGTCAAGAAACTACAGGTCATAATATTTTGTAACCAAATACAAAATCCACTCTACTTCAGAACCAGCTTTTATTGTACAGTGACCCAAAAGTAACTGTACACAATTCGTGGGTGTAATGTATGCATCGAAATAGAAGTAAAATGTTAAATAGAGTTTAGTCTGAAATTATTTTATTTCGTAACAATGCAGTAGAGTAGGGATCAGAAGTGCAACAGAAACAACACAAAATTAATTCTTCTCAGAAAGCAGCGACATGGACCCGAAATTCGACTCAAGTATGTACTCTGCGTTTAGCCCATAACATGTTCAGAATTATGTCTATGTGGTCAAAAACAGTGACGTGCTCGACTTCTTAGCGCTCTCGGAATGTCGCAAGCTCCGCCCATCTCATTCTGCACAGTCGCTCAGATATTTTCAGTTCGCTGCTGTAGTTGTGCCATACACGAACGCCATGGGACGGTCCCGAAGATAGGGATCCACGGGTTGAGATCGAGAGATCTGGCGGTCCAAGCAACTGGTCTTGCACTTATCGTGATAAGCAGCACTAAGATACTCTCTTGCCTGACGACTGAAATGTGCAGGGGCACCGTCGGCATGGCAACGCCTGTTGACATGCTGGCGAAACGCCAAAAACCTGTACTGGCCCGTGATGTAATGCCTACCACAAATGACATTATGTATCATAACTCGGAAATAAATCAGTTTCAGACAAAACTTTACTTAACATTTTACTTTTTTTTAGGTCCATACATTGCACCTACGAAATGTGTACAGTTACTTTGCAGTTACTTTATGTACAAATTTATGTTGGGAAGTCAAAGAATTTTAGCCTAAATCAATAGATAAGTTATCAGTCTTACAATAAAGAAACCGATGGATTCACGAGACTGATATGACAACGTTTCCAATACTTATTCCCGTAGTTTGTGCCTTTACAGTGTTTGTGTAGTGGCATAGAGTAATAAGAGTCCTACGAAGCAGTGGCCCTTCTTAATACAGGTAGGGCAGAGAAAAGCAAGCTAAACAACCCACTGATGCACTACCATAACGCCGGACCACTCGCACGGTTGGTCTAAAGCCGGGCAAAATAGTAAATAGTTTCACTATGTAGCGGAGTATGGGCTGTTTCGAAACTTTCCGGTAGATTGAAACTGTGCACCCGCGAAAAGCAAGGTTCCAGGTCCGACACACACACACACACACACACACACACACACACACACACACACACACTTTACTCTGGAGGATGTTTTAAATGTATAATAGCGGCGACTGGGTTAACTATTAGGTAATTGTACAATTAGTAATAACATATATTTTCTTTTGAACGCATATTTATAATAGTGTCTTTTATTTCATACAGATAACGGCATACGCTTTCTTATGCAGCACACAATGCCAAACGGGGATGAATGTTCCTAAACTTTTCTCCACGCGCCAATGGAATAACACAGGATTGTTGTCACTCCCCCAGCCTTTGAATGTTTGCCTTCAGCTAATATTACGGAAGTGAATAACAGAGTGTTCAAGAATGAAAATGGAAGTAGGGAATTAGACTGTGACAGCAAATTTGGATGAACATATTTCATTCATGTTACGCAAGCTAAAGACTGCTTTGGGAAGAAAGAGAAAATATGACAAAATTTAAATATGTTGCAGCCGTTGAGCCATCGGTATATTTGCATATCGAGGGACAAACGACGAGAAGCAAGGAAGAATAACGGCACCTTGTCTTTGTTCTGACAGCAGATGGGAAACGTGAAACTCACTTGTGGAAGAGAGTCTCCTCTCCAAGGAAGCAATTAGAAGTCTGAATTCTACGTTGTGGTCATCCAAAGTAAGGAAGAACACGACAGCACAGATGTATTAAACTGCGGTAGGAGTAAGTGCAACATATAGCGCGGAATTTTGGTATATCGCAATTGTAACCGAGAATATGACAAACGGCATGGAAACGGACTATTTGTGACGTGCAGATGGAGACACATGTCTGTGGCATGTCGAAAACCAGGGAGTCAGAACAAGATTTGGTGTCCAGTACATCATAGTTGACGAAACAGCCACATTAGGAGAACGCAGGTTGATCAGTGACCCAGGAACGTACAGGAAGGCGGCGTGCGAAACGGGCATCTTCAGTGTTCGAACTGTGGAAAGCGCAACAGTCCGTAAGGTCCCCGACAAGAAGAAACTCGTGTCAAAATACACTGCGCAACGAAATGGAAGGGTTACTTTTTTGATAGCCCGTCATTTTCTCCTAGTGCGATGCAAAAGTTATAAATTTGGCGCAATTGGCCTACAGCATTGCTCTGTAATGGTGCGAGAGCGTCACCCTGTGGCTCGGCAACGATTTGAACGGCAAGGTACCGAAAGCGCAAAAATATGACCAGAGCCCAGAGGTTCATGTGGGGTGTGAGGTGGATTAATGACGTCACGTTGGCACCCAATTACGCCACAGTTATGCTCAAGTAGCCTGGGGGATGTTTCCAGAATGAGATTTTCACTCTGCAGCGGAGTGTGCGCTGGTATGAAACTGGCTGTGGCTAAGCCATGTCTCCGCAATATCCTTTCTTTCAGGAGTGCTAGTTCTGCAGGATTCGCAGGAGAGCTTCTGTAAAGTTTGGAAGGTAGGAGACGAGATACTGGCAGAAGTAAAGCTGTGAGGACGGGGCGTGAGTCGTGCTTGGGTAGCTCAGTTGGTACGGCACTTGCCCTCGAAAGGCAAAGGTGCTGAGTTCGAGTCTCGGTCCGGCACACAGTTTTAAGCTGCCAGGTAGTTTCATATCAGTGCACACTCCGCTGCAGAGTGAATATCTCATTCAGAAAACAGTGTGATTTTAACGTGGTCATCGCACCGTCACGGCAGAGGCGTCAAGGGGAGGGGTGAGATGTTGGAAAGAAGCGGTGTGGCGACCTCCCCGTGGTGTAACACGTCCGAGGTGACGCTGAGCAGAATTGTGGTGAACTCTGCTGCTGACGTAATATCATTAAACCAACTTACACCTCACGCGAACGCAAGAGCTGTGCCATTGTTTTCGCACGTGGCGACACGCTGCTGTTTGAAACTCCGCTGAGCTGGAGAGTGAGGTCGGGCGGCACCACGCTTCTGAACCATCACAGAGGAAGGCTGTGGGCCTCTCTGAGACAGATTACGAACGTCTGCGTCGCAAAGTCAGACAATGGCGGGGTTTCAAAAGTGACCCTTCAATTTTGTTATGCAGTGTAGTTTCTTGCGTCACGGAACACAGCCAACAGATGACTGCTGTGGAAGCGATACGGAATGAAATATTACAACAGGGTGCCGTAAGTGAATGTAGAACACCGAAGAAGCCTTCAGTCTCTTGTTGAAGTGTTTTACGGTTGTAAAACTTGTCCACATCGACAATATACAGGGTGCTCCATTGATCGTGACCGAGCCAATTATCTCACGAAATAAGCGTCAAACGAAAAAAAACTACAAAGAACGAAACTTGTATAGCTTGCAGCGGAAAGCAGATGGCGCAATGTTTGCCCCTCTAGATGGCGCTGCCGTAGGTTAAACGGATGTCAACTGCGTTTTTTAAAATAGGAACCCCCATTTTTATTACATATTCGTCTAGTACGTAAAGAAATATGAATGTTTTAGTTGGACCATTTTTTTCGCTTTGTGATAGATGGCGCTGTAATAGTCACAAACATATGGCTCACAATTTTAGACGAATAGTTGGTAACAGGTAGGTTTCTTTAAATTAAAATACAGAACGTAGGTACGTTTGAACATTTTCCTTCGGATGTTCCAATGTGATACATGTACCTTTGTGAACTTATCATTTCTGAGAACGCATGTTGTTACAGCATGATTACCTGTAAATACTACATTAATGCAATAAGTGCTAGAAAATTATGTCCGTCAACCTCAATGCATTTGGCTATACGTGTAACGACATTCCTCTCAAAAGCGAGTAGTTCGCCTTCCGTAATGTTCGCACATGCATTGACAATGCGCTGACGCATGTTGTCAGGCGTTGTCGGTGGATCACGATAGCAAATATCCTTCAACTTTCCCCACAGGAAGAAATCCGGGGACATCAGATCCGGTGAATGTGCGGGTCACGGTATGGAGCTTCGACGACCAATCCACCTGTCCTGAAATATGCTATTCAATACCGCTTCAACCGCACGCGAGCCATGTGCCGGACATTCATCATGTTGGAAGTACATCGCCATTGTGTCATGCAGTGAAACATCTTGTAGTAACATCGGTAGAACATTACGTAGGAAATCAGCATACATTGCACCATTTAGATTGCCATCGATAAAATGGGGGCCAATTATCCTTCCTCCCATAATGCCGCAGCACACATTAACCCGCCAAGGTGGCTGATGTTCCACTTGTCGCAGCCATCGTGGATTTTCCGTTGCCCAATAGTGCATATTACGCTGGTTTACTTTACCGCTGTTGGTGAATGACGCTTCGTCGGTAAATAGAACGCGTGCAAAACATCTGTCATCGTCCGGTAATTTCTCTTGTGCCCAGTGGCAGAACTGTGCACGACGTTCAAAGTCGTCACCATGGAATTCCTGGTGCATAGAAATATGGTACGGGTGCAATCGATGTTGATGTAGCATTCTCAACACCGACGTTTTTGAGATTCCCGATTCTGGCACAGTTTGTCTGCTACTGATGTGCGGATTAGCCGTGACAACAGCTAAAACACCTACTTGGGCATCATCATTTGTTGCATGTCGTGGTTGACGTTTCACATGTGGCTGAATACTTCCTGTCTCCTTAAATAACGTAACTATCCGGCGAAAGGTCCGGACACTTGGACGATGTCGCCCAGGATACCGAGCAGCATACATAGCACACGCCCGTTGGGCATTTTGATCACAATAGCCATACATCAACACGATATCGACCTTTTCCGCAATTGGTAAACGGTCCATTTTAACACGGGTAATGCATCACGAAGCAAATACCGTTCGCTCTGGCGGAATGTTACGTGATACCACGTAGTTATACGTTTGTGACTATTACAGGGCCATCTATCACAAAGCGAAAAAAGTGGTCCAACTAAAACATGCATATTTCTTTACGTACTACACGGATATGTAATAAAAAATGGGGGTTCCCATTTAAAAAAACGTAGTTGACATCCGTTTGACCTATGGCAGCGCCATCTAGCGGGCCAACCATAGCGCCATCTGGTTTGCCCCTTCAAGCTAGACAAGTTTCGTTCTTTGTAGTTTTTTCGATTGATGCTTATTTTGTGAGATATTTGGCCCGGTCACTATCAATGGACCACCCTGTATTGCAGTCACTTATGTAAACAAATGTTGAAAACTAGTGACGCTGTGTGTACCTGCAGAGCGGCGGCACAGTACACCACGCAGCAGACACGCCTACCACTCTGTCGCTGTTGCAGGTCCCGCGGCACCGGAAGAGGCGCGCGCACCTTCCAGGAACGCCGCCCACCGCATGCCGCCGCTCACCAGGTCGCCGGCATTCCGCGGGGACTCGGGCTCGCAGGTGCGCTGATAGCAGAAACCATTTTACCTTACTTGTTTCTCATCTAAAAACAACTTTTATTTTATGCTCGTGCAATATAACCATGAAATGCGCTACGTATTTAATTAATCACTCTGTCTCTCATATATGTGTGTCTGATATATGTTTTCAATATCTGACTTTCGTTATGTGTCAAACCATTTAGCAGTCACTGCTGTTGGTGTTCTGGGTCTGTGAACCATTTAAAAAAATACAGCACCGAGGTAATAATTAGCTGCTAAACAATTAGAAAACGCGGACGCCGTTGCTTACCTTTACTTTTCTGTCTCTTTTAGCTGTTCAGATCTGTGTTTCATTAATCCACTACGAGAATAATAGCCACAGGCATTACAGTTTTCTTACAGAAACTTTTCTTATTATAATCATTAAGACAACAAACATTTATAAAGAGTCAGATAGTTAAGAAAAGATTTAAAGATTTGATCCGTTGAATTTACTTTGTAGAGAAATGGAATCATATCACATTGACAAGATGACACGAAATTAATAAAGAATTTAATATTTACTTACCAACTTAACATCAGTTACACATTCTTTCAGAAAAAGACCAGACACATAAGATTACATGGTGTGCTATGGGTCATACATCTTTAACACACCACCTTATCGTCAGCGAGAGGATAGGTAATCAGGTTCAGGACGTACTACACGCACACCGAGGAAACAATACCTGTTCACGTCACTATTTAGATATTGCAATAGTTATAATGATAAAATAGTTATAATGATGTCGAGGGAAAAAGACCAAGAGGAAGACCACGGCTGAGGTACATAGAACAAATCGTGAATGATGAGGGATGTAACACTAATAAAGAAATGAAGAGAAAAGCTGAAAGACGCACAGAATGGAGACAAGCTGCCACTGTAGCTGTTGCAAACCAATCCTTGGATTTACCACTACAGAAGAAGAACATAATGATAGCTAAGTGTAAGAAACTTATGCCAAGAAGACGGACAAAGCGTGAAGATGTCTTTATTGTAACATTCTGGAACAAAACAGCATTTTAAAAAATGTTTCAAAGTCGAGTACAGAAGTATTTGCTGGGCACTGCAACTGTTCAGGATATAGAGAAAGAATGCCAATAGAGTGAACAATGCATAGAAAGAGGCACTGGAAAACAACAACAAGTTAAGGAAAAAGGAAGGATTAAGTGTTTGGAATGAAATTATGGTTAGGGTCGTTGAAGAAAAAGACAGAGCCCACAGCAAACTCCTGCAGAATAAACAGCAGAAACCGAAGAGTAGTACAAGCAAACACGGAACCGCGCAGAGCAAACAAGTAGGTTAGCACACCAAAAGTCGTGGGATCATTTCATAATTAAAGTAGAACATGATAGTCATGGAAGGCAAACTTCTGCCTATACGCTAACGAATCACTTAATAGAGCAAAGAAAGATACTGTAGAACTAAACGTAATTAACGAAGATCAGTGGAAAGAATTTGATAAAAAATTTGATAAATAGAAGATTCGGAATTTAAGGAAGAAGGGACTACATTATATAACAGTAGTATGGATTCAGCCACAATAGAAGAACTGCAAGTAGTCTTAAAAAGCATGAAAATCAGGAAAACATGTGGGATAGATGGTAATAATGTGGAAATTTTAAAATATGCCGGTCCCTTTAGATTACTACATGTATTTAAAGTTCCTTGAAATTGATGAAAAATACCAAAGACTTCGAAAATTTGCAAGTGATATCAATTTTTATTAAATATCACAGAAACAACTGTAAAAACTATAGAGGAATTAGCCTCCTAAGCTCTGTCTATAAGATATCTGCAGAAATAATTAATAATCATACAAAAACCATAACAGAGCTACTCCTATTAGAAGAAGAAAGTGGATTCGGGAAAGGCTGTTTATGTAGTCATAGTATATTTATCAGTCAGTTTAGAGCCACATGGGCAAGTACCTTTTATTGACTTCGAAAAAGCTTTTGAAAGTGTGAACAGAAACAAACTGTGGCAGATAACGACTAAAGTTCCCACACGCCTTATTGAAACTATAAAAAGCTTATACAAGGACACCAAAATAATAATAAAAGTTGACAATAGTAAAATTGAGGAAATTGCTACCAATAAGGGACTTAAACAAGATTCAAATGGCTCTGAGCGCTATGGGACTCAACTTCTGAGGTCATCAGTTCCCTGGAACTGAGAACTACTTAAACCTAACTAACCTAAGGACATCACACACACCCATGCCCGAGGCAGGATTTGAAACCTGCGACCGTAACGGTTGCGCGGTTCCAGACTGTAGCGCCTAGAACCGTTCGGCCACTCCGGCCGTCACTTAAACAAGGCTTATCTAATGTGTATATAAATGATTTGGTTAATAACTGGACACAGAAAGCAAATACCGGCATGCAGATTGATAGAAATAAATATGTTAATATCCTTATTTATGCAGATGATGCAACAATTTTGGAAGAAGGCGAAGATGGGCTGCAAAAATCAGTGTATAAGTTACATCAGTTAGGGAGAAGAGAAAATAACTTCAGTATATCAATAACGAAAACTAAAATCATGCTTCATGATGGGAAATACTCAAAAGTAATAACAGATAATATTGCACTAGAGCCTCACTTTCTTTTTGGGATTCAAAACAAGCTATGATATGAATGAGGACAAAGAAAAAGGGCTAACAAATCTCATTCAGCATGTGGAATGATAAAACATTCCAAAACAAAATACAGAAGCAAAAAAAATTTAATTTTCTAAACTCATAGCTACGCCTCCAGTCGGTGTATGGAAGTGAGTCATGAATCCCTAGTGAAAGTTATAAAAGTAAACTACAAACAGCAGAAATGAGATTTCTCAGAAAAGTGAAAGTGGCTATCAGAGAAGACCACAAAAGAAATGGAGATATTAGGAGTCATCTAGATATCTATAATATCAATGAAAAGATTGAAGCAAATAAAACGTTATGGAAACATCACCGACAGAGAAAGAATGTAGAGAGAGTCACGTGTCAGACCACGTTTCACCAGCAAAGAAGAAGGAGGGGCATAGGAAGACCCGGAGCGATGTGACAGTGAAGAAAGAAGATGTGACAGATACCAGTGCCTAAACCTTGAAGTGCAGGAGAAGAAGAAGATATTTACTACATGCGGACGGTATTTATCATTAAATTAAACGAGAAATTAAAAAGTATTTGAAATTTATTTCTTGCAGATGATATTTCTTAATGAAGACAATATAATTCTTCTTCTTCGAAATTAAAAAATGAACACAAATGAAATGCATTTAGCTATTAGGTTATTCTTTCAAAGAAATGTGGAAAACACTAACTACAAGAAGTGCTAGGATGACAGGACGTGTGTTGAGGCAAAAACTAACTTACGTGTTGCTAGAGAGCGTCACAAAGGAGAAAACATTGTAAGGGCAGAGAACAGATCGTGGAATGTACAGGGTATAAACGATAACTGTTGACAGACCACCATGATGTAGCAGACGCTGGGGCGAACAGTTTGATATAGTAGGACACTTGTGGTCTATCCAGCTGGGAAACAGCCTCAAATTGGCCTACAAAGGCCGCCCAAGCTACATCGCTAGCGCGCTGCGAGATATTTGCAACATCCTCTCGCTATCTTGTCTCAAACTTACTTGGCTATTTGGTCAACATTACTAATTTAAACATTCCCTTAAGGGTAATGAAAGAAAACTTTTGTAAAAATTATTCAAAAATTAATTGCGTTTACAGTTCAATCTAATATTAATTCTCAGAAGCACAGGTTTTTGTAATAAAAAGGCCAGGCAAACAAAACGACTTATTCTGTTAAAATTTTCAATGTTTTAAAGTTAAATTTACACAAACGTCAGCGTTATATTTTGTAAGTGAAATAACTGTTTTTTTTTTAATTTGATGGACTTCTTAGCCACAATCTCGTGTGGCGCACATGCCCTTCAATTTGGGTGGCTTTTGTATGGCGATTTGAGGCTGTTTCTCGGCTTCATAGACCACAAGTGTCCCATATCAAATGGCTCGTTTCGACTTCACCTACATCGTTGTGGTACGTTGGAAACAGTTATCTTTTACAAATGGCTCTGAGCACTATGGGACTCAACTGCTGAGGTCATTAGTCCCCTAGAACTTAGAACTAGTTAAACCTAACTAACCTAAGGACATCACAAACATCCATGCCCGAGGCAGGATTCGAACCTGCGACCGTAGCGGTCTTGCGGTTCCAGACTGCAGCGCCTTTAACCGCACGGCCACTTCGGCCGGCTATCTTTTACACCTGTATATAACAAGTCACTGAGAGCATTTGATGTGTTACTCTGAAATGAAGAGAATGGCACAGAAGAGGAAATACATGACCAGCTACACAATGAAACACTGCATTGCCCCCTAAAGATGTAATGAATGTTGTTATCCAGTAGGTTCCCACACCAGAAGTAGGGAGATGCTTCTACCATATGCAGAATGCCTGACACGGTACATGTTATTTCTTCACGGGAAATTCCATCGTGCATATTTCTCACTGTCCTGAGCCATCTGGACTAACCTATAGTCACTAAAATCACGAGCACCTAGAGGAAACCTTAAGGCCAGAACAGAGAATGTAAGAAAATAAGTACATAAAAAACCGTTTAGCGACAGATCCCGTCACTGATAAAGTACGTGGAACAGTTCTTCATACACCATAGAAGATACAACTCGTTCAAACTCAAAATGAAGGCAAATTTCATGCGGTATTTCGCACAACCAATAATGCACTTGTCAGTAGGTTAGAATGGTTCCAATTTATTCGTGTTTTCTGACAAAATCTGAACTGGAGCTGTGCTCAGATATACTTTAGCTCTGCATAGCTCACACTAATGATTTATATTGAATTAAGCTGTTACCCAGTTGTTTCCTTTTCCACATACTATTAACTGGTGGGATACTAATTTCTAAGTTTCGTATGAGTAGGGGCTCTCAGATTTGTTTATTTATCCTGGTAAGATTAGGACGCTAAGTCCCTCTCTTATGCCTAACGTTCTTCCTATTTTGGTTCACATTCATTATGACCACCTAATGGAAGATGGGTAGTGACATTAGAAAACATCCAGGAGTGACATGTTTGTGTACAGCTGAAGAACGAGGTGCACGAAAAGTGTAGAGCAGTCCATTATCTAGCGATAGATCTCAGATGGCTGTAAATGGGTGGTGATGTCGATGTGAATGATAATAACACACATGTTATTTGAGGTTTTACGTCTAGCATGGAATCAAACACTAAGAAATACGTATGGTGAAAATAATGAAAACAGTAATAGCTATAGCAGGAAAAATTACACCGTTTATTGTACTGACTAAATGAAATATTTTTTTCAGTCTTGTTTTGCAAACTTCATTATTGCTGTGCGACCCATGTTCTCGGTTGTATGCCCATTTTATAGTACATAACTGATCCCAAAAATGAGAACCAAGCAAGGATAAACACGTCTTAAGCTGTCGATTATTGCTTAAAGTATAAAAGATATCTCTGTTGACACTTTTGGCACAGTTACATACGGCTTTACGGGATTAATTAGGACAACGTTTGTAATAACTATGATTAAACATACAATGGAGTAGAGCTATGCACAGGAATGGAATTTTATCTTTATATACTCATGAATGAAGACTCCAAGTTTCTCCTCTTATATATAGCGGATGTAACCTTTCTAAAAGGGGTGAATAATTGAACTGAACCTGCTCATTCAATAATAAATGTGGGATACATACATCTGTTTCTTAATTTCTAATATTTATAACTGAGTCAGTTTTGTACCCTTTTCCTCGATGTGTACGACTTCGACATCTGTTATGTATTTGTGTTTTTCATCGAAGCAATGTTCAGCAAAGGCTGAGTCTGCCTTCCTAAATCTCCAGTCTTCTGAACCTAGTGCGGAGTCTGTCCGATATATCGAGACCGAAACTTCGGTAGATGATCTTGCAAAGGCCAATTGTTTAGCTTTTGAACTGAAGAAACATATACCTGCTGTCTGTCGCACATAGAGAAACACATAGAAACCATTTGCCTTTAAAATGTAGCTTGTCCTATTTGAAGTTTTACCTATAAAAAGTAAATTGCACCATTTCTTTTTCTATCTACGTTGTACAATAGCGATCTGTCTTGCTTCTCCGATTTTTTATTGAGAATTTTGTTTATTATGTTGGAATGAAATTCATTATTTTTATTGCATTGAGTGCTTGCTCATAGTTTCCTTGGGATATGGGAATAGAAAGAGGTAATGGTGGATCATGTAGTGGAATACTGCTTGTTTGTAGGCTGTAGAAAGTTCCGAGGAAGCTGCGATGAATGTATCAGTCAAGGAGTCTTTTCGGTAATTTTATGGTTGCTACTTTCTATCAGCAATTTGTTGTCTAGGAAATTAATGGCGGAACCCCGTAACTCCATACTGACCTTTAGGTTAGTGTGCCACATTTTCCCATGAAGCCCTGTAGTTGTGCAGTGGAACCTTGCCTCATGCAGAGAATATCACGACGATTCTATACCAACACACAATTCGTTTTTCCAATGATTCACTCTTAAGAAAATCAGTCTGCCACTTGTCCTTGAACATTTTTGCTGCAAGTGGGATAAGGGTGAGCCCATTGCCAGACTATGTACTTGCTCTTTTGAAAGTAGAGATAATGCTGATTTAAACAACAATTCACTGTACTAATTATACTCAGCTGTTGTTGTGATGTAAAAAATCAGTGATTGTAATACAATATCTATACAATATTTCACAGGAAAGCTTGAGAACGAGCTGTGTACATCAAAAGAGACTAAGTTTGCATTTGTTGGAATCTTACTCCTACAGCTATACTTCGCAAGCCACCATCAGGTGTGTGGCAGAGGGTACTTTGTGTACCACTGTCATTTCCCCCAACTTTCCTGTTGCAGTCGCGAATAGTTCACATGAAGGACGAATGCTGGTAAGGCTCCCAGTTGCGTGGAATCTGTCTAATTTTACCTTCATGGTCTTTTCGTGACATGTACATAGGAGGAAGAGATAAATTGGTCGACTCTTCTTGGAACGAACACTATCGAGAACTTTAACAGTAAAGCCCAATTTGATGCAGAATGCCTGTCTTGCAGAGCCCGTCACTGGATTTGGTTGATCTCCTCTGTGACACTTTCGTGCTTACTAAATGAACCTGTAACTAAACAGTATGCCTTTCTTTGGAGCTTCTCGACTTCCTCTACCAGTCATCAATATTCGAGTACTGGTCGTACGAGGGTTTTGTAAGCTACCTTCTTTTTTGGTGGGCATTTCCTGAGGGTTTCTCCAATGAATCTCAGTCTGACATCTGCCTTACTTGCAACTAATTTTATGTGGTCATTCCATTTCACATCGCTTGGTATGCCTATTACTAGATATTCTATGGAAGTAACTGCTTCCAGTGATTGTTCTACAATTGTGTAATAACACGATCTGCCTATGTATTCGCAATACGCAAAATTTTTTGTGTTGACGGTCAGTTGCCACTGTTTGTACTAAGCATCGATCCTCTGCATGTCTTCCCGCATTTTGCTACAATTTTCTTGCTTCATGAGTTCTCTGTATACAACAGCGTCATCTGCAAAAGCGTCATGGAACTCCTGACATTATCTACTAGATCATTTCTGTGTATTGTGGAAAGTAGTGAGCCTATAACACGCCCATGGAGTACAGCCAAAGTTGCTTTTATGTCTGAAGTCTTCTCTCCATTCTGAGTGACATCCTGTACTATTTGCTAGACACTCTTCAATTCAGTTTTAACATTTCTTAAATTATACACTAAACCTAAACTGTTCTTAACGCTATATTTCCGTGTGAAGTTCAGTTTTTCCTCAAGGTGATGTTGATCCTCCTTGTAGTATTGTGCATTCGTACATATATTGCAGATGGCACTGGTGACACTGGTATTTCTGGTTTGTGGATTTAGGTAGGCCATACAGCTGCAGAGCCCTAGGATTAATTTGATGAATGTTTTTACAAACACATCCAGAAAAAATGACGGAACACTTTGTTAGTAAAACTGCTTAGCCCAATCGTTGTGCAAGGTGTTTCAAAATGATTGTGTAGGTTTTTAAGGCTTCATAACGTTTATTACATTCAACTTACAATCATAAATAATACATGAAATGAAAGAGAATCCTAAACAGTTTTTCTCATATCTGTTCAGTGTGAGCACCATTCGTCACGCATCGAACTGATAAGCAAGTTCTTTCCAAACGTTGCTCAGAGTGTCTGTAGGAATTGTTGCAAAAATGCTGTTTCTAAAGTCAGATAAGGTCAACTGGTATGGAAGCACACACACGTGATCCTTTATGATCCTGCAAAAATAAAAACCACATGTTGTCAGATCGTGCGTGATCGTGGAGGTAACGCAAAAGAAGGTCTGTCATTTGACCCTTGCAGCCAATGCAGCCGTTCGCTACAAAGTCGTTTAACTAGTCGTGTACTGAATTAAGCCAGTAGCACAGCGTTCCATCTTGCTGTCAAACGTAGTTCTGTGTTTCAACTTCTTCCAGTTCAGGAAAGAGCCATAGTTCTAGCTCATCAAGATAAAAGACATCAGTAAAAGTAGCTTCACCAAAGAGGAGAGGCTCATAAACTTCCTGCTGTGACATGACACGAAAAACATTCAATTTAGGGGATTCTTGATGCAAGCGGTAGCGGTTTTCTGTTCCCCAGAGGTGCAAATTATGTGTGTTCACATGTAGATTGTTCACTGAAGACAACAGTGCGCAGAAACTCATCATCGCCATGCAGCAACATTTCGTTTATACAGCTGGCACATAAACCGTTGTATGTAAGCTTTAGCGCTTTTAACAACTGTAAACGATAAGGATGCAGTTGTAACCTTCTCCTTAAGTGTCTCCACACAGATGTCACTGGAATCGCCACTTCGCGACTAGCCTTCCAAACTGATTGCTTGGATCTATGCGTGAAAGACTCTCTCTCGCCCAACAAGTTCTTTACTCACTCTTGGTCGTCACGTACTTCCCTGTGTACACAGGTATACAAAACTATTTGAGTTGGTTTTTCATTTTATGCACTGTTTACAATTGTGAGTTGAATGTATTAAACGCTACAGAGCCTTGAAACACATATATTCATTTTGAAACACCATTTATTTAGTTGTTTGGTTTTTGTGTAGTTATAAAGGTTGTTTGCTTGGTTCTCGAATTACGTGCTAGAAAATAGGCTCATAATCCAAAACCTAAGTAGTACAGTAATAATACAGTTTGTGAAACAGGGCTAAGAAAGAGTTTCATTTAGTTAATAAAATATAAAAAGTTTCACCAATAACCGAAAGCTGAATCGATTAAAACGCAGTTTATATTTGTTTTAAAAATTACATCAATAAAGATAAATTATAGGCAGATAGATTTGGCTAGTCGGAATTGGCAGCAGTAGAACGAGAGGAGAGATGGTAGAGGGAGAGAGAAGTGCACATTGCAGTACACAAGTAATGAAAAGAAGAAAGAAAAATGAAGGGTTGCAGTGAGAAATGAAAAGAGAGAAACATATAACTTGTAGTGAATCTGGGAATTTCCTTCACTATTTCACAGAGTAAAAGATCCCTACATGTAAGATTTCAATAGTATGTTTCCACATGCAACAAACGGTCTTAAAACTATCAGCTAGATTCCTTTAGAAGACTTCCGGAGTTAGGAAACATACAGCCTTTGAAATCTCGTCACGTGCTTGTTGCTTTAACATTACTAATCACACTATTAACTTAATTGAGTTACTGGTCAAGATCCTCTGGTTAGTTTCTAACGTGTTTTGACCTTCTTGATAACATACTGACTTATCTGTCAGGAATGTGAAACTTGAAGTCTAATTTCAGGGAGCATTAAGGATCTTAGGTACTTAGCAATATGGTACAACTCATGGAAGACCTCTGTTCCAATTTTAAAATATTTTAGAACATGCTGAGGTTGATTACCGGTACATTGTGGCGTGTTTAACCTTTCAACTGGATAGATACTTTTTCATATTTCTGTCTATCATATGTCACTACGCTCACTTTACATTACTTCAACCATTCCTCCCCACTGCTGCAAGTATTCAGACCTCTGTCACACCAGCAGTTTTCCCTCCATTGTCATATTAAGATATCAGAAGCAGCCTACCACAATTCTCGCCAACATGTGCCTCCTTCTGGTATAAATTTCCCACAGAATAAAAGTATAGAAGTCTTATTTTTTATTTCATATTTCATGCTCCTATTTAAATTATAAAATAATCATTTAACATAACGTCATTCTTTCCTATCATTTTTAGCATAGTCTACATTTTATGTTTCTTGAAACCTAGATGTTGTACCAAATCCGATAGGTCTCCATTTCTTTAGCCTTTGTGGGATTAGTTGTTAGCCTGGTGGCCTAATTTATGTAATGCTTTTAAAGGATTTATCTATTTCAGCAAAATCGGATACATTCTCTTCTACTACATTTCCCTGTTGCTTTTATTTTTTAATTCTGCTTCTATTTTCATCATGCACTCTTACACATACAGATTACACACTTATGGCTATGATTAACCTTACACCATACACTCTGCAATACTGTGTGTGCATGTTTTATTCATTTTTCGCTTTTATTATTTTCACATTTCCGCACATACTGCAAATTACTAATCGACATCTTACTTCAACCCTGTTCCAAACATCTCATTCTCAAAAGACGGTGTAGGGCAATATGAGAGCTGGCGTCTCTCCTTTTTAAAGTTGCCTCGGAGTACCGAGAGAACTGCCGCACTGGTTAGCACACTGGGCTCGCATTCAGGAAGATAACGGTTCATATCCCAGTCCAGCTATCCAGCTTTAGATGTTCTGTGACTTCCGTAAATAGCTTAAGGCAAATGCCAGTATGATTCCTTTGAAAAGAGCATGACCGATTTCCTTCAACATTCTTGTGTGTCGTCTTAGCGGCCTCATTGCCCATGGGACGGTAAAAGCTCTAATCCAGTCTCATTCGCACTTGAGCAGGCCGTTGGGAAAACAGGATTACATATCAACCAACAGCAACCAAAATGTACATGTATAGCTGTTGGGAGTGCCTGTAAGAAAACACGAAACACTCTAAAACTTCAGGCGATTATACTTTTGTCACAGTTTAGCAGTTTAAATATCTGGCATTGATAGTCACCCACTCTTACTAAATTAAACAAGAATTTCCAGTAATTAACAGAATCAATCTGGCATTAGAAAACTATTTTCCGCAAGGCACTTAACTTGTTTCACCGAATTAATCATTTGCAAAACACTTATAAGACCAGTGCTTAAATATGCCTGGGAATTTGGTCGTTAACAACAAGAGATATTGGAATGCTAGATACCTCTGACAAAAAGGAACGTCAATGAACAGTTGGCACAACGTGTGAAAGAGGAACATGGAGCAGGAGGTACAGTCATCAGCTGTACACTGTATGTAAACATCTCCCTTTTATAAGAATAGTGGGATCAACCATATTGCGGTGGGCAGGACGTATAGCATGGATGAGTGATACAGAAGTTGCTAAAAGGATATTAGTGTAGATGGAAATCCAGAGGTCAAAGAGGATGGGGTCGATCGAGAACCACATGTATAGAGAGAGTCGTGGAGAGCTTGAAGAAAATGTGCAGTAGGGAATGAAAACTCGATCACTGGAGCGTGATATCTGAAGGAGAATTGAAGACGCGAAGGTACATACTGAACTACAAAGCCACAGGAAAAAAAAAGAAGAAAAAGTGACTAACTTTATGGTTACTGAACCCAGATGTAGTTTCAGTATGACTCCGGCGTATTCCTGTCTCTGTAAGACTGTAAGATTCAAGTCTTACAATACCTTCTCAAATATGAAGCACAGGAGTGAATCACCTGTATCATCCAAATCTGTCTCTCTCTTCATATACATTTTTATACATTTCCCATGTTCTTTTAGCACATACAGGTCCAGCCATCTGCTCATGTCAGTCACTTCTGAATGTTTGTGAACTGATTCGTTCACTTCTCACTTGCAAAACATCGGTGGTATTTACAACGTAACTCTTTGTCGCCCAGTATTTATAAAGTAATACAAGTTATTTAAATAATTATCTGTTTGAGCAGAGTGGCTCAAGTCATAATTTTCTGTTAGTAAACTTTACGAAAATAGCTAACAATGATTGCTTCTGCCTGTTAATATATAACTTGACCCATTCCATATGCATGGAGTGTCTCCAGCAAGATGTGATTCATGGAACACAGTATACAAATGAATGGATGAATGAATGCATACTTCTTTAATGTTTTCGAAACACATCTATTTCCACAGCTGTTTGTTTTTCCGATTTATCTGTAATCTGCCTCAGCTAAACTGTCCTTACTTTTCTTCATACTCTTTCATTTTCAGTTGATGTAGACTAACAATCAGGAGTTTGTTTCTCTCAACAGTAATCGCATGTTATTTTCATCTCTACATTATTTAACTTATATCGGCTTTTCTGGCTTTAAATATTTCCTTCAGTTTTTTTCTGCATTTATCCTTTGATTCTTTGCTCTCAGTACTTTCCACAGCCCAGTTGTTGACTATGAGAACTTCAGACTCTTCTAATTCTTTATATCTTTCTATGTCACATACTATGATAGCATTACTTGAACTCTTGTTTTCTTAATAGTGAATTAAGGAACTGCTTTCTGTCAAGAACATAACTGATGTTTTGTTTAATCCCAAAACATGTTTCAACACAGTTGCAGCATCGCGTTTTTTCTATTATTGTTTCTGAAATATATAAAAACATATCTTACGTATTTTAGGAATATGTTGACATCAGATGTTGTTGTCGTTTAGTTTATGTATGTACATTACCTGTTTTTATATAATGTATGCCCTGTGCTGCTAACAGGAATCAGCCAAAGATCTAAATTAATACAACACGTCATCTGCAATACAGGGTTGTGAGGATAACATCTAAATTGCATATTTTTGTTTAGTTTATTAGCGTTAACTAAACATATTTCTGCAGAACGTTGACATATGCCCCTTTTTTGACGCTTAACATTGCTGTAGTTGAACTATCATGAACCGTTATAGGTAGTTAAATATGCAGTTAGTGCTGCAGTTTTTATATTTAAAACGATCTGTGGCCATCGGAAAACTTTCGTGAGGTTTGGTTTGACGCACTGTTTGGTGTGGTTTTTTATTTATAGAGTCTGTTGCGGATTTTTAACAGTATCTACTCATGTTTTGTGGTGCTCATGAGTAAGTTGTGGATGTTAATACGTTGCTGTGGCTTAAAGACACTCTGTACTGCACTAAAAACACTTTTTACTGTACATTTACGTTTCAGATATGCTTTTGGCGATCTCTTGTTTCACTATTTTGTTTACCCTCAGCAACTGTGAAGTTTGAATTAGTTGCAATGAGTTTTCACTTTGTTGATAATTGGCTGAGAGAGTTGAGTAACGTTCTGTAGCAGAATAATGGTTAACCATTGATGAAAATATTGGCAAGTATGACAGCTTTTTGGATGTGGTAATTTTCTTGTACTGTTCATAAGTGGTACAGACGGTATCATGTTTTATTAAGATCTGAAATTGTGTTTCTATGTCGCTAGGGTGGTGGTTGTTTTCAATGAGTTGCTCTGTAAATGTGGAGTATGTGTTCTTAATTACCAATTCTGTTAAATCATTGGAGCATTTCATTCAGAAATTTCTATGTATCTGTCTGACATATACTAAGTCGCAATCTTTTCAGGTTAGCTGTAATATCCCCACTTTGCTGATTTTGTCTATGGTTTTGCTGGGTGTTTCTTATCTTATCTCTAGTGTATTGTTTGTTGTGCATGTCACATTTATTCCTTATTTTCTCATAATGTCTCCTGTACTGTGAGGTATTTTGTTGGATAATGTTAATGTGTGCCATGTTTTTTGTTGTTTGTGGTTTCTTCATCTTGTATACTTCATGTGTTCTCTGCTATATGATAATTACTGATGTGTTATGATGTAATATTGATGTGTGTTTTGTGTCAACAGTGGTTTTAGTTTTGGTTCCATTTTTTCACAGTGTTTAGTTTGTAACCACTTACAGTTACAGTCTGTCTGATTATCTTTAGTTCTTATGTGTAGCTTCTTCTTCTTCCTCTTGCGTTACGGCCTCTGTAGGATCACGGGTAGCCCCTTCGTGGACTGCATTCTCCTCTTCTTCTCCCAGAACCTCTTGATTCTTTCTCTTCTTCTCTCCCGCTCTTCTTCCGAGATCTTCAGTGTCCATTTCTCCTGTCGGGTCCACTGGTGACACTCTAATCTTTTCCAGTATTCTCCTCCGTCATTGATCTCCAGCGTATTGGTCGGTATATATTTGTTCCTCCAATTTTCCTTTCCTTCAACCTTGATCCCCAATTCCAACCAGTCCTTCCGACGTTCAAAAACCCATTTGGTTCCTGTCTTTCCCCTTGTCCTCCCTGTTGTTTCCCACACTCTCTTCGTCATTCTGTCCATACTCATCCTAACTACATGTCGAGCAAACCTTGCCCTTTTGAGTCTGATTTCCCCGGATATTGTTGACAAGTTCCGATACAATTCTTCCCTAGGTCTTCGCTTCCTCCTCTCTCCACTCTCTTCTGGGACCTAGTATTTTTCTCAGTATTTTTCTCTCTTCTTTCTCTAGTTGTTCTGCCCCATTTCTTCCTAGTGTCATCGTCTCAGCAGCATATAATACTACATTCCTCACCGTTGCCTTGTAGTGGCTTATCTTTGCCTCTGTGGATACATTCTTTTTATTATAAATCTCTCTCGTCATGCAGAAGGCTGACATCATCTTCTTTATCCTCTCTGTTGTTCCCTCCTTGCTCCTGTTCCTTCCTGTTATAAATTCTCCGAGCTATTTAAATTTGTCCACCATTTCCACAGTTCCTTCCGGCTTTTCCCAGTCTGCAGTGGTATTTAATGTCTTTGACTTGTTATAGGCTATCCTCACTCTCACCTTTCTGGCTACTTACTTAAGTTGTCGAGTTGTGTCTTTGCATCTTCTTCCGTCTCACTTACTATTGCTATGTCTTCTGCAAAGGCTAGGCAGTCCACTTGAGCCCTGTTGTCCTTTTTGTCCACCACATGGGTTTTGGTGTTCCCATTTCCTCGTTTATTGCTCTCCACTGACAGATCACTTCGTCTAGTGCTATATTGAACAACAATGGCGACAATCCATCTCCCTGTTTAACACCAGTCTTGCTCCCAAATTCTTCTGACAATGCTCCTCTGAATCTCACCCTTGCTTTTGTATCTCTCAGAATTTCTTTTATGGGTTCTTGTGTAGTTCCATCAAGTCCTCTGTTCTTCAGGATCCTAACAAGAGTCTGTCTGTCGATGGAGTCATATGCCTTTGTGAAGTCCACAAAGGTTATTACTGTCTTTTTGTTTTTTTAAGGCCCTATGTTCTATCAATTGCTTCAGGATAAATATCTATTCTATACAACCTCTTCCCTTCCTGAATCCCGCTTGGTAGTCGCCAACTGTACTTTCTACCTGATCTTCTACTCTTTTGACAGCACCTTGTATCCGACCTCTAGTAGCGATATTCCTCTGTAGTTGTTTGCATCTCTCTTGTTCCCCTTCTTATGTATTGGTACTACAATTGCATTCTTCCATCCTTCTGGCGACGTCTTTGTTTTCCAGATCTGGTGAATTACGTTGGTCATGTTGTCTATTGCTTTGTTGCCTCCCCACTTTATCATCTCGGCTGCTATACCATCTTCTTCAGTTGCCTTATTATTCTTTAGATCGCTTATGACGTGTGCGACTTCCTCCCTGCTTGGAGGGCGTGGCTCTCTCTCTTCTGTTTCAGTCCCCAGTTCCAGCTCTTCTTCAGGTGGTTCACAGTTCAGCAGGTCGTGAAAGTGCTCTGCAAAAATCCGACAGGTCTTCTTCGCACTAAAAGCTAGCTCCCTTCCTTATCTCTTATAAACAGTTGCCTACCCCTGTATCCAATCAGACTCTTTTTGAATTTCCCGAAAAAGTGTCTTCTGTTGTTTTTCCTGAAGTTGGTCTCAATCTCGTCCAGTTCCTGCTTCATCTTATGTCTTCTGGTCCATCTTATTGTTCGGGCCGCTTCCTTTCTTGCTCCTAATAAAACTTCCCATTTTTCCGGGTCCTTCTTGGTGCTCCAGTTTCTCCAGGCTTTCCTGCGAGTCTCTACCGCTTCCTCACATTCATTGTTCCACCACCAGTGCTTCCGTTTCTTTTCTTCCTTTCCCCATAGTTCAGCCTGTTTCGCCATATTTCGCTTCATGACGTCGTATTCATTGAATAATTCAATTCCTTCCTCATATCTGGATTGATTGTGTCTTAATTTCTATCTGTCTACCTTTATGTTTTCTGTTCTTCTATTCCTCTGTGGCAGTCTGTTCCTGTTTGGAATCCAAAGGCACTTAACTTCTGAAAGATAGTGATCCGACTCTATTCTTGTGTTCTTCCTGACCTTTGCGTCTGTGATCTCTTTAGCGTTTGTCCAGCTGATTGCTATGTGGTCGATTTGGAATTCCCCAAGGCGGGTGCATGGGTTTTCACGTGTCTCATGTGTAGCTATATTTATCCAATGGAATTCTGTTCAATATGTGTAGGAGGTATCTGATGCTGAGTTATTTGTGAGCTGTAGGATGGTTAGATCTGTTGTGCATTATTGTACTGTTTGTTGTGGCTTTTTTTATATATTGAGAACTGGGGTCGGTGGTTTTTGTTTCCTAAGAGGTATATTTTTTGTCTATTTCAGTTTCAAGTGTAAAATGGATGTCTTGTTGGCAGTACTGTTCTGTCTGTGTAAATGTAGTATCTGGTCTCATGTTCCATCTACCAGGCAAAAAATATCATCAACATAGAGGTACCAATTTGCTTTGTACTGATTAGATTATTATTATTTCTTCAAAGATTTTGTTTTAAATATCGTTAAAGAAGATATTGGCTTCTAAGCTACTTGTGGGTGATGCCACGGGGTGTCCATCCTGTTGCATTTAGAATTCATCCACAAACTTGAAACAATTTTGCCCTATGATTCCTTGCAAAATGGTTGAGACTTGTTGTGCCTGTGTTCCTGGTATAACGTTCCTCTATCTAATCTGCCTTCAATAATTTTGACGGTTTTTTCAGTTGGCATGTGGGTACACATGAATTTTATGTCTGTGGCAGTCTGTTCCTGTTTGGAATCCAAAGGCACTTAACTTCTGAAAGATAGTGATCCGACTCTATTCTTGTGTTCTTCCTGACCTTTGCGTCTGTGATCTCTTTAGCGTTTGTCCAGCTGATTGCTATGTGGTCGATTTGGAATTCCCCAAGGCGGGTGCATGGGTTTTCACGTGTCTCATGTTGGCAGTACTGTTCTGTCTGTGTAAATGTAGTATCTGGTCTCATGTTCCATCTACCAGGCAAAAAATATCATCAACATAGAGGTACCAATTTGCTTTGTACTGATTAGATTATTATTATTTCTTCAAAGATTTTGTTTTAAATATCGTTAAAGAAGATATTGGCTTGCAAAATGGTTGAGACTTGTTGTGCCTGTGTTCCTGGTATAACGTTCCTCTATCTAATCTGCCTTCAATAATTTTGACGGTTTTTTCAGTTGGCATGTGGGTACACATGAATTTTATGTTGAATGAGAGTAGCGTCAGTGTGACAGGTATATTAACACCTTTGGTTTTCTGGATTAGGTCACTGGTGTTTTCAGAGCTTCTGTAGTGTGTGTGTGTGTGTGTGTGTGTGTGTGTGTGTGTGTGTGTGTGCGTGCGTGTGCGTGTGTGTAGTGACTTCGTAGAAAAGTTTGCATGTGTCAGGTTATACGATAACCTGGTGCAGTTCTCAAATTTATCACTGGTCTCATTGGCACATCAGCCTTGTGAATTTTTGATAAACTTCTGAGTGTGGGTGGTCTGGAGTTTTTCTGTGTTGGTCTTTTGATTTGGCATTGTAAGAGGGTAGATTTAATGCTTTTGACATGAGTTTGCAATCTTTGGGTAGAATCTTCTTTCAGCCTTCTTATTTGGTTTTCTATTATGAACATTCAGAACTGCACCAGCGCACCATTAAGCCAGACACAGATGTACATTTGCATAGAAACATTACACATATGCAAACAACGGGAGCTGAGAAAATATCAGTGACCTGGCCACAAACATTAACTAATCGTAATCGGACAGGGCACAACAGAACAAGATAATAAACTAAACACAGCAGACAAATTGAACCAAAAAATGAAATCATAACTGACACAAAACACACACAAGAATATTATAGCATAGCACACCAGTAATTTTCACACAGCAGAGATCACACAAAGCGCAGAAGATGAAGTAACCACAAGCAATGGGAGAAAATGACATTTACTGATATTCGACAACAAAATAATCCCCAGAATATTAAACATTAAGAGAAAAGAAGGAATACATGTGGAATTCAGAACAAATGACGCACTACAGAAAATGTGAAAAACACCTAAGCATACACAACAAATAATACAAAATTACTATAGATAAATTTAGTAATGCAAGGATATTCCAGCTACCAAGCAAAGATTGTGATTCAGTATACGTGGGGAATACAGGTAGAAATTTGAGAATAAGATACACTGAACATTAAGAGCATTGAAAACCGACAGCCCACATTTGCAGACCACCCCACTGGAGGCAACCACCACTCTAAAGGCGCGGAAACAAACCTCCAGATCTTAAAATACGATAATCATCTGTACCAGCTATTAACAATGCTAGAACATCGCCAAATCCAAAAAGCTATCATATTGGGCAATAAATTCATTAATGATCGAGCAGTAATCTAAACAGAACATTTACAATACTCTATGCCAACTATCAAAGAACGCATAATAAAACTCGCACGCACACACACACACACACACACACACACACACACACACACACACACACACACATACACACACACAAACGCGCGCGCGCGCGCGCGCGCGCGCTTTCAAAATGAAAGCACACTGGAACAAATTCAAACTTCGCGGCTGCTGATCCAAAACAAAATAGTGAAAAAAGGGTTGTAGGGCATATCTGAAACATAAACGTGTAGTGAAAGGTGCGTTTAAGACAGAGCGAGGTAGTAATATCCAGAATTAACCAATGAGCAAGAGAAAACGTAAGTAAACACAGATAAAAATCCGCAGCACAGTCTATAAATAGCAAAACACATGAAATAGTTTGTCAAACCAAACCTCACGAAATTTTAAACGATTCCACAGATCATTTTAAACATAAAAACAACATTAAATTTACCAGCCAAACAAAATCCATTACAGCACAAAACAGTACTGCCACAGCAAAGATAAGCATCAAAAAGCGCCATATGTCACTATTTTGCCCGAAGACATTCAATTGAGACGTTGTCCTGGTATGCCTGTGTTGCAGGTGATGGGCTGTATTAATTTAGAACTGTGGCTGATTTCTATTGAAATACATACTATACATATTATAATTTTAAAAGAAAGTAGAGACATATGTAACCTAAACAACAACGACAGCTGATATCAACACATTCCTAACATACATAAAATGTGTGTGCACATATTTCACAAACAATAAAAAAACACACTAAAGATGCCACAACTCTGGTGAAACCTGTTTTGGGATTATGCAAAACAAAAATTGTGTTCTTACAAGAAAGTAAACCGTCATTAATTCATTCTGAAGACACGGAAACAGTGCTTAAAATTGCAATATCACAATCTTTCTCTTCATTATCATTAGCTGCGCTGTGTATTTTACGGTTCTTTGGGGTTGGGTACCGTCTCTACCAATCAGATCGTCCTGTATCCCAAATTCGACGACAGCCAGTGCTTAAATTTTGAATAAAAAATCATCGGCAATAGTATAAGAAGACTTTCGGTATAAGACATCAGTCTCTCTCCGCCAAAGGGCTTGTCAAAGAGGGTGAAGGAGCAGACAGAGGTTCTCTTACGCTTGCGGTGGAAAACTGCCCCTAAAGGCGGAAGAATCAGCAACGATCTACGGCATGAGCGTGCAGAAGGCAATGAAAACCACTGCATTATGAACACATAATGTGTACCAATGGACATGAGGCCTTTAATTGAAAAAGTGTTTTGACGAACTCTCTGTTGTCAAATGATTCAGGTTTCGCCCCACATTCGGATATCGGGGAGGTGTCTGTCAACGGGGAGGTGACAGCGGGTAAAAGATTTAATAACTGACGCAAGTGCACATTTTATGAGTCGTACCGTGGTTTTCAGAGGTTTGGACGTGGTAGGAAAACTAGAAAATTTGAAAACGTAGATACAATGGCTCCAACTAGACATAGTAGGGTCAGTAAAGGAAAATGAAAATAAAATAGATATTTCTAGTAAGAGGACTGTAGTAACAGCAGCAGAAAATATCGTAACGGTAGTAGCATTCATTATTAATAGAAAGGTACAGTGAACAGGTAAGCAATAGAATTGTTCTCATCAGGTTCGATAGCAGACTAACGCCAAAAATAATAGTCTGTATACATGCCGATGTCACAAGCAGAAGACGAAGGAGCAGAGAAAGATTACGGGGATATTAAAAGAGTAGTTCACTACCTAAAGGGAGTTGATAATCTAATCATCGTGGGGTATTGGTACGCGATAATAAGGGAAGAAATAGAAGAAAGAGTTACGGAAGAATATGCGCTTTCTAGTATGAAAGAGAGAGGAGAAATACTAAGTAAGTTTTACAGTAAATGAGCAGACACAGATGAAGAGTAATCGATCGATCGGAAGAATAAGTGTGAAAACGGATACTGAGCAACAATGTGCTGCGTTTGAAGCTCTCAAGGGCTGTGTATATTGCGATAATGAATGCCACAACAGGCAATTCAGTTGAAGAGCAATCGACATCTCTAAAATGGGTAATCACAGAACTTGGACGGACAAACGTACAAGGAAGGCAACTGTGATAAAATTGTAAAGAAATACTTCAGGTGATCGACGAAACAAGCAAGCAAAAGTTGTGCACAGAAAGAAATCTGCAGCATAAAGGCACGAGTGAGACAACTCTGACATTGGGCTTGATTGATAGATTCATAGGATTTGTCGATCTAGAAACTGTAAAATACTGCAAGAAGTTCGAAATTCTGAGTCAAATAGGAGTAAACCATGGGGGACAATCGGTAATATACAAAATGTGCAAGAACCAAGACGAAACAGTATGAATGGAATATCAAGTGCTCTCACTAAAAACAAGTAACAGAGGGATGCAGTCTGCCGCCCCAGCTGCTTAATCATACACCAAAGAGGGCATTCTTGATCGATAGAAGTCTACTTGTATCAAGCATAGCCCTTAATTTGAGGGAGAATTTTGTGAGAATGTATGTTTGGAACGCAGCATCGTATTGTAGTAAATCACGGGCAGTGAGAAAATCAGAAAAGAAGATAATCGAAGCGTTTGAGATGTGGTGCTTTAGAAGGAGACTGAAAAGTAGATGGACATGCGGTAAGGAATGAAAAGCCTCTCTGCAGAGTAATCGAAGAAAGGAACATAGGAGGAACAGGGAGAAGCAGAATAGACATGGTTATAGCACATGTGTTAAGACATTAGGGAATAGTCTCGATGGTGCTAAAGGCAGTTGTAAAGGGTAAAAACTGTAGGGGAAGACGGAGTCTGGAATACGTCCAGCAAATAATTGAGACCGTTGACTGCAAGGGCCACTGTGAGATGAAGAGGTTGGCACGGATGTGGCGGCACATGTCAAACCAGTCAAAAGAATGACGACTGAAAAAAAAAAGAAAAGAGAAATTGACTGCCAAGAATTATTACTGACTGGAGACCATCAGTGTAAATAATGAAATTATGGAATAAAGAACGACGCCTCTCTTCTCACTCGTAAACTTTTGTCTGTTTGTAGTGCAATACAATTAAAACTTTCCTTTGTTGGCAGCACAACCCATTAACTGCGATTCAGGCAATAGCATTAAGGGGAGGTTTTGGTCGAGAGGTACAAAAAATGTGTGAAGCGTAGAATTTGTCTCATACAAGGACCGTGTTTAGTAAAACTGGCGTTTCACCGCCTTATTATACAAACATCCGTGTATGAAAAACAATTTTTTTCTCTCGTGACAAATTAATAACGGCGGCTGCAGCCCTTGTCAAAGGGTGCGCCTCGCGGCGCTTTGCAGATTCGTAGCTATTTCTGAAACTCGTAAAAATAGGAAATTCTTATAAGAGAATGATTTTGTGGGGGCCATCACGACGGGGTTTTGAGAAATCCCTTAGAAGAAATTGGCACATATTTGAAAAATACGTCAATTACTTGACCTGTTTTTCTAAGTTCAAATGTTTAAAAATACATCTAAGAGAAGAATATAAACCAATTCTCTCTGTAAGACCCCCTCAATTTAATTATCTTTCATTTTTTTAAAAAAATGAAGTGAGTCATTTATCCAGCCACTGTCGAGGCTCTAGAGCGCTTCGCGCGCTGAATATATTGTTTCGAGAAAAAGGCGGTTAAAGTTTGGGGTAACGAAAAGACATTTTTTCAAATCTTGCGTTTAATCTGCGATCCCAGGACCATAGAGGAAAGCTATCTCTTCGTCAAACATGCCCTGATTTTGAATTTGCTGCTGTATATTTTTCAATCCGTACTTAAAAAAAAAAAAAAACTGAGGTCTTCCTCGCTCTGCGGTAGCCACGTGTTTCCTGTCAGATAACTGCACAAATTGTTTAGCTGTTCGTCCCTGTGACGATCCCTAAGGCAATCACGGTCTTCAGAATGGATGGATAACCCTCGCTGAATATATCTACAGCTACATATGCCTACAGTTACTGCCCCACAGCGAAGATGTTTCGGTACCAGTTTCCAGATGCACGCGTCTAATATCTCGTTGTCTCTTGCGTCTTGGCACGAGCGCGCCACTTGCGCAAATTTTCATTGGACAGAAATCCGTATACTGGTCGAATCTTTTCTTCAACTAATTCTTCAAGCGCTTACAGCTGCCTACTTACCTTCTTCTATTTATTTTATTTGGCCTTCAGCAATATAACACTATTTAGTCAAAACAGCAGCCCGTATTTCACTCGGTCCACGGTTCCATTCAACACGTTGCAACTTCGACAATACTTTCGCAATCAAAAAAATCCTTTTTGCAGCCATAATCTGTATACTTTAATGCAAATCATATAAAAAAATCTATTTTTTCATCGGTCTAGACCAGAACCTCCTGTTAATTACAAGATGACTCTAACCACAATATTAATATTTGTTTTCTCATTTTAAACGGCTTTATGACAAAGTCTTTCATTGTTATTTTAGCTAAACGATTCAAATATCGAGTATTCTTTCTTTTGTTTTGTTACATGCTCACGCAATTGTTTTCTAATATATTAGACAATGGTTTTGTTGCTTACGTGACAAGCTGAATAGGTTCTAAAATTACGGGGTGCAAGGTAATACGCCGGATGTATATGAAACGTGTGAAAGTGTTTACAAAGCAAGATATTCCACAAGAAATTATTTTGTATACTGCTGTTTCATTTCAGCTAGCATTACTGTATTCTAGTCTTGCCTCGATCTCGATCCTCTTAGTTCTTTCTTACTCAGTGTACTTCCTCTGGTAAGTTACAGTCAGCTGGTGTACGTTTCGCTCAAGTTCTGGATATACATAATACTGTATTAAATAATAATAACTTTATAGCGCGTACCAGACCAGCACCCGAGCCCAGACACCAGTCCTTCGCGGACAACAGGTCACAGCGTTCTCCCTTTATCGTCCAGACAAACTCAGCAGAAGGTCTCCCACGGCGCTGTGAGACCAGAATCTCCGAAAGAGCGGATACAGCAAGGAGTTTGTCTCGCTGTTTGTTGCTGAGAATGTATATAAAGGCGACAAAACTGTGTGCCAGACAGGGATTGGAAGATTACAATCCAGATGAGGAAACTCGTGGGCGAGGTCATTCATTCATTCGCACTTTGTTTTCCAAACATCCCATTATGAAGGAGGCCCTTGCGCGGTGTTGAATAAAACAAGCTATAAATTACATCAACAGACAAAAGCAATCACTGATAATGGTTTGTATAAGTTTACTGATAATAAATCATGATTTGCGCTAATTACTTCTAGATTACTTTATAAATGCATACTGGGGAAAAACAGCTTATAACCCTACCACTACTATTGTAATTTAGTATGCTTTTACCTATATAACAGAAAAACCTGTCTCTATCTTGCCACATAACCCTCTTACTAAATTTAGTTTAGTTTCCAAATAAAATAGACTATGGGAGGATAATACTGTTAATAGGAAAATATAATCAACAGAGTTACCCTTTTTACAGGATTTGGCCGTGAGTTGTGTCTCATGGGTAAGTGAATAAGGCTATTCAATTCTTTTTCTAAGATCTTACTCAACGGTTAGAAAGACATGCAGTATGAATAGTATTATATAGAAGTTAGGAGAACTCAATTCCAAGTTCCTTTAGTGTTTTGAAATATGTACTAACTATCGCCAGACTATACAGGCAATGAAACAGTAAAGTATTGGAAAAGCAGAAGAATGAATTTTGCCTACTTTCTTGCTACTGTTTAAGTTGCTTCTTCAAATAAATATTACTCTACGTAACCAATGTTGGTTTCAAGAATGATTATTAAGACACAGTTTAAATTAATGGTTCATGCTGTACAAAAGTAAAATACCAAACAAAATCTGTAGGCTTGGGAGTGGCGAACAATTATGTCGGTTACACTACCCACAGTACGGCCTGCAAGTGTCTTGTTGTATGGGCTCAATTTCTCCTCTAGGCGTCGTTCAGTTTTACGTACAGTACCACAACAACTCGCAGCTATGCCGTAAGCCGTTTGCAGTCTTCATCCGAGGCATTTTTGTGCAAATTAGCAGGCAAAACTTCTCCTGCTCCACAAGGGTGTTGCCTCAATCACTGCTGCCTACCGACTGCGTGACTTACTACCCGCGCTTACTCTAGGTAGCGCGCCAATTCGCCCTTGCCACCTTTTCCACTCCCCAGAGTCACTTTCGTTACAAACAAAAGCACACTGGCTTTTACATAACACCTACTTCTTACATTGTTCCCAAGCGTGACCATTTCTTACAATTATCAAATTTACGTCAGCATGAACAATTTATACACACAAATTATTTTAAACAAAAAATGTCATCAAAAAATTATTTAACGTAATAATTTACATTGTATTTTATGTACATTTCTCACATACAATGCAAAGAACTTCAACCTCCAGTATAGCACATTTTACTTTACATATACAGAAAATATAGTATCAATATGCGAAAATTTTAAAGCAAAAAAATTATAAAAACCTTTAGATGAACCATAAACAAATAGTGTTACAAGCTGCTTTAGAAAATACCACTGCTCTTTCGCTTATATTGGAAAGCTTCTTATTTGGTCTGAAGGAATCAATCATTTCTTTTATTTTCTGGTCAGGATAGGAAGGGGGGGGCGGGGGTCCATTTCAAGCATGATGTCAACTGACAACCTGTTACAATCTTTCACACTGAAGTATAAAACTTTATGCGTCTTGTATAGACTGTGAATGTATGAAAAGAATGTTTGCTTACTAATTTCTATATCCTCAAAATTGGCAATTACTCTGATTGCAAAAGTTGCTGAACCTCGTCGCTTTAGAAGATCAAAAATATCAATTTTCCAATGAAGATTCTCGTCTATTTGTACACCCAAAAACTTAGTATGCTCTACCCTGCCTACTGACTTCTGTTGATGTCTTATATTTATTGAAGGAACTGTACTTTTTGCAGCAGAAAATTTGATGTACTGTGTTTATTCAAAGTTTAGAGCAAGCCCATTTGCAGAAAACCAATTAATGACTTTTCCAGAGATCTTATTTGTATCATTTTCAGTCGGAATTTCTTTTACTGGATTAATAATGATGCTTGTAATATCAGCAAACAGTGTCAGTTCAGCTTCCTGTTTCAGATAGGAAGGGAGGTCGTTCACATATATCAAGAACAGAAGGGGACCCGTGATTGAACCCTGTGGAACACTTAATGTAATTTCACCCCAGTTAAGTGAAGTGGTAAACTTATTTAAATCACTTGACCCATATAAAGAAACTTTTTGCTTCCTGTTTTGTAGGTATGACTTAAACCACTTGTATGCTATTCCATTTATACCATAGAATTGTTATTTCTGTAACATAATGTCATGGTTCACACAATCAAATGCTTTGGACACGTCACAGAAAATTCATATTGGTGGCATTTTACTATTTAAAGACTCTATTATGGGTACAGTGAAACTGTATATTGCTGTCTCAGTGGAACAGCATTTTTGAAATCTGAACTGTGATTTACTAACTATCCCATTACTGTTGAGATGGCTAACCACTATTGAGTGCATTACTTTCTTGAAGATTTTTGAAAATGCTGTAAGCAAGGATACTGGCCGATAATTGTTGAAATCTGTGGTGTCCTTCTTTTTGCAGAGAGGCCTGACAATGGTATATTTTAACCTGTCTAGGAAAATACCTAGAGTTAGTGATGCATTACATATGTGACTCAGAACATCAGCTGTAATTGCTCCACATTGTTTTAATATCTTATTGGAGATGTCATCTACTCCAACAGAATAATTATTTTTCAAAGATTTAATAATTTTACTTATTTCACAAGAGTTTGTTAGGTGAAACTTAATCTGACTACAGTTTTTCAAAACAGACTCTTCCATGTACTGCCTGGCTTTTTCTCTTGAACTGTCCTCACCTATTTTTTCTCCTACACTTAAGAAATTGTTCTTAAGTACAGTAGCTACTTGTGTACTGTTGTTTAGGATGGTCTTGTTCTCTTTAACAGTAATACTACCTACCCCAGTGGTTACTTTTCCTGTCTCCCTTCTAACAACATTCCATATTTATTTTATTTTAGTGACAGAGTTATTAATTTCTACTCTAACATACATATTTCTTGATTTCCTTACAACTTTTCTCAGTATCTTACAATAATATTTATAGTGTAAAACCACTTCTGGATCTTTACTAGTTCTTGCTGTCTCATACAGTTTTCTGTTTCTTTCTGAAGACACTTTAATACCTGCAGTAATCCAAGGTCTCTTTGAAAAGTGTGTGGTGTTAGATTTATTAATTTTCTTTGGGAAACAATGTTCAAAAAGGGATATAAATTTATCAAGAAATGTGATATAAATTTATCAAGAAATGTGTTGCATTTATCATTAGCATTTGGCACATTGTATGTTGTTGTTGTTGTGGTCTTCAGTCCTTAGACTGGTTTGATGCAGCTCTCCATGCTACTCTATCCTGTGCAAGCTTCTTCATCTCCCAGTACGTACTTCAGCCTACATCCTTCTGAATCTGTTTAGTGTATTCATCTCTTGGTCTCCCTCTACGACTTTTACCCTCCACGCTGCCCTCCAATACTAAATTGGTGATCCCTTGGTGCCTCAGAACATGTCCTACCAACCGATCCCTTCTTCTTGTCAAGTTGTGCCACAAACTCCTCTTCTCCCCAATTCTATTCAATACCTCCTCATTAGTTATGTGATCTACCCATCTAATCTTCAGCATTTTTCTGTAGCACCACATTTCGAAAGCTTCTATTCTCTTCTTGTCTAAACTATTTATCATCCGTGTTTCACTTCCATACATGGCTACACTCCATACAAATACTTTCAGAAACGACTTCCTGACACTTAAATCTATACTCGATGTTAACAAATTTCTCTTCTTCAGAGACGCTTTTCTTCCCATTGCCAGTCTACATTTTATATCCTCTCTACTTCGACCATCATCAGTTACTTTGCTCCCCAAATAGCAAAACTCCTTTACTACTTTAAGTGTCTCACTTCCTAACCTAATTCCCTCAGCATCGCCCGACTTAATTCGACTACATTCCATTATCCTCGTTTTGCTTTTGTTGATGTTCATCTTATATCCTCCCTTCAAGACACTGTCCATTCCTTTCAACTGCTCTTCCAAATCCTTTGCTGTCTCTGACAGAATTACAATGTCATCGGCGAACCTTAGGGTTTTTGTTTCTTCTCCATGGATTTTAATACCTACTCTGAATTTTTCTTTTGTTTCCTTTATTGCTTGCTCAATATACAGATTGAATAGCATTGGGGAGAGGCTACAACCCTGTCTCACTCCCTTCCCAACCACTGCGTCCCTTTCGTGTCCCTCGACTCTTATAACTGCCACCTGGTTTCTGTACATATTGTAAATAGCCCTTCGCTCCCTGTATTTGACCCCTGCCACCTTCAGAATTTGAAAGAGAGTATTCCAGTCAACATTGTCAAAAGCTTTCTCCAAGTCTACAAATGCTAGATACGTAGGTTTGCCTTTTCTTAATCTAGCTTCTAAGATAAGTCGTACGGTCAGTATTGCCTCACGTGTTCCCATATTTTTACGGAATCCAAACTGATCTTCCCCAAGGTCGGCTTCTACCAGTTTTTCCATTCGTCTGTACAGAATTCGAGTTAGTATTTTGCAGCCGTGACTTATTAAACTGATAGTTCGCTAATTTTCACATCTGTCAACACGTGCTTTCTTTGGGATTGGAATTATTAAATTCTTCTTGAAGTCTGAGGGTATTTCGCCTGTCTCATACATTTTGCTCACCAGATGGTAGAGTTTTGTCAGGACTGGCTCTCCCAAGGCCATCAGTAGTTCTAGTGGAATGTTGTCTACTCCCAGGGCCTTGTTTCGGCTTAGGTCTTTCAGTGCTCTATCAAATTCTTCACGCAGTATCATATCTCCCATTTCATCTTCATCTACATCCTCTTCCATTTCCATAATATTGTCCTCAAGAACATCGCCCTTGTATAGTCCCTCTATATACTCCTTCCACCTTTCTGCTTTCCCTTCTTTGCTTAGAACTGGGTTTCCATCTGAGCCCTTGATATTCATACAAGTGGTTCTCTTTTCTCCAAAGGTCTCTTTAATTTTCCTGTAGGCAGTATCTATCTTACCCCTAGTGAGATAAGCCTCTACATCCTTACATTTGTCCTCTAGCCATGCCTGCTTAGCCATTTTGCACTTCCTGTTGATCTCATTTTTGAGACGTTTATATTCCTTTTTGCCTGCTTCATTTACTGCATTTTTTATATTTCTTCCTTTCATCAATTAAATTCAGCATTTCTGCTGTCACCCAAGGATTTCAACTAGCCCTTGTCTTTTTACCTACTAGATCCTCTGCTGTCTTCACCACCTCATCCCTCAAAGCTACCCATTCTTCTTCTACTGTATTTCTTTCCCCCATTCTTGTCAATTGTTCCTTTATGCTCTTCCTGAAACTCTCTACAACCTCTGGTTCTTTTAGTTTATCCAGGTCCCATCTCCTCAAATTCCCAGCTTTTCGCAGTTTCTTCAGTTTTAATCTACAGTTCATAACCAATAGATTGTTGTCAGAGTCCACATCTGCCCCTGGAAATGTCTTACAGTTTAAAACCTGGTTCCTAAATCTCTGTCTTACCATTATATAATCTATCTGAAACGTGTTAGTATTTCCAGGCTTCTTCCATGTATTCAACCTCCTTTTATGATTCTTGAACCAAGTGTTAGCTATGATTAAGTTGTGCTCTGTGCAAAATTCTACCAGACGGCTTCCTCTTTCATTTCTTACCCCCAATCCATATTCACCTACTAGGTTTCCTTCTCTTCCTTTTCCTACTCTCGAATTCCAGTCACCCATGACTATTAAATTTTCGTCTCCCTTCACGACCTGAATAATTTCTTTTATCTCGTCATACATTTCTTCAATTTCTTCGTCATCTGCAGAGCTAGTTGGCATATAAAATTGTACTACTGTTGTAGGCGTGGGCTTCGTGTCTATCTTGGCCACAATAATGCGTTCACTATGTTGTTTGTAGTAGCTTACCCGAGCTCCTATTTTTTTTTTATTCATTATTAAACCTACTCCTGCATTACCCCTATTTGATTTTGTATTTATAACCCTGTATTCACCTGACCAAAAGTCTTGTTCCTCCTGCCACCGAACTTAACTAATTCCTGCTATATCTAACTTTAACCTATCCATTTCCCTTTTCTAAGCTACCTGCCCGATTAAGGGATCTGACATTCCACGCTCCGATCCGTAGAACGCCAGTTTTCTTTCTCCTGATAACGACGTCCTCCTGAGTAGTCCCCGCCTGGAGATCCGAATGGGGGACTATTTTACATCCGGAATATTTTACCCAAGAGGACGCCATCATCATTTATCCATACAGTAAAGCTGCATGCCCTCGGGAAAAATTACGGCCGTAGTTTCCCCTTGCTTTCAGCCGTTCGCAGTACCAGCACAGCAAGGCCATTTTGGTTAATGTTACATGGCCAGATCAGTCAATCATCCAGACTGTTGGTCTGCAACTACTTAAAAGGCTGCTGCCCCTCTTCAGGAACCATACGTTTATCTGGCCTCTCAACAGATACCCCTCCATTGTGGTTGCACCTACGGTACGGCTATCTGTATCGCTGAGGCACGCAAGCCTCCCCACCAACGGCAAGGTCTATGGTTCATGCGAGGGGGGGGGGGGCACATTATATACATCTCCCCAATCAACATTTCTTAAGCTTTCTCTGAAGTGCTGTATGGATACCGGGTTTAGCAACCCCACACTTTTACTTAATGGTTTCCGAACTGTACACCCTGTTATATTTTGTAAGTTAATCAGTTGTGCATCATGGTCTGACAATCCATTTACCACAGGGAAAGCATGTGTTTGTTTTACATCCTCATTCTGTACAAATACATTATCTATTAGCGTGCTACTGTCTTGAGCTATACATGTAGGGAAATTGATCACTGATTCTAAGTTATATGTTGTTGATAACTCTTCTAGTTCACTTTTCCTATCAGAATTACTTAGTTTACATTGAAATCACCACAGATTAATAACTTCTTCTTTTTGTCTGACAGACAGCATAATAGGGAGTCAAACTTTTGAATGAACAGCTCCCAGTCTCCTAATGGGGACCTGTACACTGTTGCTAATATCAGTATTACACTATCTAGCTGAAGTTCACATGGGCAAACCTCAAAGTGCTGAGCAACACAAAATTTGCTTACTTCTACCGTTTTGCATTTATACCCTTGTTTTATGAAAATGGCAACTCCCCCTTTATCCATCCTAGATACTAAATTATACCCACTTATACTGACACTATCCATGCCCACAGTTAGATGGTGTTGAGACAGACAGAGTATATCAATCTCATTCTTATTTTTGAGATCATCTAAACACACTAATAGCTCATCTACTTTATTTTTTATTCCCCTCGTATTTTGATGAATTAAGTTGATACTGTCCTTAGCTTTACCCCTGTTTACTGTACATGAAGTTTGTTTTATTCTATTTATCTTGATTGTCATTTGTCTGGACTTTGGCTTTAACCTGCTTCGTAGAGTATTGAATGGTGTTTTTTCGAACTTAAATGCTGGACCACTTATTGGGAGACAATAATTTTTTGGAGTATTTTATTTATTGTTCCTTCTTTTGATTTACTTCTGCTGCATTTCATTATAATGCTTGCACCATAAACATACAGCAACACATCTCTTTTATTTGTGTAAGAAGAGCGGCTGTCTCAATATTCAACACTGTTAAACACTAGCAGAAAGCATTGCTTCTGCTTTATCTGAGTGAGATGCAGGTTCTTTTATATGTAGGAAGACCAAGAGTGACCCAGATACCAGATCATGTGAAACACCAGTTGTGATTTGTCCATTCTCAAGAGAAGATGCAAACTGTCTGAGCTTATAACACAAAATTTTGTTTCCTAGTGGGTGAGTGCGAAGTGAACCATTTATACATTACACCTTTAATCTCACAAAATGTCAGTATCTTCAAAAGAAAGTTATCTACACAGTCAAATATCTTAAACTGGTCACAAAAAACCCGATAGGTGTAATTTTGTCACCTGCAAACTGTTAGACACGATTGATGAATTCGTAGTTGGCATGTTCAGTGGGCACACCTTTCTGGAGTCCAAATCGTTTCTCACTCAGAATTTCGTAATTTTTTATATAGTGTAACCCATTATTAAATACATTTCTTTTACCAAAATTTTTAAAGAGGAATTTAGTAGGCGATTGATATCCATCCTAATACCTACACTGAAGAGTAGTCTAACATGGCACAGTTTTAGAGAGTTAATGCTTTCGCTGCTTTCCTTAGTTGCAATGACTTCTGCACTGGAGTCAAAACGATTTTCATTCATAAATTTCTAAATAAGTAGGAGTAGCCGGAACAAAATGGCGCCGAATTTGGTGAATAGGGCATATGATCCAACGATAAATACCCCAGATGCCTCAGATTTCCCGTGGTGGAAGTATGCACATAGACAGGAGATATTTTATTTTTCTTCTGCAGTACAGGCCTCTTCTCACACGTTCCTTTTTATTCAGTTGACCTAAAAGGGGTCAGTTACTGCATACAATTATTTTCAAAACAATCCATAGAAATTCCAGAAATTCCATTCGTTTTTGTCACATGACATCTTGGAAACCACTGTTAAAGCATTTTACTCAGCGCCACATCAATGCTTATTAATCAAAACCCGATCAGACGGGATATTAAACGAAATAATGACTGGTTTGTGGATTGTTCGGCAGAGAAGACGCAGCATGTTATATTGGATGGAGGAAATCGACAAATATATAAGTAACTTGAGGAGTGTTTCATCAACATGTGTTGGAACTCTTGTTATTCACGTTATATATTGATACCCTGGCAGATAATATTAATACTTACCTCAGATTTTTTGCAGATGTTGTAGTTACCTAAACGATCTGAAAAAGTTGCATAAATATCTGACCTGATCTTGGTGATTTCAATGTGTTGCATAGATAAAGAACTTATTTTAAATATTCACAAACATAAAATTATGCACTTCATAAAACTCAGAAACTTAATATCCTTTGACTACAATATTAATTACTCATAATTGGTAACAGTCGACGTATAGGAAATGATGTGGAAAGTTCGCGTAGGAACAACCTTCCGTGAAGCAAGAGTCAGTCTTGACTTTACTGGAAAGATTTATGAGACTAGTTATAAGACATCAATTCGACCCATCCTTGAAAACTATTCAAGTGTCTCGGGCCCATACTAAATAGTACTAACATTGATATTGACGGGCAACACGAATTTTTTTCTTTGGGAGAGCTTCATAGAGATGCCGAAAATCCTGAAATGGCAAACGCTACAGGATGGACGCCACCTGCCCCTTAAAAGCCCACTTAAAAAGTTTCAAGAAGCCGCAATGAGTGAGGAATTAAGGAATACACCACAGCCTCTTACGCAACGATCCCGTAGTGGCTTACAGAGGCACAGAGCCATTTAAGGAGTCTCCCGCCTTCCCAACACGTTTAGAAACAGAATATGTAGTACTATGGAAAGTATTGTCTGCCATTTACTACGCATTGGTTTGCACAGTATGGATGTAAATCAGTGTCTAACAAATACTGGTTCTTGTAATGTGCTGATCCTATTAGTTATTTGACACACCTGTAATTACCTGCCGTGCAGCACCGTATTTTGCACATTTTACGCTTTGTCCTACAGTATTTCGACGTCAATCACGTGAATTATCTTCATGGCGAATACCAAGAATAGCCACCTTTTAATTCAGATACCCATTTCGTAATTGTTAAAAAGATGGAGCCGACTGCCTCTACACTTTACAATTTTAGATGAGTTTCAGATGGAGATAAAACCGTCCAACACAAGAAGTTTTATGCTTGCACGGTATTCCAGTTTGTCCATCTGACCTAAACACACACAAAATGGTTAACACAAACTATTCCGCACACCAGGTTGTCACTTCAGATCCGGTATTGCCCAGCATATATGACACATTAAAAAATAGAGTTATATTGACATCAGTGCCATCTTTGTGCCAGCCGATAAACTCTCACCTTGCCCTCCTACAAAAAAGAAGAATGATTAGGGTTTACTGTACGTTCAACAATGAGGCCTTTGCATACAAAGCTGCCTCAGATTTGGGAAAAATACCAGTCGTGTCGTCCTCATTCGGACCATCACGGCGATTACCCTGCTATATTTAGGGAAATCACAAAAAATACCTAAATGTGGTTGGTCAAACTGGATTTGAATCGCTGTCCTCATATGTGTAAGCCCATATCTTAACCGCTACACCATCTTCCTCATTGGCATCAGAGTCTACATACGATTAACAACTAAACACATCGCCCGTTCAAAAATATTGGAGACTGGTTTTATTCCTGGCGTATTAGCGACGTTAGCACAGTTACTACGGTTGCAACTTGAAGTAACAACTGTGAACAACAGGCATGCATTCGACCAATCAGCTGTGAGCAGGCAGTGTCAAGTAAAGGACATGTGTGCGTCAGCATAGTTGTGTCACAAATCGTAATGAAGCATCGTCTCAAACGGGAGTCTTGAAGATGTTCTCCAGAATGTTTTGAAGAAGAGAAATCTATGTGCAAAGTTCGTCCCGCAAACCTTGACTTACGAACGAAAACGACAACGCGTGGACCTCTGCCGAGACTTGACTGAAATGCAAAACACAGACAACTATTTTCTGGAAAAAATGATGACGGGTGATTGGACTTGGCGCTGCCAATAGGAACTTACCACAAAACGACCAATTGACGACATATCCGACATTCCAGTCCACGTGACGCGCGAGTTGAGAAACATCCCAAAGGACTTTTTGACAGCTTTACACGGTTATATGAACGTTCTGCACGTTTTAATCAAACGGGGAGGACTATGTGGAACACCTGAAACGTTGGAACCACCATCTTAAGAGTTTCTCTGTTCTTCATAAATACAGTCTTGAAACTTCTTGGACTGACGGAATATACAGTGTGTTCCACCTAACTTTGCCACGTCATATTTTTCCGAAATGAAACAAAATATGAAAAATGCAATTGGTCACGAATGTACCCATGTCAGGGGTTCACACAGTGTGGAGGAATACGCAGTTCATAAATGTAAACAAATATCAAATGGCTCAAATGGCTCTGAGCATTATGCGACTTAACTTCTGAAGTCATCAGTCGCCTAGAACGTAGAACTAATTAAACCTAACTAACCTAAGGACATCACACACATCCATGCCCGAGGCAGGATTCGAACCTGCGACCGTAGCGGTCGCTCGGTTCAAGACTGCAGCGCCTTGAACCGCACGGCCACTCCGGCCGGCTAAACAAACATCACTTTCAACACAAGGTCACGTTTCTTTGAATGGCAGGAGTAAGTTTTTTTGAATGAAATGAAAACAAGAGATACAATTAGTAATGGTAGGCTTGGTTTCACTACTCTAAACCTTATATCTTCTGGAATATGTAGATTTTAAATAATGGAAACTGTGCCACAGTTACTGCTGTAGTACCGTAATGCGGGTTGCCTGCACTGTCCTCAAGCCTTTTGTAGGCAACTCTCGCTCTGTGCATTACGGCAGAAACTGTGACGCGCCATTGGCATCCTTCACAGTCTATGTGTTTCAGAAAGTATAAGATTTAGAGCAGTGAAAACAAGTCTGCCGTCACCAATTGTACCACTAGTTTTCATTTCCGTAGAAGAAATGTACGTGTGCCATTAAAAAAAAAAGTAACTTTGTGTTGAAAGTGATGTTTGTTTACATTTCTGGGTTGTGTATTCCTGGCCATTGTGTGAGCCCCTGGCATAGGTACATCTCTGGTCATTTTGCATTTTCCACATCTTCTGTCGTTTCGAGAACATATATGAGGTGAGTCAGGTGGACGCCCAGTATATAAGGTCTGTGTCCCTAGTATCTTCCCTGTTCTGTTAATGGAAGAACTTGTAATTTGATGAGGATAGCCTGGAGGAGAACCAAGATACGGTTCTTTACTGAACGAAATCAGACAGATTAACTAAATCATTTTGTAGTGAGATCTTCTTGTAGGAAATTTCAGTTTTAATACGAAGAATGACACTATTGCTGGTGAGCCGAAAGTTGAACATGAGATATTCGACAAACCAATTTCCCTTACAGGTATGTATTCTGTGTGTTTCAGGAGCAAGCAGCGCTGTCCCGGCCCACGAGGAGGCGACACCGTTCTCCTGCCATCACGTCCGTTCCACCCGTTGTCAGCAAAGAGTGAGTATCGCCATGTGTTCCCAGATTATCAAAAGGTATTATGTGTTAGGATGCCTTTTCTGCAGGTATTTGTAAGGTGTGTAGTCTTATACAAAAGTGAAAATTCACGATAAACCATTCAGACAATAAGGTAATAGAACATTAAATAATATCGATGGCCAGTGGTAGACGACATCATAGAGACTCTTTGAAATAATGCAAAGATACTAATTTCACATGTTGGCTATTTTCGCAGGAAATCAGTATGCTTACGTAGTGCATCCATGCACCATATGTCTTACAAGAATTAAAATACAATTGTTATATTTGCCCAAGAACATCGACATTTAGCCATAGACAATATTTTTAGAATGCCAGAATGTGGGATGATTGTAGAAATCTTTGTTATTTTGGACAGACTTCTACGTGTGTCGGAATGTGGCGGAAGCAGTGCAAGTGCTAAGGGCGTCCCTACCGTTGGGACAGCGCTGGAGTGTGGATGTGACCACTTAACTGGAATAAAATAATATGTTTTAAAAGAGTGATTTTTTATTTAGCCCAGCCAGCTGATTTAAGTGAACAAATATGATGTAACGCTAGTACTGGCAAGATGGTAAGCGAAAACGTCCCTAGAGAGCCAATAAGTTAACAGAAAACAACGACGAGATTTTTCGTAGTCAGCAGGGGTGATTAGCGTTACAGTAATAAAACTTTTTAGAAATGTGATGCCGCAGAACAATGCTGAAGATTAGGTGGGTAGATCGAATAGCTAATGAAGAGATACTGAATCGAAATGGCGAAAGAAAGATATTTATGGAGTAACTTCGCTGGAAGGAGAGATCGATTGATAGGACTCATCCTGAATCGTCAAGGAATCTATCCTGTAAGCAGGTTCAAATGGACGTAGGCTGCGGTAGCTAAGCAGTGATGGAGAGATTTTCACAGGACAGATTAGCGCGTGTACCTGCATCAAACCAGTCTTCGGACTGAAGACCACAAGAACGATGTGTGGAAACCGCTATAAGTAAGGTGAAGTGAGCAAGTGGTAATTAGAGTAATCTGCACTGCACTGCAACCTTGCTGGTATTGCTGATGCTAAAAACCGCTCGGCCATAACGGGGGGTAGTCATTGTTCCGCGGCTCTTATTATTCCCTGTTGCTGCAGAACCAGCAGCGGCGCGATAGCAAACTTCGCCGATAAGCACCGCGCCTATAGCTCTTAACACAGGAAGGGACTAACAGGTGATCACGCGAAGCGTGAACCGTAGCGCCAAGGTCACAGCGGGCGCATCGATCCCCCCCAGCATGTATCCTTCACCTTTACCTGCAACGGTGAGGGAATAATGAAACCTGTCCGCCGCGGCGGTCAGCAAGCAGGCGGGAGAGCTGTTCACCGCAGCGCCGCTTTTCATCCGAAGCCGGCCTCTGCTGACAGGCTAAAATTATCGCCTGCTCGAAAGCCGGCAATCGCCGCTGCCACAAAGACGTTGTGGCTCGGAACCTGCGTCATGTCACCAGCACTGCAGCTCTGCACTGCGCTAAGGGAAGTCCTACTCGTATTCGAAGACTGCAAAACTGGAATGTGACCTTCGATGTAGTATATTCTCCGCACAACATATTCTGCAGCTGATTATACAGGTGCCTTTCCTTGGTAGCGAACAGTTAGTGTATATTCTTTACTATCTGTATAACTATTATTAATTAGAATCAATCTAATACTAGAAATAATCTAATATTTTATTAGAAATAGAGTACATATAGCCACTCCGACTTGTTCAAATGGCTCTGAGCACTATGGAACTTAACATCTGAGGCCATCAGTCCTCTAGAACTTAGAACTACTTACACCTAAGGACAACACACACATCCATGCCCGAGGCAGGATTCGAACCTGCGACCGTAGCGGTCGCGCGGTTCCAGACTGAAGCCCCTAGAACCGCTTGGCCACACCGGCCGGCTATAGCCACTCCGACTGTTTACTATTGTTATTAACGCTTCTAAACATTACACACAGACGCACACACACAAACACACACACAGGTGTTCAACTGTACATTACATCGCTGGCCGTTGTGGCCGAGCGGTTCTAGGCGCTTCAGTCTGGGACCGCGCGACCACTACGGTCGCAGGTTCGAATCCTGCCTCGGGCATGGATGTGTGTGATGTCCTTACGTTAGTTAGGTTTAAGTAGTTCTAAGTCTAGGCGACTGATGGCCTCAGATGTTAAGTCCATAGTGCTCAGAGCCATTTGAACCATTTTTGTACATTACATCACACCAAAAATTATTTACGTGTAGGTTTCAGTCAACTTACATAGCCTCATCTACAATACTAAACCGTTATCCCAGAACCCAGAACACCGAGCGAGGTGGCGCAGTAGTTACGACACTGGAGTCGCATTCGGGAATACGACGGTTCAATCCCGCGTCCGATCATCCTGATTTAGGATTTCTGTGATTTCCCTAAATCGCTCCAGGCAAATTCCGGGATGGCTCCTTTGACACGGCTGACCTCCTTCCCCGTCCTTCCCTAATCCGATGAGACCGATGACCTCGTTGTTTGATCTCTTCCCCAAAACAATCCCAGCCCCCCCCCCCCCCCTGCCAGGATCTAGAACACTTCCAGTTTAGCTATCTATCGTCTCCCACCGGCAACAAAAATGTTATTTCCAATATTTCGCGTAATTTTTGACCTAATTTAAAATTCTGTCATAATCTACTCATTAAGAGGTATAGTATTACGTTAAGACAGTCAGAAACTGTGTCTCTTGGTGCAGCATAACATAAGCCGCGCGCGTAAATATCCAGACTTTATTCAATCAGTATTTGAGAACGAGAGCACGTAGCGACGTGCAACAGACTTTACACGTGTTTTCAAACCTGCACGAAACCTTTTCTACTTGAGATCCTACAGAATAATGAGAGGGAAAAAGTCTTTCGCTTAACACGTTTTTTCTGTTGATTCTATGAAATTCCAGCACAGGTCGTGACGTTTTAATTTATTTCTTCTTTACTAATAACCCCATCCGCAACATATTTTGCAGACAGTATACACATATATCACTTAACGTACTTATTTGAGGACTTACGACGATATAAACATTTACGTGCGTGGAAAAATTAGTTTCTCTTTAAAATGGAGCGCAAATTACTCAAAATATATTTGTACATTGCTTCATAATTAGAGTGCTCAGCGAGTTCGAACAAACTTTCAGCATAATTTCGATCCTTTCCTACACGTTTTCTCTCTTAATGCTTAAAGGGGCGTTCAAAAAGAAACGAGCCAGAGGCATAATTACAGAAACCTCTATGTTAGAAGTTGGCTGTTGAGACGCTTGTCCCACTGTGACACAAGGCGGTGAATGGATGTCTCACAAAATTCCCGGGGCTTCGATGTTAACCAGTTCCACAGGTACAGCTGGACGTCGACGTCCACACGAGTGCAGGAAAGGCAATAATAATAATAATAATAATAATGAGCGTATGGCATTGGTGGCCGGGTGACCCCTCGTGGGGCGGCTCGGTCGCCGCTCCACAAGTTCTTCAACGCCACTCCGGCGACTTGCGAGTGAATGAGGATGAAATACACACAACACCCAGTCATCTCGAGGCAGAGAAAATCCCTGACCCCACCGGGAATCGAACCCGTGACCCCGTGCGAGGGAAGCGAGAACGCTACCGCAAGACCACAAGCCGCGGATGCTGTAAAGGTTATGCTAACATACTTCTTTGACCAAGATGGCCGCCTTCTGATTCACTTCCTGCAGCACGGGCCAAGCGATCAAATCAAAACGACAAGGCAATCTCACCCGTGCGGTTATTCTGCTCCACGACAATGTAAAGCCTCATACGGCCAACACAGTCACGGCACTCCAGCAGAAATTCAAATGGGAGGTTCTCGGCCACCTTCCATACAGTCCGGACCTCTCTCCCCGTGATTACGCCATTTTTGGTCCCCTTAAAAAGGCTCTGAGGAGCAAACGATTCACCTCGGATGACGACGTCCAGCTGTACGTGCGGAACTGGTTAACATCGCAGGCCCGGGAATTTTATGAAATAGCCATTCACCGCCTTGTGTCACAGTCGGACAAGTGTCTCAACAGCCAGGGTTAATACTTCTAACTTGCAGGTACTGGTTTCTGTACTTATGCCCCCGGCTCGTTTCTTTTGAACTCCCCTTATATTTAACTCATTAACTGTTTTATACATGGTAGTTCGATTCTTTAGAGGATGGGGGCCAGAGGCAGAGGGAAGTGGCGGCGGGGGGTTACTGGTTGCATCTAACATACAATGTTCACCATCATGCGTGAATTCCAGAATTACGTACATTATTTTATATTGATGAAAACTGGACATGATGCAAACGGAAGATAAATCACGATAACTAATTATTAGTCTAACGTTTTTACTGTTGTCCAGTGTGGCACTATTCTTTACAATGAATACTGGTTTCTTTCAAACTCTGAACACCTTTAAATTTACAGTAGTTGCGAAGCAACCAGTTAGTTTTATCTGTCGTGCTGTTTTCTTAACTGATTAATACCACAATACATTACAATAAAAAACATTAGATTTTAATTTACTGTGTACGACTTTAAAATTTTGGCCATCGATAGTTGAAACAGCACAATTCAAACTAACAGGAGATTTTAAGAAACCAAATAGAAATTATTTGCTTCTTCTTCCTCTTCGCCACAGGAGCCATATAGTGTATCCACCATGCCTAGTGGGAACAAATGTTCGTTGTAGCACCCTTGATTATTGTATGCCTCAAAATAGGAGCAAAAATTTTCTGGTACATTAAGGTTCAAATACCACTGTTGTCGTGCTATCACTGCCTGTACATATCTACGTTGCTCTCCTGTACCTAGGCTATTTGCCAGTCTTCTGAGCACTTTTTTTGAGCTTTCGTTCTTTGCGCGACAGTCCAGTGTTGGAATCTGACTGCCATATTCTAGTCCTTCGCCTTGCGTGGGCCTTCGTATTTCCTTGAATGTTGCTATGTGCCTTCAGTATTGTGAGTAACGTCATGTTTCCAATAAATTCCACTCTCGTTGCATCTCGCAAAATCTGAGAGAGCAGATAGGAATATTATAGTTACGCTTAACGTGGATTTTTACCCGAAATAAGTCTGATTGACCTACATCATAACAAAACCGTTTGATGCTTTTTTCCATATCTGAGAGCCTCCAACATTGTTATCAGTTCTGTAAATGCAGTAGCAAGTTTGTGCAATCGAAATTGCGTGTTTGGCACACCGATTCAAGCACTTACTGTCGATTGACCAAATTTTGTGCCTTCTGTGTGTAAGGAGCTGATTGTTTTGCGCATGTTGACAAGTTCACATAGCACGTTTTTTATAGTCAACGGAGAAGGTCACCGTGAAGCGTTCATTACTTATTTGAAGTTCAATTATATTATCCGTAAATTCAAGCTGATAGTAGTTCAGAATAACAACTATGATGAGCCATCGGTGAGATGTTTAATTTCATTATATGTTATTGCCCTCTGGGGGAAGTTTACTCAGATTACGCAGCAAGGCATTGTTTACATAGATTATGAATTGAAGATTGATGTGTTACCTAATGTAGGTTGATTCTTGCAAAGAAGACAGCAACCAGCCACTACTAATACTGCTATTTATTTAAGTAAATAGCGCCGTAACCGGTTTCAAACTGACAAGTTCATCATCAGACGGCTGTTCACAAGATTTACAAGATGCAGTTTACATAATCGTCAGTTTTCGATTTTTATTCTTCCACTAGGGTGAAATGTTCTTGGTGTGTTGGTGACCTACGGTAGAAAACAGTGTTAGAAGCGCCCTATATTTGAAAAATACAATCCTGCAACTTCGCAACAAAATTGCGCGGGATTTTCGATGTAAGTACCATAACCACTTAACCTCACGTATTTGTTTACTCTGTGTTTCATAGTTTGGAGGTCGACGATTATGTAAAGTGCATCTTGTAAATCTTGTGAGCAGCCGTTTGATGATGAAATTGTCAGTTCGAAACCGGTTAGGGAGCTTTTTACTTAAATAGCAGTATTAATAGCGGCTGGTTGCTGTCTTCTTCTTTGTAAAAATCAACCTACATTAAGTGTACACAGCCACGGCCTCACCATGACAGTTTTAGACAAAATAGGATGTGTTACTCACTTACCTTATAGGTATCTGTGACGAAAAAAGAACTGCAGTTTCAACGCCTCAGTCTAGAACTGCATAGATGGACATTGTTAAGACCTCTGTGGACGAGTGCACTAGGGCAGGAAAACCCGTCTCGCTAGACAATCACTTCCAGGGCGCTCCTAGTTAGTTCAGTCAACGGAAGAAAATTAGAGGAAAGAATTCGTGTAGTCCCAAATTTTCCTACAGTGTTAGGCTGCTGTGCCATGTAAAACATATTAAAAATCCTGATCAATAAGGTGTGAACATTGTGGTGGGGGTGAAGGGTGGGAGAGGGGGGCAGGAGAGGGAGGGGCTGCGTTTAAAGGGATTTTATGATTTTCTTGAATGCCTTAAAACCGCTGTTGTGACCAACAGCTTTCGTCCAACCACAACTGTAGGTTCTTTGATTGCTATGGAAGAAGGATCAAATGGTTCAAATGGCTCTGAGCACTATGGGACTTGACTTCTGAGGTCATCAGTCCCCTAGAACTTACAACTAATTAAACCTAACTAACCTAAGGACATCACACACATGCATGCCCGAGGCAGAATTCGAACCTGCGACCGTAGCGGTCGCGCGATTCGAGACTGTAGCGCCTAGAACCACTCGGCCACTCCAGCCATCGAAGAAGGGTCATGAAACTACAACACATGAAGCATTAGTTCACATTATTACATAAATGAATAGAATATTTACTTAATTTCGACACAATTCTTTGCCACAGGACTACTGGATAATTTAAAACTATCATGGACTAGTAAAGCATCACTTGATGCATTAATGAACAAACTGTTCTCTTGAGGTACAATGTGCAACATTAACGACACTATAAGTTCATCTGGAAGTTAAGCTACTCATTGGGCCTAGACGATGGTACTGAACTGGGCCAGGCCCCTGCGTGCTTGACACTATACTCACCTCAGTGCGAGAGCGCTGCTACACTGAAGAGGGCGGCGCGCTCTTCTGGAACGCCTACCATTCGTCGTTGCGGATCGTTGCCAGCCTCTCTGATGTCCGTGGCAGCGATTCGCATTGCCAACTTTGATGTGGCACCGCGACCTCTAGGCAATACTACAAACGCTGCTTCTGTGAAACTGTTTCCAACTTCGAAATTAAACTGCATTTCCTACAAAAAGGTCTATTCATTTTCTCTCTGGGACTAATAGTTTCCAAATTGGATTGGATTGGATTGTTTGGGGAAGGAGACCAGACAGCGAGATCATCGGTCTCATCGGATTAGGGAAGTACGGGGAAGGAAGTTGGCCGGGGCCCCTTCAAAGGAACCATCCCGGCATTTGCCTGGAGCGATTTAGGGAAATCACGGAAAACCTAAATCAGGATGGCCGGACGCGGGATTGAACCGTCGTGCTCCCGAGTGCGAGTCCAGTGTGCTAGCTTTCCAAATTGCAAAGGATGGAAAAAATTCTAGGTTATTAAGAATATTGTTCTTACGGTATAAAATTTGTGTTTATCTTTAAATGAAGTAAGTTAAATACTATATGCAGAAGAGCGATAATAAGGGATATATTGTTCCAGGATGTGCGGAGTAGAATTGCAAGGGTGCTCGTGCAGTTCCCCTCTCCATAGGTCTGCAAACTGAAGATCGAGCAGGGGATTCCCCATACTGTCTGCTCCATAACGTTGGAAGAAGCAACTAGAGCGCGCCTTACGAATCACTGGCGAAGTTGGTTGTGTTAATGTTACCAAAATGCGTTAACACTACATAGAAAGCAGATATGAGGTTCTAATAACACCAATGCAATATGTTCCACACTGCTAGAGGGTAAATTGATCCTCAGTCATCCTCTACGACAGCAGTAATTTTCTTCCGGAAAAGGCAACTTCCCCCATCACGAGCGCTGCTCGCTTTTCAGTTTTCAAAAAAATAGTTCAAATGGCTCTGAGCACTATGGGACTTAACATCTGAGGTCATCAGTCCCCTAGAACTTAGACCTACTTACACCTAACTAACCTAAGGAGAGCACACACATTCATGCCCGAGGCAGGATTCGAACCTGCGACCGTAGCGGTCGCGCGGTTCCAGACTGAAGCCCCTAGAACCGCTCGGCCACATCGGCCGGATTTTCAGTTTTCAGACAGTCTATACCTCCCCAGAATTTCCTCTCCAGTTCTCTTACGTGAGCAGACGAAATAACTTCACTGAGCACGTGTTTATACAGTGGAGTTATTTTCACTTTATTAAATGTGAACTTATTCATAGTTCATAATTTTCTATGTAAAATATGTATCTGTAAACGGTATATTCCCAAAGTAGTCCCCATCTGACGCCAAGTGTTGCAAGGGGTCCATGTCAGCGAAAAAGCGATTGGGGTGCATTCGATGTAAATGGGGATCCGCGTGAGTGTACCCCATTTAGGCAGGTCGCAACCAAGATTCCGTTCTCTTCTCACAGAGCTGCAGGTTGCGTCTGTGTACGTCACTGTCTATCTCATCGGCTGAGAGAGAGAGAGAGAGAGGATGGATCTCTTTATCGTCGCTAACCTGCTCACAACACTCTGCGACGTTATGAATTATGCTTTTAACTCCACTCAGTAAAATACTATCACTTACGCTTCTCCGAAGAGTGTGAACAGAATCTGGCGCTGCCCGTCATGGGTGAGGAAACGCTTCGTTAGTCAAGAGATGTATTAATATCCGACTGAACACAACACGAGACAACAATCACTTCTTAACGAGGCAAGGTTCCGTGTTGTATCGCTGAGATTGGCAGCGGCTGGACATAAAACGTGGGCGGCCCGGAGTCGACCGACTTGTATCGACTTCTGCCGACCCAGAACTATGGCGACCTCATTAACCTTTTTGTGAACTGATTACACCTAGGTATCATACAAATATCATGTTGCTTGTGAGTGCTGGAGAAGTGTACCTTAACTATTTTTTATCAGATTATCTTTTTGCAGTGCCTTCGATTGAGATGAGACGAGCCAATCATGAGGGTTGATTGTGATATTATCGGCTATTTACTTAAACAGCTTAATTTTTGCCGCCGGCCGCGGTGGTCTAGCGGTTCTAGGCGCTCAGTCCGGAGCCGCGCTACTGCTACGGTCGCAGGTTCGAATCCTGCCTCGGGCATGGATGTGTGTGATGCCCTTAGGTTAGTTAGGTTTAAGTAGTTCTAAGTTCTAGGGGACTGATGACCATAGATGTTAAGTCCCATAGTGCTCAGAGCCATTTGAACCATTTTTAATTTTTGCCTACAGATAAATAATACGAAACATGGCCGAATGTAAAAAGGAATGTAGACACTACTGTGTTGATTACTAGAAGTTCGGCTTCATTCCATCATTGATGGACAAACGATTACCTACGTCCCATTTACGCAGCAGAGTGTTATGAAACGATGCTATGAAACTGTTCAAGCTGGATGATTTTCTGAGAAGCATCACCCTGATAAGACAGGTTTAGATGGGAAATACAGTACTTTCAGAAACGTCAAAAGACACCCACGGTGGACAGTAAATTCGCTTAAACCTCACAAAGAGATGATTTGTTGGCGCCTTAACAATATCTCGCTACTTATAGCAAAATCAGGAAAACCGCGTAGTATTGGGAGCGATTTAATCTGGCAGCCATTGCAGAGGTTTTAAAAACCGTTATGCAAAAAGCTGATTACGACAAACTCAAAAGAATTTCTTTGAGCAACAGCACAGTTCTAAGGCGTATTGGTTAAATAAGTCATGATTCTGAAAGCATCTTGTGTAATTGTCTGCGAACCACCCATTCCTCCATACGAATTGACTTTACCTGGTAATTGCCTTTCCCGGAAGAACTCTATTGCTGCTTTACTGGATGTTTAAGAATCAATTTCTTCTCTCGTAGCGTAGAATAGTGCGCTGAGAAGTACGTAGATTATGTCCATAAGCTTTACTTACGTTAGTGTTATTAGCAGTTCATATCTGCCTTCCAAGTAGTATTTCCGCTTTTTGTGCAAAGTAAACACTGCTTCCGCCAGTGAATCATAAGGCGCACTTTGGAGGGTGGGTACCGCTTTGTGAAACACCCTGTAGTTGCTCCTAGTGGAGTAGTGGGCTAGACAGAGTGGGAAATTACCTGCTCGATCTTCAGTTTGCAGACCTGTGAAGGCGAGAAGTGCAAAAAAACACAATCCGACTACCTACCTCCCCTTGCACTACTCCTCCACAGATTCCCCGCCTCCCCCCCCCCCCTTTCCACCCTCTCCACCTTGTTGCAGCCTCAGAACACAATTTATCTCTCAGTACCGCTCTACTCCACTTAGACATACCAGATGGATTTAATATTTGCTTTTAAACCACTAAATGTAAAGATAAACATTTATTGTATACCATCAAAACAATATTTTTGATAATCTGCGCTTTTTCCAACCCCTGCAATGCGAGAACTCGTAGTCGTAAAGAAAAAAATGAATGGGCTCTTTTTCGTAAGAAATTTAATGTAATTTAATTTTGTGCTGCGGAACACATCCGTTAGATGCCGCAGTTTTCAAGTTATTCAGGAAAAAAATTTAAAAAAACCTTTAAACGCCGACCATCCTCTCCAATGGCCACATCTCATCGGTCAGGACTTTTAATATGTTGTTGATGGTACTCCTTCCGACCACTGTACAAAAATCTGCGACTAAACGAATTTTTTCCCCACGTCGACGTTTTTTGGTCTTCGTTGACTGGCCTGAAAAGCGCTATCGTAATTGTGGGAGGAACCTCGGAACCTCAGTCTTCTTTGTAGTCATCTGAGGAGCAAGAGTACACAACGGACAAGCAAAGGCTTTGTATAGGATTCGTGAAACGTGACCACACTATGAGATATTGAGTTCTGTGAGAGATCACCAAACTAAGCATTTCTCCGGACCGCTATTAGGGGCCTGTTGTTTTGGTAAGTGTGTGTTTTTAATGTGGGAAAGGCGGGTGAAACTCAAAATCGACAAAAGTTACTAAAAAGTAATTAGATTGGTGGTAATGGTAACTGGAGCTGACCAGTCGAAAGGACATGTCCAATCTGCTAACAAATAATTGGTACTGCTCGAAACCCTAGTTGGCCAACCAAAGCACACATCGCAGGTAAACCTTTGTAGAATGCCAGAGAAAAATTAAACTTAAAACTTTGGCCCTTATAACTGCCCACGTCGGGTTGTGCCGACTCCACTGTAGCTTGAATGGATTTTTAAGTTTGTTTACATGCCCGACTTCTAATTTCACCACACAAGTCTCCAGGATTGAGCAGTTATTGCCCGATGACGACACACAATACAGTTTGTTAAAGCGGAGTTCGCCGTTATTAATTATTTTTTTAGTTTTAATTTTATTAGTCGTACAGAGACTCAACGTTCCTTTGTTTAACAGCGCGTCGTCAAAATAAGTGTGAAATGCTAATTTCTTTGCAATACATAATGTCGACTATTGAGTTAAAGTTCGTACCTATTTTGCCATTTTAGAGGAGAGAAACCTTAAGCGCTTCTGCTTCTATAGTCTCAGTATCAAATGTTCACTAATTTCAATTTACTTCCTATCTCGGTTCAGTATTTAACACAAATTATATATCAATGTCATTTCAGAGATATTATGTCCGTTCCACACTAACGGAATAACACGTAATTGTCATTTGACATCACTTTTATTAATAATCCTTTTTCTTATGACGTAAATGTTAATGAATGATCACTATCTAGGAGGAAAGAGGGATTGATCGTAATCATAAGATAATAGCTTTTAATGAGCCCGCAATCGTGAATTAAATAAAAAGTCACGTTCAAGGATGATATGCGAACAACTTTCGTTACGTCCGTTTCCACGTATCTGTCAAAACTAATCCTGTCGCCCACAATTCAAATTAACACTGACGTTAACCCCTTTTGTCGGAACATCGAATCGTAACTATTATGTGAAAGTTTATTTTAGTCCCCGAATTAATTCCTTTCAGATACGCGCACGACCGAACAGCAGAACGGAACACAAACGATTTCTTTCAAAACCGAACAACGCAATGACGTTACATTACGACAATGTCCGCCCAATGAACATCTCTTTGACTTTGTCTTCTCTACTCTTCTTAATTAAATTATTCCTAATTACAATTTATTCAGCTATTTAACGAAAACATCTAACAAAAAATCAAATAAATTTATCCCATCGTAAAAGATCCGTTATACCCTGTAACTGATGGTAGGATCGTTGAAGCCATCTAGATGGCCAGTCGAGATATTTGTCATGAGCGTAAGCCGTAAGTATTGATCATAGTGACCATTGAAAGATGCCAGGTCCAGTTCAATGTGGCCGCTAGCAAAATGCACACGATAGCTGCCACCCACAAATCCTGCCGTTTCCCACTCACTACATTAAAGCCACGCATTGTCCACATCTGTCATCAATCGGTACTGAGTGATAAGCTGCGCTAACCTACCTCAGTAGTGATCTTCATACCAACATTTGGTTTGTTTCAAAGTCGTTCACAACTATCCGTTAGGAAAATGATCTTGATATTTTTTTCTTGGCAAGCCAGGGACCCAAAGTCATTAAAAATTCTTCTCTTTTGCTCTTTTTTGGTCTTCCAACATTCCTTCATCTTTTAACAACGGCTCTTTTCTTTCTTTAAACACTTCCCACCGGTTCTGTTATTGTTTCTAACTTCCTGTTAGGGCTTCTGCGTGTAGTTGTCCAGGAGAGGGGGACTAGGCCACAGTAAGGATTGAACATCATTCGTCACCAAAATATTTATTTATTTAACAACATATGCTTAAAAGATCAACCAAATCAATTACGAAAAATTTCCTTGTAAGCTTACAACAATTAATTAATTAACACGTTAAGAACGATAAAGATAAGCCTCAAAGGTGATAAAAAAAAGTGTACATCCCCGAACATATCTTGCAGTGTTTATTTTGCATTCCAGTAAGTCTTTAATACACCGTCACACTGACACATTCTGCTGTTAAAACATAAGAAACCGAAAACGTTGTATATGGTTATGTTCACAGACAACAAATGAGCTTTGCGCCTAACTATCACATTTATGGAAGCAAATACTTTCAACAACATTCAGAGCCCAAGAAATTTGTTGCAATTCCTTGAGAACTAATCTCTTATCGCTAAATTTCAATTCCAGTAATGGGGTACCATGTAATTATTAGGACACAGAAACATTTTTAGTACAAACTAATGCGACAGAGAACGATTCAAAAATTTAATGTACTATCTATGCTTCCCCAACCCCCCAGCTACAACAAGAAGAATTTGTTACACAAACAATTTGGCAATTCGGGTTGTATTTTCTGACAACCTATTTACTGATTTACAATTGCGTGGTATCACAGATTGTTAAACAACATTACTTACTAAAGGAATGAAAATTTACTAAAACAATGACCTTAAAATTTACATTCAGTTCCCCAAAAGGACACACACACACACACACACACACACACACACACACACACACATTTCAAAAAATACCTAATTTTTTTTAAAAAAAACAAGACAGGTACAATGTTGTATCAAGAAATTTTTTTGGACACGCGAATGCTGTTGATCAAGAGGGAGCGCAACCGGCGACCTCAGAATCCAACCGGCTGCACCCAGGCACTTACTCAGCACAGAGAGGATATAGACGCTTCCCGGATGGCGCTAGCAACTGCTAGTATTAACTGGCAAAAAAAAAGGATCTTTAAGTTCAACAAATACTCTAATCGCAAATGATCTTTAACCGCTCAATAATGGAATTGAACACAATACGACTAAGAGTGTAATTACACACCCACATATCAATAAAGGGGCACAAACCAAGCCTTCCAGTATTAACAGCAAAAAAAGAATGAAAAACAAACAGTCGGGGCCTTATTACGGAACAGAAACCAAAACCTCAACAAGGAGATCAAACGTTAGCCTGCCGACAGCAATTCAGTTTCAAAAACAAGTTTTGAATGGATCCAGACGGTTGGTTCAAATGGTTCAAATGGCTCTGAGCACTATGGGACTTAACATCTTAGGTCATCAGTCCCCTAGAACTTAGAACTACTTAAACCTAACTAACCTAAGGACATCACACACATCCATGCCCGAGGCAGGATTCGAACCTGCGATCGTAGCAATCCCGCGGTTCCGGACTGCAGCGCTAGAACCGCACGACCACCGCGGCCGGCAGACGGTTGGCAAACGAACTTCCATCACATTAGTAGACAGTACCCTAAATATCAAGAAATAGGCACGAGTCCTTTTCTCCCAGAGTTAACAAGGTAACTAGAAACCACCAAAGCCACTCACAGCAATAACTGACGTAACTTAAACCAAAGTCCACAAAGCTGTCACACACAAGAAGGGAAAACACAGCCTTAGTTACAGGAAATCATAAATTTGCGCTGGTAAAATAAGCAGTTGGTACAAACAAGTGCAGACGTCTTGAACTTGTTCTGAGCGTACCCACAACTGGAGCTTAAGCAAGGACGAAGACTGAGCAGGTATTTTTATAGTTGGATTAGGCGTGAAGGCGGGTAAGGGGCATAAGACGACTGCGACGCACTGAGAAAGACAATGGAAAAGAACATTTCGCGAACCTCACGCCGTCCACAAATTCACTGAGCAGAACTAAGGGACCTCACCAGACGTTAAGACGGCGCGATTTCCTCCTAACAGAGGCGACGCAACCGCGGACTTCCGCAGTAGGAACAGCTTCGGCCGCCTCGTGTCTTCCTGAACCGCCAGGAAGAATCTTGTTCTCGGGGCCCCAAGTGGAATACCAAAGTCCAGTCGGTCGACAGAGAAATCGCACGGCTCCAATGAGAAGACGCCGTGTCAAAACGGCACGCCTTGCGCTAGGGGGAGAGATGGCATGCGGAAGACGTGCCGCGGCCTCTCGACACGGTACGGCTCACCTGCATTCCTCATAAATGTAACACGTTACTTCTAAAAATTCACTGCCTCACAAAGAACGTGAATCGCCTAGAAGATGAGGAGGTCGGATGCCAATTTAACTCTGAACACGGATACACCACCGCCGGCTACGTAAATGATCAGAGTTACAGTTCTCTGTGAGAGAACAGCCACTAGAGTGCATTAGTGACGTTGGTGTGTTGTAGTGTTACCAGGCCTGGTAGGGTGTGTAAGTGGGGTGAATAGCGTCCGGTGTGTAGCGATCACTGTCTGGAACACGGAAAAGCTGCTTACTCTCGTGATACATTGTTACCAGCACATCACAGAGTCAGAAATTGGCCTCATTCTCGGCCTCCAGCTGGCCGTCAAGTCGGTTCGTGCAATATCCAGACTTGTGGTGCATTCAGATGTGACTGTGGCCCGATGTCGAACGGTGTGGGAACGCGAGGGCAGGTGTATTTGTCGTCCAGGTGCCGGTTCGAACACGTCTGACGGGCGTTAGGGAGGTTCGTCATATCGTGTACTGAACACAGCGTTGAATCATGGGTCTTAGGGAAAACAGGAAAAGGTGTGGACGGGGCCTTACTCAGTTGCACGGTAAACACATACACTCTATTTAAGGTAGTAATTTTCAGCAATCATTTTAAAAGGAATTGCTGTAACACAAACTGCACTGATGGCTGAAGGCCTTATTAAGAAAGAATTCAAATTATTTGTCTGCTGAAGGCCACAAGCAATACCACAGACAACACTGACGGCTGAAGGCCTTGTTAAGAAAGAATTCAAATTATTTATCTGCTGAAAGCCACAAGCAAAACCACAGAACTATTAACGGCTGAAGCCTTGAATTACAAATAAGGAAGTTGAAAATATTAAGATAAATTTTAAAACAATCATAAAATTACTGACTGTAACAGAAGCTACACAGACGGCTGAAGGTCTCATTAAGAAAGAATTCAAATTAATTGTCCGCTGAAGGCCACGAGCGATACTTCAGAACAATTAACGGCTGAAGGCCTGAATCACAAATGAGGAAGACAATTAAACGTTAAAAATACCAGACGCAGCTGTAGGGACTTTTTTCAGGTCGATCTTTGGAGCACTGTCTGTGGATCACTCCCTTCTGTATTTGGTCTAATTGTGTCAATTGTTTAAAAATAATATTTGTTTATATTATTCTATTGACTGTGGCCTTCAGCCGACAAATAATTTGAATTCTTCTTAATAAGGCATTCAGCCGACAGTATAGCTTGTGTTACAGTCAATTTTTTAAAATGATTGTTTTAAAAATTATTTTGGTATTTTCAACGTGTAGTTGTCTTCCTCACTTGTAATTCAGGCCTTCAGCCGCTAATTGTTCTGAAGTATTTCATGTGGCTTTTCAGCCGACAAATAATTTTGAATTCTTTCTTAGTAAGACCTTCTGCCGTCAGTGTAGCTTGTGTTACAGTCAGAATTATTTTAAAAAATCATTGTTTTTTTTAATTATTTTCTTAAATAAAGTGTATGCGTTTACTGTGCAACCAACGGTAACTGATTAGGCCCCGTCCGCACCTCTAACCACGTCTCAGTTTAAACTCGATAAAATCATTGCAATTGGCAATGGCTTTATCCGGTTTACATAGAACCTTAATCTTTTGACTGTAAGTAGACGCAGACGTTGTCGCTTTTATTTGTCCGTTTCTAGGCGTGGGCAAATTTCCGATAAGTTCTTTTATTCCTTTGTATACATTGAAGCACCTGAAGATGTAAGTTTAATTTCTCGAAACCGGTCGTGTTCTCCAATAAGGAACTGTAACAGTCGCAGCAGTCTTCTTTATTCAAATCGTGGAATATCTCGGCTGTGTTTCCCTTACCTATAAAGCAGTGTGTACAGACGGCGGAGTCTGGAGTGCTGCCGTGGCCGGGAAGCACGTACTGCTGACGGAGAGCGCCACACTGCCTTCAGCGACGGTCGCTGCGCCGCGCTGCCCCCGATGACCGTCGCCGGTGAACGTGGCGGTGTCCTGGGCAGACACGACCCGCTGTTCCAGTGCTTTGGAGCGGCACAGCAGTGTCACTCCAGGCGGCACGGTGTGCGGAGCCGTCAGGTCTGACCGCACGTCACGGCTAGCAGGGACTCGAGGAACTCTGGCTGCAGAACGGCACATCACGAAGAGCCTGCATCCACGTGTCTTACCTCTCATTTTTCAACAGGACAATGCTTGTCCGCACAAGTCACGTGTCTCTATGAAATGTCTGCGTGATTTTGGCCAGCAAGACCCCCCCCCCCCCACATTTTTCCCCCGATAGCAGATTTGTGGGACCAGACTGGACCTCAACTCCGTCCCAGAGCCAGTACCCAGGATATTATGAATCAGTTACAGCAGTTGTGGGCCAGCTTCCCCTAAGAGACCATACAAAGGTTTTAAGACACCCTCCCCAATCTGCATCCAGTGCAGAAAGGGTATAATGTCATACTGATAAGAGGCGTCATACTGTCAAATTCTTTGTAAATCTGACTCGATACTACAGTCGCTGAAATATCATCACATACCCTCCCAGCCGTGAAGTTTCATTTCGTTTCGTGCCCCCTTCCTGACTGCTTTGCTTTCTCTTCGTCAGGTAGTGCGTTTGGTAGACTTCCTACTACGTCAGTATCTGGTTTAGCGTGTCGCGCAACCGTGACCAACATTCTTAGATGCACTTCCAAGTCGCTAAAATTCAATTAGTTCCTGCTTGCGACATACCGTCATTAACGAAGAATCTCTATTCCTCTCCCTAAGCACCAGCTGCGCGGTCTAGGGCACCTTGCCACGATTCACGCGACTCCCCTCGTCGGAGGTTGGAGTTCTCCCTCGGGAGTGTGTGTGTGTGTTGTCCTTAGCGTAAGTTAGCTAGATTAAGTAGTGTGTAAGCCTAAGGACGATGACCAGAGCAGTTTGGACCCATAGGACCTTACCACCACCACCGCCGCCGCCGCCGCCGCCTAAACACCAGGAGATCTGTCACGCTATTGCCGACCAGAGTGGCCGAGCGGTTCTAGGCGCTTCGGTCTGGAACCGCGAGACCGCTATGGTCGCATGTTCGAATCCTGCTTTGGGCACGGATGTGTGTGATGTCTTTAGATTAGTTAGGTTTAAGTAGTTCTAAGTTCTAGGGGACTCATGACCTCAGATGTTAAGTCCCATTTTGTCAGTCGGCTGTCGCACGTCTTGTAAACCGTACAGCAGTCACCGTTAATTAACGGTATTACGCGTCTATAACTTCTCTTTCCTTACACGAGATATATACAAAAAAAATGGCTCTGAGCACTATGGGACTTAACTTCTAAGGTCATCAGTCCCCTAGAACTTAGAACTACTTAAACCTATCTAACCTAAGGACATCACACACATCCATGCCCGAGGCAGGATTCGAACCTGCGACCGTAGCGGTCACGCGGTTCCAGACTGTAGCGCCTTTAACCGCTTGGCCACACCGGCCGGCGAGAAATATACAGTTGCAACTTATAATAGCCTAGGGTATATACTGAGTGAACATGAAATCCACCGACAAAATTTCGGTCATTCGGAGATATATAGGGTGCTTCCGTAAGAGCGTACAAAAATTTAACAGGATATAGAGGATGATCCACTGAACAAGTTGAGGTAGATAACCTGGTGTCGGGGAAACCAGCTTAAGGAGGCAATAGGAGTAAAATTATATTACTGTGTACTTTTTTATTTACATTAGTTAACTGAAAATACCATCACTGGCACTACGATCGTATCATCTGTACTTTATCTTATAAAATGTGCTGAAACTGACGCCGTCAACCTCAACGCAAGCATGACATCGGCGAATAAGATTCTGACGCACCCGGGCCAATATCCCTGATACGTTTCGAATCACAGCACAGGCAGCCACAATTCTGGCAATTCTTGTTTCCCTGCAGGAAATAGAAAATTTACATGTAAATAAACAGCACAGTACATGTAAACTTGTACGGATGTTACTTGTGAATAAGCTGGAAAACAGTAATGCTAGACAAAGCGGTAGACAAATTTATTTCATATTTCCTTAAGCTGGCAACTCCGACCACAGGTTCCCTACCTCAAATTGTTCAGTGGCGCATTCCCTATGTCGTGTTATATTTTTGCACGCTCTTATGGAAACAGCTTGTATTCTGCGTATTTTGGTGTATGGGATGCGTGGTTTCTGGTTTCCCGTTAATAACGCGAGTATTATTTATCTGTTTTGCTATCGCAGTTCTTTTTCTTGTTGAAAATAGTCAGAAAAGCGAAAAGCCTGCAATATCCAATCACGGAAACGAACAATAACAAAAAAAAGCAGCAACCTTGAGACGGAACTGTGACGTGGTTGGCGCCATTGCGGGGAACAGCTCACCGCAGCCCAGCTGTACCTCTGCCATGCATCCAGTGAACATGAGCTCGCCGTCTGACAACTCTCCATCAGTCAAAATGGTTCAAATGGCTCTGAGCGCTATGGGACTTAACATCTGTGGTCATCAGTCCCCTAGAACTTAGAACTACTTAAACCTAACTCACCTAAGGACATCACACACATCCATGCCCGAGGCAGGATTCGAACCTGCGACCGTAGCCGTCGCGCGGCTCCGGACTGAGCGCCTAGAACCGCTAGACCACCGCGGCCGGCCATCAGTCAAAATGTCCGAAACCGCTGTGTATCGCCATTAAGGTACAACTAACACAGCCAGAAAAACTAATCCGAGACAGGACAGAGAAGAACTGAAGGCAAACTTGAGGGCGAAATATAAAATAGACCTTACTGTTGCCAAACAGCAAGTACCGTGAGTGCGTGGAACAAGTTCGTTTCCAAACAAGAGACACGATGCATGCCGTCGACATTTGCACTGTTGTGCAATATTGTACGTGCTACACAGTTAGAAATGTAATTGGGGGTAAGAAATCAAACTAGATGCAATTAGCACACTATAACAAGCCAGCCGAGACCACGGGTCCCTAATACCACAACGCTCAGATAATATCCCTGAAGAACCTCCAAAATGTGGCCAATACAGTTCGCGTTCAACCTGGAAAGTATCAAAAAAATGGCTCTGAGCACTATGCGACTTAACTTCTGAGGTCATCAGTCGCCTAGAACTTAGAACTAATTAAACCTAACTAACCTAAGGACATCACACACATCCCTGCCCGAGGCAGGATTCGAACCTGCGACCGTAGCGGTCACGCGGTTCCAGACTGAAGCGCCTAGAACCGCACGGTCACACCGGCCGGCCTGGAAAGTATTAATGTACTTTAATATTACCTTGACAAAAAGAGTACCTGTCCAACAGACTTATTCACAATCCCGATATTTGTATCCTTTCTGGATACTCGCTCACTTGCAGACTGTATATGCCTGATAGGTCAACCCACAAATCCGGATCCAAATGCCAACTACACCAGATGGCCCTTCCACACTTGTACGGCTTCCGCATTACGCCACGTTACGGCATTATGGCGTTGTTTCTCACGAAGACTCTCACCGGTCCAACAGCGCAAGAGCTGCTCCACGGTCATACAAATGGTTATCTAAAGAATGATTCTCAGAAACAGTCTGGGACTTGATTTGTTAACAGAGAGACAACAGGATGGCGAACGATAAAGTAATCAAAGGGAGGAAGAGAAGCTATGGACAGCAGAGAATTAATAGATAAGTAACTGAAGTATAGTAGTTGTCAATTTATTGCCAGTTGATGACCCCACTGATGTTGAAGAACGTGGATACGTATTGAGCAGTCAGTTCGGTATTCGACAGTAATATTACCGTATTTAAAAAAGTGTTAAATAACTGAATTTTAAAAAGAAGAAAGTAGTAATCAATTTTTATCCAAGAAAGCAATAATACCGTCATAAAATTGAGTGGACGACGTATTTCTGTTCCCTGTCTATAAACGAACGTATAGCTGCCCTAACATGTGTCTCACAGTTGCCGGTACGCGGTGTACTTGAACATGCACATTACTTAAGGACGCAAATTTTAGTTTTTTGTTTTTTTTTTGGGCGCCTCATAACTGGCTACATATTCAGTGTCCCAAAATAGCGTCACATTCCCGGTCACGAACGCTAATTGATTCAGCTGGCGTGACTGCTAAAAGGAGACCGTTGAATAATTAATGAATTTGTCACCGGCCATGAACTTCGCGCATTTTATCGACAGTCGTACTGGAACAGAAGCCTAGCGATGAGATACTCGTTTAATTTTAAATCAGCCGTTATCTGTAGAAGACTGGTTGTCTGCCTCCACATTTAGAACATTTTTTTTTTAAATTATGTGAGCTCTTACAATCCGAACCAAAGTGAGGATTATGAGAGCACGCAGCAGCAATCTGCTCATAGAACAGACGAATATCTCATCGTTATTGTTTATTTAACAGAATAAATAAAGCCACCTCATATGACGCTCACTGACACTCCCCTACAATGGATTATTTCATTTCACTTCATTTGTTTCTTGAACTAACAGAAACAGCTTACTATTGCTTCGTAAAATACTCAGATGTACACTCACGTGACAAAAATAATGCGACATCGGTACGCACATATACATATTGCGGTAGCGTTACGTACACAAGATATATAAGGGGCGTTCAAAAAGAAACGAGCCGGAGGCATAATCACAGAAACCAGTACCTGTATGTTAAAAGTATTGACCCTGGCTGTTGAGTCACTTGCCCCACTGTGACACAAGGCGGTGAATGGCTGTCTCACAAAATTCCCGGGACTGCGATGTTAACCAGTTCTGCACGTACAGCTGGACGTCGTCGTCCACGCGAATGCAGGAAAGGTTATGCTGACGCTCTTCTTTAACCAAGATGCCGCCTTCTGATTCACTTCCTGCAGCACGGGACAACAGTGAATGTCCAGCTTTACTCGCAATCCTTGACCACCCTTCGCCAAGCGATCAAATCAAAACGACCAGGCAATCTCACCAGTGGGGTCATTCTGCTTCACGACAATGCAAAGTCTCATACGGCCAACACAGTCGCGGCACTCTTGCAGAAATTCAAATGGGAGGTTCTCGGCCATACTCCATACAGTCCGGACTGTGATTACGCCATTTTTGGTCCCATTAAAAAGGCTCTGAGGGGCAAACGATTCACCTCGGACGACGACGTCCGGTTGTACGTGCGGAACTGTTTAACATCGCAGCCCTGGGAATTTTATGAGGCAGCCATTCACCGCTTTGCCTCACAGAGGGACAAGTGCCTCAACAGCCAGGGTCAGTACTTCTAACATAGAGGTACTGGTTTCTGTAATTATGCCTCCGATCCGATTCTTTTTGAACGCTCCTTATATATCTTGTGTACGTAACGCTACCGCAATATGTATATGTGCGTACCGATGTCGCATTATTTTTGTCACGTGAGTGCACATCTGAGTATTTTACGAAGCAAAAGAACAGTGTAATGGCGGAGCTGCCATTTGTACTCAGGTGAGTCATGTGAAAAGGTTTCCCACGTGATTGTGGCCTCTCCTGGGCTCGTGATCATGTCGGTCGGTTGGGCGCTAGACGACTGGAAAACCGTGGTCTGGTTCGAGAGTCAGTTGGAATGAACTGATGGTAGGGTTCGAGTCTGGCGCAGGCCCCATGAAGCCATGGACCCAAGGTGACAACAAGGAACTGTGGCACCTGATGGTGGCTCCATAATGGTGTGGGCTGTGTTTACATTGCCTGGAACCGATCACTGAGTCGAAATGGTTATGTTCGGCTATCTGGGGCCCATTTGGAGCCATTAGTGGACTTCATGTTCCCACGATAATGCGCCTTGTCATGGGCGACTGGTTTGAAGAACGTTCTCGACAATCCGAGCGATTGATGTGCCTACCCTGATCACCTAACATGAATCCCACTGAACATTTATGGAACATAATAGAGATGTAAGTTCGCGTACAAAATCCTGTACCGGCAACATTTTCACAATTATGGACGGCTATAGAGGAAGCATGGTTCAGTATTTCTCAACAGGACTTCCAACGACTTGATGACGTACGCCACGTCGAGATGCTGCACTACGTCGGGCGAAAGGAGGTCCTATACGGTATTAGGAGGTACCCCATGACTTTCGTGACTCAGCATGTATATTACACTATATACTTATCAATAAAATTATCAGAGTTGGGACTAGTAATTAGGGCCACACAATATGCTAACAGACATGCCAAACCTTGTACCGTACATGCAAATTGTAAAAATATTCTCTCACTGCCACTACTTTCAATAATATTGTCGTATTTTGTTGTCCTAGAAGGAAAAATTCATGTCTTTCATTTGAATAACATAGCATAGCCTTTGATATGTTATATCATCTTTAGCGCAAGTTTCTGAGGATGGCCGCATGGAACACGTCAAAAAGGAAAGTTACATGCAACTTGTAGCTGTTACGAAAAACTTCATTAGAGATTCAGGGAAAACTTTCGCGCGAATTTTCATAGCGAAACGTGGAATTGGAAATGGACGAATGGGGTATGAAACTGACCAGCGTGACGTCTGGTTTTGCCAAAAAGGATGTAATTGCTTTAAAGTAAACAGGGTAATTATGAAAAAATTAATGGGTAATCTGAGGAAAAAATGAATATTCCAGGAACAGCTGCTGCTAGCTATGTAAATAAAGTGTCAGAAAGTTCATATCTGCGAAGCCTAATCATTTTGCACTAAAAACTTACTTTGTTTTGAAATTTAATTTAAAAACTTGAAAATTAAAAGAAAAATACACTCAAATGTTCTGTGAACACTGGTAATTTGTTGACAAATCTTGTTCAAAACAAAGCTATATCTTATGTTATAGTTAGTGAATCGTTCCTCGACAGCGGCGAAGCCTGCAATGCGCCCCCCCCCCCTCCCCCCCGACTATCAGCGAACCACAAAGACCCATTCTGCAAGAGACAGGAACTCACCTCGACGGATCCACTTCCTCAAAACGGTTCAAATGGCTCTGAGCACTATGGGACTTAACATGTGAGGTCATCAGTCCCCTATAACTTAGAACTATTTAAACCTAACTAACCTAAGGACATCACACACATCCATACCCAAGGCAGGATTCGAACCTGCGGCCGTAGCGGTCGCGCGGCTGCAGACTGAAGCGCCTAGAACTGCTCGGCCTCAACGGCCTGCCCACTTCCTCCCTCCACATGACAAGTTCTCAGCATTCTTACATTTGTGTCTCAGGATAGTCGACAGTGTAGGCTATATGACGCTCTGAAGCTACCATCGGCTCCAAGAAGTACGAAGTAGTTACGTAGTGTATTTACGTATGCATTAAGTTTACAATGTAATTTCGTTATACGTCCATTTACACATAATTCTTCTTCAATTTTTATAGCGCTATTGAAACCAATTTGTCTGTCGAAATCGATTTAGTGATTACCGATAAACTCCTATAGCCGATTCTTTGAAGAAGCAAACTCGCATGTATAAAGCGTAATACATTCCGAACTACGTGCCGTACAAAGATATAATCTTGCAGGTACATTTACTGGCATATGTTGATGTCTGCAAAATGCGTTGCGAATAGAGTTAGTAGTGAGAAATTAAAAATTTCATGCCTGATGCTGCAGTTTTACTACAAGAACAGCGAAAATGTACTAAGCGATAGACGTTTAACCGTTCATTATTTTGCAAACGATGTCAGCGAGAAAAAGTTTCGTAAACGTTTGAAATTACGTGTGAAATTTGTTGGAAGTCGCTAAGCTTCCTCATTCCCAGATACTGGATAAATGTGTGTGGGTAACTTGTGACCTGTGAGTTGCGCTAGCACGAAACATATGCCTGGTCTCTAACATTAATACCTGACTTATTGTGTTAATCCTTTAACATTAGAATTTACTTTTAGTGAACAGATTACGACCTTATATTAAAATTTTAAATTCAATCATTAATTGTATAAAATACTGTAAACTTTTGTTGTACCTGGAATCCGTTAGGTAGACAACGTTCACAATGCGCCAGGTTAGCCGTTGAGTAGTACAGATATAATTAAAGGGAACATTTGACTGCAAGTAAAGTCATTGTTAGCAGTATCGTGTTCGCTTGCTACTCTCTGTAAGTAACAAGGCAAATATGAACCAACAAGACGTTTGAATTTTTGGTGGACTGAGCTTCAGACCCGTATTCTGCATTTTAATGTATGCCAGTGATGCATATGGAGGAAGTCAACGGACCAGGGAGATATTCGCCGGAGTTATGCAACAATACATATAAGCTCTAAGACAAAAATAAATAAATAAGAAACGACGCATTACGAAGGAATTATCCCAAAAGCACGCAAATCGATAGATGTGATGTACATGTACAGACGAACAAATGATTACAGTTTCAGAAAAAATGGATGATTTTTCCAAGGGAAATAGCTTCACAAGTTTTTGTATCCCGCCTGGAAGGCGGCGCTTGGATCTGCTCCTGCAAACTGAAGGGTAGGCCGAATGAAGAAACCGAGTAGGAGCAGGAGGGGACAAGCACTTCGGTACTGCGATTAAAATATTAGATGTTTACTACAGGCAAAAACAAGTTAATAAATGGTTACATAACTCTGCGTACATCCCGTCGTGAGTAGTACAAGGTCTCAATAGCAAGTCAACACACACTGCAGTTTAAGCGATGTTCCAGGCCGTCTGCTCTCGATGAAATGGACTGACTCTGCAGTCTTACTCGTAGAGCTGAACAGCGCCTGCCAGAGGGCGCTGTCGTCGTTGTCTGTCGTAGTGTCAACTTAACTGGCAGCAACGCCGTGGCATCCTAGCTATCGATATCACACAAACTGAGCAAGTGAATAACACGCTGATCCACCACTGGCCATTATGTAAGCATTTATAAGGCTTGCCATTGATTCATAGAGTTGTTGCATGTCCTCTTGAGGGATATGGTGCAAAATTCTGCCCAATTGGTGAGTTAGACCATCAAAATCTCTTGAAGGCTGGGGGGGGGGGGGGGGCGGGGGGGGGGGGGGAGACTTGCCTATAATGGACCAAATGCTCTCAGTTGGGGAGAGATCCTACGACCTTTCTGGCTAAGGTAGGGTTTGGCCAGTACGAAGACAGGCAGTAGAAACTCTCAGCGTATCCTGACGGCCATTATATTGCTGAAATGCAAGTGCAGGGTGACTTAACATGAAGCGCAACAAAACAGGGCGTGACGTGTCTTCGATGTACCGCTATGCTGTAAGGTTGCCGCGAATGACAACAAAAGGGTGCTGCTATGAAATGATATGGCACACGACCATTACTGTGGGTTATCGGGGCTAGCTCAGTTCTAAGCAGGACTCATCACTGAAGACAATTGTACTCCAGTCAACGAGATTCCAGTCGAAATGTTTCCGATACCACAGTAAACGGGCTTGTTGGTGGACGGAGGTCACTGGCAGTCGACTCCCCCATTCTGTGAGCCGCCTGCCAATCATTCTGTGGTCACTGAAGCACCAGTTGCACGTCGGATCGGTGATAATGATGAATCCGGGGTTCTTGAGTACCTCTCTGACAACTGCCCGGTCCGCTCGTTCTGTGGTCTCGCTAGATCGACCTCTTTCTTCTTGACGCCGTGTTCAGCCAAGGCCTACCCGTTCATGTCAACATCGTCGAATAGTGGCACCGCACCTATTCAAATGTTGAGCGATTCGACGATTACTCCAATTGACTTCTTTGAGCCCAATTGCTTATCGTGTCGCAGGTGATGACATCTGCGTGTATTATCACACGCCTGTTCCGAGACATAGTTACCGTCCAGCTGCGTACACGGAATGAAATTCGCAAATCTTTACGCCCTGGTATCGACATGTCCTCTGTTTACTATCCTTGGCAGCTGCGCGGTAAAAATTGCGCTGCAGCGTCACACATTCATCCATCGGCTGCCAAAGTTTACAAGTTTGCCTTCTCCATCGACACCTGTATGAAGGTCGGTTTGTGAGCAATTTGCGTAACTTCTTCCGTGCTGCGTCGCTTTTTTGTGTTACAGCGTACGGCAAGAAACGAAGAATGAATTGATTGTTGGTGTTAATAACGATTATCCTCCTTTACCTCCTCTGCATTACTGCACATTTGTTCTGTGCATGCAGTACACGTGAGGCGCCTAGTTGTTTCCACTGCACTGTGTGGAATACGAAGGTTCTGTTACAGTTCACTAACCTGCTGTCTTCAAATTGATGTCCCCAGCGCAGAAAACAGCACGGAGGTCGTACGTTCTGTATCTTGAGGATGGAACTGACTTTTAGAGAGGTTCTGTTCTGAAATAATGTTTCACTTCTTTGGGATGCCATTCGCGTATTTAATATAGCCACACGAGAAGAGACGGCCGGAGTGGCCGAGCGGTTCTAGGCGCTTCAGTCTGGAACCGCGCGGCCGCTACGGTCGCAGGTTCGAATCCTGCCTCGGGCATGGATGTGTGTGATGTCCTTAGGTTAGTTAGGTTTAAGTAGTTCTAAGTTCTAGGAGACTGATGACCTGAGATGTTCATAGTGCTCAGAGCCATTTGAACCATTTTTTTACGAAAATGTATCTTTACACTAGTTGTGGCACGTGACTATGCCTCATGACTAGCGGAGTGAATCTTTTAATACTGAATACTGGCAAACACATCCTGCCACAGACACCATGACTGTACATCTCGACTGCCTAATCCAGAGTGACGAACAGGAACTTGAATAAAAATTGGAAACACATCCTACGACAGACAACATATCTGTTCTTCCCAACTGCCTAATCTAGAGTGACGAACAGCCCGAAACACTTCGCGTGCCATACCAGAAAAGGCGTGACCCGAACGCTTCCGAAGTGCTTCGTCTGCAGTTTCGTCAGTGTTTTGTTTTTGATTTAAATTGTTTTTAATAATTCTAAAATGACTGATTGATAGTCAGCTGTTGAGAGATATTTATATTAAAAAGTGAAGTTATTCCAATGAGTAGTTTAACTAATAATAATAACTATACTTCAAAGTTTTGTCGCCCTTGCTCCGAACACAGCAGCCAATCACAGAGCAGTAGCATTATGTAGGCGGTCTTTCTCACGGGAATGGTACCGAATCTAACATCTGTCACAGGTACCTCACACCACATTTCGTCATCTATATATTTCCTGCATCTCCACTGCTCTGGGAACAGCTTATTGGACCCTAATATGATGGCAGACTAAACCAGAAATATTACAAGCGTATTACCATAGACCGATGCTAGTGTTGTTGAAGATAGACATAAAGGACTTACGTTTAGTGAAAAAAAATACGAGCTTACGGAATATCGGACCAGGTTTGTGATTGGATTCAGGATTTCCTAGAAGAAAGAACACAACATGTCATTCTTAACGGTTCAAAATCTGCAGATGTAGAGGTAATTTCGGGAGTACCGCAGGGAAGCGTGATAGGACCTTTATTGTTGACAATATACATAAATGACTTAGTTGACAACATCGGTAGCTCCGTGAGGCTATTTGCAGATGACACGGTTGTCTACAAGAAAGTAGCAACATCAGAAGACTCGTACGTACTCCAGGAGGACCTGCAGAGGATTAATGCATGGTGCGACAGCTGGCAGCTTTCCCTAAACGTAGATAAATGTAATATAATGCGCATACATAGGGGCAGAAATCCATTCCAGTACGATTATGCCATAGGTGGTAAATCATTGGAAGCGGTAACGACCGTAAAATACTTAGGAGTTACTATCCGGAGCGATCTGAAGTGGAATAATCACATAAAACAAATAGTGGGAAAAGCAGGCGCCAGGTTGAGATTCATAGGAAGAATTCTAAGAAAATGTGACTCATCGACGAAAGAAGTAGCTTACAAAACGCTTGTTCGTCCGATTCTTGAGTATTGCTCATCAGTATGGGACCCTTACCAGGTTGGATTAATAGAAGAGATAGACATGATCCAGCGAAAAGCAGCGCGATTCGTCATGGGGACATTTAGTCAGCGCGAGAGCGTTACGGAGATGCTGAACAAGCTCCAGTGGCGGACACTTCAAGAAAGGCGTTACGCAATACGGAGAGGTTTATTATCGAAATTACGAGAGAGCACATTCCGGGAAGAGATGGGCAACATATTACTACCGCCCACATATATCTCGCGTAATGATCACAACGAAAAGATCCGAGAAATTAGAGCAAATACGGAGACTTACAAGCAGTCGTTCTTCCCACGCACAATTCGTGAATGGAACAGGGAAGGGGGGGATCAGATAGTGGTACAATAAGTACCCTCCGCCACACACCGTAAGGTGGCTCGCGGAGTATAGATGTAGATGTAGAAAGGACAAGAACCGAAGAGTTTGGCTCCGAAATGGGGTCAGTTTTGGACAGTGCGTGAGTGGAAGCGAGTGAGTCGTAGACAGTGCGTAAGTAGAACTGGCGTCGATGTACTCCCGCTGTGCCTGCATATGGAGAACGTGTCGTGCATTATGTATGAGGCACGCCCGTGCGTGATGACGAGGAGAGGCCCACACGCCGCGCAAACTGGAGTGCGTGGCAGTGGTAGCAGCCGGCAGATTAGGTCGGTCTCGCTTCCACTCCTGAGGGCACCACCAGCTGACAGCCCATGTAAGTACTTAAACACCGCCAAAGCTGCTTTCCTTGTTAGATCGGAGACCCTCATAACGAAACTCGACCAAAACGTCAGTCGCACTCATTGTGCTGGCAACATTAACCCAGTTCACATCATAGCTATTTAAAGGCACATGTTCCCCGGAAGAGTCGTGCTGCTACATTTTGCCCCTTAAAACATCTCACAACAATCTGGTATCGGAATAACTCAAAACTAACATAGTATAAGTCTCATTAATCAACACTGATTTATTCGTTTATCTTTTATTGTATTCGACTTATATCGATGATACTGTATGGAACGCATCAGTACATATCGAGACTTCTGTAACACAACAAAATCAGACTAATAATTTCTTTCTGAGCAAAAAGGAAGTAGCGGTGATACACAGGACTACCGTGCTATATCATTCGAATTTGTTTGTAAGAGAATCCTAAAATGTGTCCTGGGTTCAAACATTGTGACCTGCCTGAAACCGGCCTCCGTAGCAGAGGTCGCTAACGCACGCCTATACATTGGAGCTTGACTCGGAGGTAAGCCGGTTCGAATCCTGGCTCGTGGAGTATTTTCACTGCCTGTATCTGGCCGGCAAAGGAAAAAGAGATGGTGGCGCACAGTTTCTGATCACCAGACTTCTCGCCTGTGTCCTGGATTAAATCCCAAACCTCTTCACAGTGTATCGTGAAGTGAGGGCATGTGACACAGTTGTTGGTGATGGTTCCGTCGGATGGGAACTTAAAAGCTCGGCGACTCCTCCTCGGGGCTGTTCGAGACGAGTAGACAGTGAGGCACACTGGGTTTCACCCCCTTGCTACAACAGAAACATAACACTACACTACACACGCATCCATTACACTCACCTACACTCTACAGATACAGATAAGACACGATTCCTTCATCTCCGCAAGTAAAGGGGCCAATGTGCACGTAGTAAGTACATCGATTCCAAAAGGTGGCAAGTCCATCCCATCAGATATCCCTGGCAACAATTCCGTGCGACGTTTGCATTTTTCTACCTGCCTGGAACATCCAACCTCCTCCACGAAAATCAATATGTGCTCCTAAAACATGGAACAATCAAAACTCAGCTCTTGAGATAAAATGTCCTCAGTGCTAGGAACAATAGGAACAAGACTGATTGTTTCTAAACTTTCAGCGAGCTTTTCTTTCAGTTCCACAGGGACGTCATCTAAAGAAAATTCCTTCCACAGGTACTCAAAAGCTCAGTCTGCTACTGGAAAAATTTCCTAACAGCTACGACTCATCACTTTGTCTTCGATTGAGTGTCAACCATAAATCTGGCGTGCCCCAGAGGGGTGTAATAGGAATGTTGCTGCTCATCTTATATGCTAATGACATACTGAGAAGTACCAAGTGCACTCTCGACTTTCTGCAATTGACACCGTTATCTATGACGAAATTTTATCCTGTAAAAATTGTGAGACTATCCAGTTAGATCTGCACAAAACGTCAGCCAGTGAAAATTCTGATAGTTTAACCTTACTGTAGGAAAGTTCCTCGTTGTGTACTTCACGAAACGTAGAAGCGTTATACCTTTTAACTATAGGAGTAACTAGTCTCAACTAGTGTCAGCCAAGTCATACAAATATTTGTATTTAGGACTAACAGTGTGTAGAAATACAATCCTGGAAATGGAAAAAAGAACACATTGACACCGGTGTGTCAGACCCACCATACTTGCTCCGGACACTGCGAGAGGGCTGTACAAGCAATGATCACACGCACGGCACAGCGGACACACCAGGAACCGCGGTCTTGGCCGTCGAATGGCGCTAGCTGTGCAGCATTTGTGCACCGCCGCCGTCAGTGTCAGCCAGTTTGCCGTGGCATACGGAGCTCCATCGCAGTCTTTAACACTGGTAGCATGCCGCGACAGCGTGGACGTGAACCGTATGTGCAGTTGACGGACTTTGAGCGAGGGCGTATAGTGGGCATGCGGGAGGCCGGGTGGACGTACCGCCGAATTGCTCAACACGTGGGGCGTGAGGTCTCCACAGTCCATCGATGTTGTCGCCAGTGGTCGGCGGAAGGTGCACGTGCCCGTCGACCTGGGACCGGACCGCAGCGACGCACGGATGCACGCCAAGACCGTAGGATCCTACGCAGTGCCGTAGGGGACCGCACCGCCACTTCCCAGCAAATTAGGGACACTGTTGCTCCTGGGGTATCGGCGAGGACCATTCGCAACCGTCTCCATGAAGTTGGGCTACGGTCCCGCACACCGTTGGGCCGTCTTCCGCTCACGCCCCAACATCGTGCAGCCCGCCTCCAGTGGTGTCGCGACAGGCGTGAATGGAGGGACGAATGGAGACGTGTCGTCTTCAGCGATGAGAGTCGCTTCTGCCTTGGTGCCAATGATGGTCGTATGCGTGTTTGGCGCCGTGCAGGTGAGCGCCACAATCAGGACTGCATACGACCGAGGCACACAGGGCCAACACCCGGCATCATGGTGTGGGGAGCGATCTTCTACACTGGCCGTACACCACTGGTGATCGTCGAGGGGACACTGAATAGTGCACGGTACATCCAAACCGTCATCGAACCCATCGTTCTACCATTCCTAGACCGGCAAGGGAACTTGCTGCTCCAACAGGACAACGCACGTCCGCATGTATCCCGTGCCACCCAACGTGCTCTAGAAGGTGTAAGTCAACTACCCTGGCCAGCAAGATCTCCGGATCTGTCCCCCATTGAGCATGTTTGGGACTGGATGAAGCGTCGTCTCACGCGGTCTGCGCGTCCAGCACGAACGCTGGTCCAACCGAGGCGCCAGGTGGAAATGGCATGGCAAGCCGTTCCACAGGACTACATCCAGCATCTCTACGATCGTCTCCATGGGAGAATAGCAGCCTGCATTGCTGCGAAAGGTGGATATACACTGTACTAATGCCGACATTGTGCATGCTCTGTTGCCTGTGTCTATGTGCCTGTGGTTCTGTCAGTGTGATCATGTGATGTATCTGACCCCAGGAATGTGTCAATAAAGTTTCCTCTTCCTGGGACAATGAATTCACGGTGTTCTTATTTCAATTTCCAGGAGTGTATTAAGGGTCAAGACCACATAGACTCATGGTTGAGGACATAACGTCTTCGTCAAACGGTGATCTTCGTTGGTATATTGAAAAATACCATCACTTATTATTTTTATTCAAGCTGCCACTTTCAACGTAGTTCTTAGGCGATCTTCAGACCCAAGAAGTTAGTACTGTGAAGTGTAGTTTGTCAAGAGGGCGACGATCCTACAGCAAACTCTGTTCGTTAGTTACATGTTCCTTAGAGCATTTGAAGGATTCTTTTATTAAAATTATGTGGAACGAGTCAGTGTACAGGATATGTATACATGATTAATGCTGCATTAATTACTGATGCAACTGCGCTTAGAAACAAGTTTTTCACTTCGTCTAGTTGAGAAACTACACTTTGCAGCACAAGTATTTTTTAGGTATGAAAATGACCGGTGCACCAGAAGAAACCGGTTATCTAAAGAAACAAAACAAACAGCAAGTACCCCAGACGCTATCCTCTATCTTTTTTTTCCATCATGTAGGCTCAGGTGCACGTGAAAAAAAAATGGCGCGCTACGATGCAGTAAACTGCAGGTCGTCTACAAAAAGTTACACGGTCTACGTCTGATTACTGATCAACTTTATGGGCCTCTATCAGGTAGGAGTTGCAGAGAACACTGAATGTGCGCGAAGAAGATGGCCACTGGTTTGTCTGACTGACGAGTGAGTAACATACGTGTCAAAAAATATCAGCTGTAAGACATTCGAAGCAGGGTTTGATATACCTCACGAGAACCTACTTATAAGACTTCAAGAGTCCTCTCTCAGGTAGAAACTACAAATATTCTTGAGCACTTCGTATCCATCCCACAGAGACGGCGCACATGAAATCAGGCAAATAGCAGCTCGTACAGAGGCGCACGACCATTCACTCTTACAACACTCCATCCGTAAGTTGAACGGCTAGGTACTCTAATATATATTGTAATTAAAAAGTACACTCTGTTTTGCTCTTCAATGATTGGCAAAGTGTAAATGTATATGTTGACCACGAATACTTAAAATCACAATAACGGTATAAAAGTAATATCAGCAATACCAACGTAATACAGAGAAAGAATTTGCTTCATTTTACAAAGCTTAGTTATGAGGAGCAAAAGGGATGTCAAATTATGGTGGTTGGATCAGGTAAACGAGAATGAATCGTGCTTTTCAGTACAAATTAGCAAGTAACAGATCCTAATGCACAGATAGAAACAGATAAAGTAGTCATACTTCAACACTTTCTTCTTTACCGCCCCTATAACGCAAATAAATGAACGTAAAGTATTTGTACTGGAAAATGTCAATGTCAGTCATTTGCTAAGGCAAAATCCTTGAAGTCGGTCTTAAATCACCTGCTGTTTCTCATGAATTGCCTTAAGCTGTCGTAGAAGGCTTAATAAAGTTGTCCGTTACTAACTGCTGCACACCTTATTGAACAACACTTAGATCGCTTGCAGTATAAAGATCGATAGTTCGTGTTGGGTCCACTTAAAGCACGCTGTTTGTCTTTTCAGAGAAATTAGTAGCAGTTTTTAAGTGGACTACTTTGTATTGCTTTTCCTTGTAGTTATTTTGCTCTGTGTTGTATTAGGATACCCATAGACATGTTGAGTGGTGCACCACACAGCACCAAAACGACCTTTATCAGACTTTGTCGAGATGTGTACTTGTGTGCTAAATTTAAAGAAGGAAGTAACTTTCGGATGACTTCACCGCCAAGTAACATGGCTCCATTAAACTTGGACCGTAAATAGAAAGAATTGCTACAGCATAGTACAAAAGACAACAGAAATAAATACACAATGAGATAAACAGAAATGACACTTTTATTTAAAGGTAGTACTTACAGTGACATCACGGCGACTAATGGTGTTCTCCTCGACATTACAAGAAGCGGGACATGGTTCTTAATAGGATGTGTGATCATCATAGAAGACAGCGCAAGCTCCGCATGGTGCTCACATGCTTGCCACAAGTTTGGTAAAGAGTTCTTGTCGTAGGACGATCCATTCTTCCGCCAGTGCAGTAGACAACTGTTGGATGCTTGTTAGTACATGTGGACGTCAACCGAGTCAACGGAACGGGCAGGCCAGTGCACTCGCCGAATACCCAGTCGTTCCAAGAGCTGCTCCACCTGCGCCTTTCGGTACCGTCACTTTGTCACCCACAAAGAAAGTGAAGCCAGGCAGGAACGCATCCCCCAAAATATGCACGTGGAGAAACAGTCCAGTGTCATATTGACGCTGACCGGTGAGTGTGTTCGAAGATTTGGAGGTCAGCACGACCATGGAACACTATGCCTCCCCATACCGTACACTTGGACCACCAGAACGATCATGTTCGACAACGCTGGAACTACCGTCATGTGGCGAGAGGTGTGAAACGTAATACGCCCAGGAACATTGTAAAATACGATCATGTTGGTGGCCCTCTTACATCTACTCTACATCTACATCATACTCCGCAAGCTATCTAATGGTGTGTGGCGGAGGGTACTTTCGGTACCACTATCTGATCCCGCCAACCCTGTCCACTCGCGAATAGTGCGTGGGAAGATTGTCGGTAAGCCTCTGTATTGGCTCTAATTTCTCCAATTTTCTCCTCGTGGTTAATACGCGAGATGTATGTGGGGGATTGTAATATGTTGTCCGACTCCTGCTGAAAAGTGCTGTCCCGACATTGAAATAGTAAATGTCTCCGTGATGCACAACGCCTCTCTTGTAACGTCTACCGGTCGAGTTTGTTTAGCATCTCCGTTCGCCAGCTAAACGATCCCGTGACGAAACGCGCCGCTCTTCGTGGGATATTCTCTATTTCCTCTATCAGTCCTACCTGATAGGGATCCCAGACAGATGAACAGTACTCAAGAAGCGGGCAAACAAGCGCCCTGTAAGCCACTTCTTTCGTGGATGAGTTACATTTCCTTAAGATTCTTCCGATGAATCTGAGTCTGGTGTCTGCTTTTCCCAGTACCTGTTTTGTATGGTCATTCCACTTAAGGTCGCTCTGGATAGTTACGCCTAGATATTTTACGGCAGACGCTGTCTCCAGCTGTTTGTCATCAATAGTGTAGCTGTACAGTAGTGAATTTCTTTTCCTATGAATTTATTTACGTTCGGGCTCAACTGGCAGAGTCTGTCCCATTCATCAATTCTCTGCAGGTCGTTCTGCAAATATTTACTATTTTCTGGCGTTGCTTCTTTGGTATAGACACTGCATCATCTGCCAATAGCCTTAACGAGGATCCGACGCATTCTACTAGATCATTTATATATATTAAAAACAGAAACGGTCCTATCACACTTCCCTGTGGTACTCCGGATATTACCTTTACATCTGTCGATTTAGTTCCGTTGAGAGCGACGTGTTGAGTTCTATTCTCCGATACTCCGTAAGCTCGTATTTTCTTTTCTTTTTTTTTTTTTTTTCATCAAACGGCAATGCGGGACGGTGTCAAATGCCTTACTGAAATCAAGGAACCTGGCATCAACCTGAAAGCCGTTGTCCACTGCGCTGAAGATCACAGGGAGGAACACAGCGAACTGAGTTTAGCAGGATGTCTGCGGAATCCATGTTGATTCAAATAGAGCAGATGTTCATTGTCCAAAACCGTGATAATTCTTGAGCATAAAACATGTTCCATAACTCTACAAGATTGACGTCAACGATATAGGATCTGTCCGACGGCCTTTCTTAAAAACGCGAATGACCAGCGCTTTTTTCCAGTCGATAGGTACCTTTCATTGGTCAAGCGATCTACGATAAATTACTGCTAAAAGGGGAGCATGGTGTTTCGCATACTTCTTACGAAGTGAGGAGGCAAAATATAAAATAAAAAAGGGGGCTTTGCTGGCGACGGACGTGCCTTAAGGTCACGCACATATGACACGCGTGGGCGAGCGTTGTCCTGTCGAAGAATGGCACCATGATGCTGCCACCTGAGAGTTTACACACTAGGAGGCACGGTATCAATGATGTACGGCTGGGCGGCCATGGTGGCCGAGCTGTTCTAGGCGCTTCAGTCCGGAACCGCACGACTGCTACGGTCGCAGGTTCGAATCCAGCCTCGGGCATGGATGCGTGTGACGTCCTTAGGTTAGTTAGGTTTAAGTAGTTCTAAGTTCTAGGGGACTGTTGACCTCAGATGTTAAGTCCCATAGTGCTCAGAGCCATTTGAACCAATGTACGGCTGCGCCGCCAGAGTTTCCTCGATCACTGTTAGTCGTGACCTGAAGTCATACCCGCTGGCTGCCCACCCATGATGCCATTAGCATCGCCCCTGTGCCTCTCCAAAACACTGGAAGAATGGGACCACTCTCCAGGCAGCGGCTATAGTCGGCCACGGTGGTGATCTAGGGAAGTGCAGAACCGCGATTTATCGCTGTACGTAGTGTGCCGACGCCTATCAGCACTCCACGCTTTCCCATTAAGGCACCAGTCGGAACGCAGCTGTTTGTGGTGCGGTGTAAACGGCAGCGAAAGAATGGGGCTGTAGTTCCGCGGTCTGGCTGCTGCTAGCCTCCGATCAGTGTCGAGGAACGACACCGGGTGTTGCACGGAGACCTAACTCGCTATCGGATGGCAGCCGCACATGTAGAGAGGCTAAGACCTGCCTGGCGCACGGTACGATGGCCGTCGCTTGTGGTGATCGGGAGTGGTCGGCCGGATCCTCGACGACTGACGAGGGGAAGCCACGACGTTTGGAACGCGGATTCACTGCAAACTTCGTACACTCGTGGTACTCCATGAGGACAACAAAATGTGTAAGCAGCAGCGCGTACTTCTCAAGCATTATTGAGAAAATCGCAAGATAATTTCGGTCGTCAAATATATATACCTGTGCGTGGCCTTTTTTTACCACGAAGCGGCGGCAGCTTGGTAGTTAGCGTTCAAGCCCCGTAATCGCTGGATTGCTGGATCGAGTCCCGTTCGTCAGGTTTTTTTTTTTTTTTATTTTCAACAGATTCATTTTCGTTACTATTTACATTACAATTGATATAATGGGAAAAATACATGTAATCGGATGAACTTTTATCAAATTTACAATGTTATTTGGCAGTCTACAAAGTTTTACAATCACAAATAATATAATATTCATAACTATCGACTAGTAAACGACCAAACGCATAAAGTGATACAGAAAATATATGCTTGTCCGTGATTTGAGAAATCCCTTATACCTGGAAGTACTTGTTACCTCCAAGTTTTGACCGCCACAGACGGCTTTCGAATGATGTACCATTAATCGTCGCTTTCGACATTACGAGTACAAGTTGCAGGATGGTATTTTTCGTAAAAAAACAGGAAAACATAAAGTTAAACGGTGCCAGCTGCATTGAATAAATGCTATGTTTCCGCATAAGCGAGGTCTTTTGAGGTTTTCCGTGCAAAAACAAACCTCGTTAACATTTTCGAAAACCTCTATTTCAGACGATAATTTGGAAACAAACCATGCATAACGCAGCATTTCCTTAAATATCTGCGCTGATAATTGGTCATGCAGTATCGACTGTATTTTAATAGCATCTTCACGAGAAGCAATTTCTCGTTCTCTTTCGATTAAATACGAACAATTTTGAAGACAAGCATACATTTTCAGTATCACTTAATGGATTTGGTCGTTTACCACACGATAGGTATGAATATTATATTATTTCTGATAATAAAAATTTGTAGACTGCCAAATAACATTGTAAAATTCATAAAAGTTCGTCCGTTTACAAATATTTTCCCCATTATATCAATCGTAATATAAATAGTAAAGAAAATGACTGTGTTGTAAATAAAAAAAATGACGAACGGGACTCGATCCAGCGATTACGGGGCTTGAGCGCTAACCACCCGGCTGCCACCGCTTCATGGTAAAAATGGCCGCCCACAGGTATATATTTGACGACTGAAATTATCTTGCGATTTTCTCAATAACGCTTGAGAAGTACGCGCTACTGCTTACACGTTTTGTTGCCCTCACGGAGTACTACGAGTGTACGAAGTTTGCAGTAAACCCGCGTTCCAAACGTCGTGGCCTTCCGTTGTGAGTACACCTGCCTGCCTCCAGGCTACACTGAAGCCCAGCTTCAGCATCCGAATGCCCCTCAAATCTGGGTACTGCACGATTAGACTATCCAGCCGGATGGAGACCAACAGTGAGGCCCCTTTCAAGCTCTGTCAGGTGCTGGTAACACTGCCTCACACAAGTACGTGGCATCCCTGTGTTCTTCACAACGACCAGTCCGCATCTCAACCTGTTCGCGTGCCCTGTTTACCCTTACCGCACTGGTGACAGTACTAAACAGGAACAACAGCAATGAAATCTGGTGGTCATTCTGTGTGTCAGAGAGAACTCCAGCTCTGATCATTCACATACCCACTGGTGGGTTACACTGATGTCCGAATGGTCCAATGGCTCTAAGCTAACATCTGAGGTCATCAGTCCCCTAGACTTAGAACTACTTAAACCTAACTAACCTAAGGACATCACACACATCCATACCCGAGGCAGGATTCGAACCTGCGATCGTAGCAGCAGCGCGGTTCCGGATTGAAGCTCCTAGAACCGCTCGACCACAGCGGTCGGCACTGACGTCCAACTATGCCTGCAGGGGATTCATTTTTTTTTTTTTTTCAGGCAGTGTTGTTGTTGTGGTGGTCTTCAGTCCATAGACTGTTTTGATGCTGCTCCCCATACTAGTCTATCCTGTGTAAGGCTGTTCATCTCCGAGTAACTACTGCAACCTATATCCTTCTGAATCTGCTTAGCGTATTCATCTCTTGGTCTCCCTCTATGATTTTTGACGTCCACGCTTCCATCCACTTCTAAATTGGTGATCCCTTGATGCCTCAGAACGTGTCCTATCAAGGGATCCCTTCTTCTAGTCAAGTTCCTCTCCTCCCCATTTCTATTCAGTACCTCCTCATTAGTTACGTGATTTACCCACCTAATCTTCAGCACTCTTCTATAGCACCACGTTTCGAAAGCTTCTGTTCTCGTCTCGCCTAAAGTATTTGTCGTACATGTTTCACTTCCATATATACGAGGGGCCTTTGAAAAGTCCATGCAAAGTCCGAGAGATGGAACCACCAGAGCTTATCGAGGTTATGTTTAGTTAGTGGCATCTTTGGAAAGAACGCACACCAAAGAATTTCGTGTGGTGATTAAACATTACTTTTTAAAAGGCAAAACGCCTCAGGAGACTAAAGAGAAGCTTGATAAACATTACGGTGACTCTGCACCTACGATTAGAACAGTTTATAAGTGGTTTCAAAATTTTCGGAGTGGTCATATGGGCACAAGTGATGCTGAACGTTCTGGACGCCCTGTGGAGGTTAGGACTCCAGAAACCATTGATAAAATCCATGATACGGTGATGCGTGACAGAAGAGTTAAGGTGTGTGAGATTGCTAGTGCTGTGGGCATCTCGAATGAACGGGTACATAATATTTTGCAAAAACATTTGGACATGAGAAAGCTATCCATAAGATGGGTTCCACGATTGCTCACGCTTGACCAAAAACGGAATCGTGTGAAGTGTTGCAAGGATGGATTGCAGCTTTTCAGGAAGAATCCGTAGGACTTTAAGCGTCGTTTCGTCACTGTGGATCAAACATGAATACATTACTACACTGCTGATACCAAAGAACAATCTAAACAATGGGTTACCAGGGCAGTATCTGCACCAAAAAAGGCCAAGACCATTCCTTCGGCCGGAAAGGTTATGGCGATTGTCTTTCGGGATTCGCAAGAGATAATCCTAATCGAGCATCTGGAAAAGGGTAAAACTATTACAGGTGCATATTATTCATCGTTATTGGACCGTTTGAAAACCGAGCAGCAAGAAAACCACCGGCGGTTGACCCACAAAAAAGTCCTTTTCCATCACAACAGTGCACCAGCACACACCTCAGCAGTTGTGGTCGCAAAATTAATGGAAATAGGATTCCAACTCGTTTAAAATCCCCCCCCCCCCCCAATTCTCCAGACTTGGCTCCCTCGGACTACTATTTGTTCCTCAATTTGAAGAAATGGCTGGCGGGACAAAGATTTTATTCAAACCAGGAGGTGATTGCAGCAACTAATAGCTATTTTGCAGACTTGGACAATTCCTATTATTCGTAAGGGATCAATAAATTAGAACAGCGTTGGACTAAGTGTACAAGTCTAATAGGAGACTACATCTAAAAGTAAAGAAAGGTTTACGCCAAACACGTAAGAAGTTTTTATTTTTGCACGGACTTTTCAAACGCCCCTCGTAACTAGACTCCATAGAAATAGTTTCAGAAAGGACTTCCTGACACTTAAATCTATACTCGACGTTAACAAATTTCTCTTCTTTGGAAAAGGTTTTCCTGCCATTGCCAGTCTACATTTTATACCCTCTCTATTTCGGCCATCATCAGTTATTTTGCTTGCCAGACAGCAAAACCCATTTACTCATACACAGGCAGTGGCTGTTGCGCAATATGGAGTAATCAAATTTTTGTTCACATTCGTGACAAAAGGCTTACAGCAAACTAAACTTGCCAATACTGATACTCAGAGTATAGAAAAATTTTGTCTTCATCATTATCGAGTGCCAGGATTCAGTATGTAGGACTGCTGCCACCTTGCCAGTATTACTGTCAGTCTGGTAACCTACTTTCAGGGCTGCCTCCTCAGTATGGTTCGCTACGTGGTTTCCTCACTGCGTAACTGAGGGTAATGCAGTGCCTTTAAATGACTCCATGTCGCATGACTGTTAAGTGATAAAACGCTATAAATTTGTGCTGAACTAACGGCAAGCGCCTAGATACAGATCTCTGTCGCCCCTCCAAACAGCAGGTGGTGCGCGGCGGCCTTCCTCGTAATGCGCAACAGCCGGCGGAGTGCGTGACTGGGCAGCACGGCAGGGCTGGGCTGGCTGCACGCCTGCAGTGCGGCATCACGGCGGCGGCTGCCCACTTGCCACTCACTCACTGCTGTCTGCTTTCGCAACGAGTGCCGAGGTCACTCTCACGCCCACCGAGCCCTAAGAGGGCCACCCACGAAAACTGGCAGCCAGACACTTGCGACACCCCATTTCGCCTCTAGCGACTACACTGACAAGACACCCCATGCGACATACAGGGGGTGGACAAAAATATGGCGACACCAAATACATAACACACTACCACACCTGACAATGTGTAGAAAACGAGTTAGCGTTGACAACAGCTTCCAGTCGTCTGAGCAGTGATTTATCACCAGGAGGAGGCTCCTGCTCATACAGCATTTTGGTCTGAAGATGACCACAGGGGTGGTCGAAACCGGTTACCAGAATAAATAAATCTGTGATCTAGGCTGATTTTAGTAGTAACCGTTAGTAATAACATTGATCACTGTCTGCTCCCACGATGTATTCTAAAATAGACCACAAAGGTTCGATAAGGTTGAGATCTGGTCACTGTGGTGGCTAGGTGAGATGCGACAGTTCATCCCCGAGCTCCAAAAACCAGTCCTGGACGATGCGAGCTGTGTGAACAGGGGTCCTGTCGTCACGGAACAAAGCATCAAAAAATGGTTCAAATGGCTCTGAGCACTATGGGACTTAACTTCTGAGGTCATCAGTCCCCTAGAACTTAGAACTACTTAAACCTAACTAACCTAAGGACATCACACACACCCATGCCCGAGGCAGGATTCGAACCTGCGACCGCAGCGGTCGCGCGGTTCCAGACTGTAGCGCCTATAACCGCTCGGCCGGCAACAAAGCATCACCATTGCTGAACGAACATTGTACCATGGAATGGCTTTTATCAGTCAAAATGGTCACATGATCCCAGGCAGTAATGCGAACCTTGCAGAATACCATGGCACCCGTGGCATACAACAGTAGGGCCGCCTAAACCATCACTGAAGACCTGCTGCGTTTTATTTTGGGACGTAACCTCATTCACAAGTTGGAAGCAGTGTGCAACAAATCCATCCGAACTAATGACTTTGTTCCTTTGCTGCATACACCAGGTTTTACGTCTTCGGCGTCACGTTGTCTGCCACGTGGACCTGCTTCACTGATGAGTGCCTTTGGGGAATTCCAGCTCACCTTACGGTTCCCTGCGTATGGCGCTCACTTTGTGACGTTTTCGTGCTGACAGGGTCCGCGAGTGCAACATTCACATCATTTTAATTTTTTCATTTTATACGTCCAGTTCCGTAGCACAAAACTGAGGAGCAAATCTGGAAGGTCATGGAACGTGTCAGTACATGAAATTACAACATAAAAGTAATAACAGATAAAATGAAATGTTTATAAACCCCAAAAAATTCAAGGCATAAGTTTATGTAAAAGCAAATAACAATGTAACACTGGAATCAGCTTAATTTTTCAAGGAACTCGTTGACAGAATAGAAGCAGTGACTCCTGAGGAAACTCTTCAGTTTAGATTTGAAAGCGCGTGGATTACTGCTAAGATTTTTGAATTCTTGTGGTAGCTTATTTAAAATGGATGCAGCAGAATACTGCAGGCCTTTCTGCACAGGACTCAAGGAGGTGCGATCCAAATGTAGATTGGATTTCTGCCTACTATCAACTGAGTGAAAGCTGATAAATCTTGGGAATAGACTGACGTTGTTAACAAGAAACGACAGTAAAGAATATATATATTGACAGGCCAATGTCTGAATACCCAAACTAATGAACAGGGCTCGTCTAGAGGTTCGCGAACTTACACCACCTATTGCCCGAACTGTCCGTTTCTGAGCCAAACATATCCTTTGAGAACGGGAAGAGATACCCCAAAATATAATACCATACATCATATGCGAATGAAAATAAGCAATGTAGACTACTTTTCCGTCGAACGATCACTTACTTCAGATACCGTTCGAATAGTAAAAATGGCTGCATTAAGTCTTTAAACAAGATCCTGAACATAGGCTTTCCAATACAGTTTACTATCTATCTCAGCACTTAGAAATTTGAGCTGTTCAGTTTAACTAATCATATGCCCATTCCGTTAAATTAGAAGGTCGGGTTTTGTTGTGTTAGGTGGCGCATGAAAAATCGGCCCCGAGTTCTAGACTACTGATTGTCGCCTACCAATCGTCATCTGTGGTTTCGAAGTTGTTGTTTGCATTAGCTTATTTGTTATTTCTTCAATGCCTAATTATTACATGTTTATCTATTTTGCTCGTAGTGGTCAACAAATCCTGCGTAACTGGCGAGCAGTCTGTACTCGGGGCCGGTTTTTCGTTCACCACCTTATATTATTTCACTGCGATCAGCCACATAACGCTTCAGTTGGCTAAACGAGAGGTTTTGCAGAATCACGAAAATTACAAGTGTGTGAGAATGTTGTTATTAATAAAAACTCTGTACTCCAGGGCGGAGGCAAGTTCCCCCTCTTGGCGCTTTCCATCTTCAGTCACCTATGCTACTAATTTTCAGTTTTTCATAAGAACCGTGTACCAAGCACAAGTGAACGGTGAACGAGTAACAATGAACGGTTCCCAAAAAAGAGCGATCACCAGTGAACTGGTTCCCAAGGATGAACGAGTTTGCCCATCTCAACTACGTACAAAGTAGAGAGCTGTCATTGATTTTTTCTTTTTTTTTTTTTTTTTTGGCGGAAAACCGGAGCATTGTAGATATTCATAGACGCTTGACAGTCCAGGCAAATAAGTAAAAATGGCGGAAAAAAATTATGAAGTTTTGAAACTTTGGGAAAACACTCTTAGGGGATGAAGAAGTAAAAAACATAAAAGTTCCCTCCCCTATCCGGGAGCTTCCCCCTCCCCCACCCCTTGATGTAATTTATTTTCCTTTTTCCAAACTTTACGAAAAACGGTTAATTTAACGAAGTTATCTGTGTGACAGAAAATGTTTCTGGCGAAATTCTACTCAGAGAAGGTCAAATGCATGTTTGGTTGGTTGGGTTGGCTTGTTTTGGGGAAGAGACCAGACAGCGTGGACATCGGTCTCTCGGCTTAGGGAAGGACAGGGCAGGAAGGTAGCCGTGCCCTTTCAAAGGAACCATCCCGGCATTTTCCTGGAGGGACTTAGAGAAATCACGGTAAACCTAAATCAGGATGGCCGGTAGCGGGATTGAATCGTCGTCCTCCAGAATGCGAGTCCAGTGTGCTAACCACTGCGCCACCTCTCTCGGTAAATGCATGTTTAAGCAAGGTAATTAGTTTATGAGTGCTAAAAATTGTAGTTAAAAAAAGTGAAATTATTTTAAAACAGACTTTTATTTATTCGGAACAATTTTGCTTTATAGTCTTTTACTTTAGATTTATGCAACTTAAATAATTGAAATGAAAATCATTTTTCATGAAAATTAAGAATTACTGTAAAACTAACCAACAATTACTTTTATTGCAATATATTTACAATCATATGTACAGCATGTAGACAATGAAAATACCACAATATCTATCAAACAATGTAAATATTTTTTGGCATAAAAACATCACCCAGATCTTCTGTAAAATCACTGCGAGGCACATTAGTGCAGCTTTGTCCACGACAGTTTTTGCACATAGTTGTGCAATGCCAATCAGCCTTCACTCATCCGCACTTTCTTCCGCAGTCTTGAGCGCAGCCGCATGAAATTAGTAACAGTATTTTCTCAGGAGCAGGTGGTAGTTTCATGTGAATCGGGGACAGGGATGAGTTTGATTTCCTCCAGCCCCAGTTCCTGGGATCCAAGTTGTTCCCCAGCCATAGCTGGACTTGTAGGTAAACACGGTTAAGAGTTGAGGCGTCTTGCAATAGTAGTCGGTGGCAAACGAGAGAGTATGAGAGCATCGTTTGCCTGACCCACAAGTACATTAGAATATTTAAATCGAATGGCATTTAAGTTATCATCAGGACTCCCTACTGTTTTTGTGTAGAGAGAGAGAGAGAGAGAGAGTATGAATTTCTCTCCTACTTTTGGAATGGCATCAGAAGAGGAACTAGGATCGTTGAATATCTGTAGAATATTATGAAGTTGGAGATACCGGTTGAATAGTTAGAAAGCTTGCAGCTTTCTTTTCTCAAACAAGGCTGCAAGTGCTGTCGCAACTACTTACTGCATGAAGAAACAGTATTGAATTCTTGCATTCATGAACGAGTGAGGAGTTACGTGTATCTTTAGAACTGTAACACCTTGTTCTAATGTTACGTTATCTTCCTTCATTAGGAATATGTCTGTGTCGTCTGGAGCAAGAGCGAAAAGTAGCACAAGAAGATCTGCATCTTGATCCACTATAATCATTTTCTGGTAAAATTTTAGGCATTTATTGTTTTTGCAACAATTTCAACATCTGCATCGTCATCCGCAATCCTGGTTTCAATACGAAAACTGTCTAGTGTTTGCACAAGCTCTGTAATAAACATTTCCTTATTGCTGAGGTTACTAAGAAAGGCAGATTGTGATTCAACGAATAACGTCTCCTCATTAAAGAAAATTTCTCGTGACGTCCGCTTCATCGTTCGTCTTTGGCGTTCAATAGTTTTTATGTTCAGAGAGCTTTCTGAATATTCGTCAAATACAACAGCAATGTCACCTTTATAATGCCTCTGAGTGTAAGATATTAAGGTTTTATAAATGTCACCAAACGTTCCATTCTCGGGCCATACGTCGTGGTGGATAAGAAATCCTCCTTCTATAACAAAGAACTTAGATTCATTGTTGTCAATATTCCTTTCAGGTACTTGACTGAAAAGATTGTACAGTGACGACTTTTTTGTTTTCTTCGTCAATCCACTGCTGTCAAACAGAGACATTGGTACACTCGATAATTCGTACGTGAAGCACTCCTTTAAATCATCAGGTGAATGAAACGTGCACAGTATTCTCTGAAATAACTGTGTTGTATCTCTTCAGTTATGTTATTTTCAAGCCTAACAGTTGACATACACATTGTCCTAACCATGCTGGATCGCTTAAGCTTCAGAGAACCAGATTTTGGCGAGTCAGTAACTAGTGTTCGAAGAGCCTCTTCACCAACAGACACAGCTTCGTAGCAGTTTACTTCCTGAGAAGCTGCTAATCCAGATCCTAATTAATACAGTCGCACCTTATAAGCAAATGGAGTATGTTGTCGCAACCATAGCTGAAATCTTCTGCGAATTTTCTCAACTTCTATCCTCCCACTCCTCAGTTCAACATATTGACCACTTGAAACCGAATGTAAATTGCAGAACCGTTCCATAGCTTCATATATGTGATGGGCTATTCGTATACCGCAAATCCATCGGTTCAACACACTATCTGTGCAACCTCTTCCATGTGAAACACCTCCAACACCCTTCAGGTTCTCCATAAGAGTTTGTTCTATCGTCATGCTGGTTCATACTCCACACCAATACTTACCAGTGCGTCGAACCGTGAAGAAGCTGTCCTTGGTGAATTTATCGAACTCCGCGGGTTTCACAGTTTCTTTCAGTTTTTCCATGTCCTGAAGGTACAAATGACACGCCTTAGCTTAAGAAAAGTGTCCAGCTACATGGAATACTGGGAGCATAGCTCTCACACATCCTATATGGAGTTCCCAATTCCCCATACGCTCTGCTTGGATGAAATTCAATGCCAAGATGAAAAGCTGAATGTACTGTATCCGTAACTGGAAAATTTTTCCCTCTTTGCTTAATATCATCCTTTGGGTTGTAAAATTTATTTTGCACCTTTTCAATCACTTGATCTTTTTCCAAATGCCGAAAGATGCACCATTTCCACTCATATCAGTAATACACTCTTTCATATGTTGCTCCTCCTCCTCCATGACTGCCGTTTCTTCTAGTATTATGATGGAAAGAGCACACATTACTGCATAGTGAGCTTGAATTGTCCTCTTGTATGCAAGGCCAGAAAGTATACGGGGAACGGAAACTGCAGCATACACAGTCTCCAAACGTCGAGACAGTCCACTGTCTCTCATTAAGAACCCTATTGCTCCTAGAAAAGACATAGTCAAGTGAAAGCCTCCTAATCGAATAACTATATTAGTGAGTAGCTCATTCCCTCCATTAGCCTCCAATGCAACTATATCCTTAGCTTTCATGTAGAGTGGTTTGATCAAACGTCACGATACATGTTTGTTGTGTGATCTTCTTACTCTCCGTGATGGCATAAGTTAAAGCTGTTAAAATAGTGCAATAACCTGTGGGTGGGTTGTTGACGAATGGAAGCGCTAATACATTTGATTGTGTATAAGGTTCTCTAGTTGCAATTTTCTCCATAAAACCTTGTCATGCAGTAATAGAAAGCTCTAAGAACTTTCCTTTCATCCAAGTAAAATCGTGATTGGTAGGCACTGCTGCTTTAGCGAATGATTCTTCTGAGTAGACGTTTTGCAGAACAATTTCTTCAATGCTAACTTTATTCTGCCTTCGGAACGTTAGCAGACTAATTTTCTGGGTACTTGCTGTTTCTGTAGAGCTCAGCATGACAGAGTTTCGTCACTTTCTCACGTTCTATTGCTCTCCCAGTAGTCACATGCCTGATTCCACCCATAGCATGGAATGTACCTTTGCCCGTCATTGTTACAATAGTAAAGCCAGCATTATCGAAATTTAGTTGAATTTACACCCCTCACATTTGTGTGACTTATCGCGTAATTGAAATTTAGCAGATTTCTTTTAGAACTCATGTGTATAACTTCACATTTTTCTTTATCCAGGGTCAATTGCCACTTTTCGCACCATACAGATATCTTATGTAACCATTTTGCAAGTCGTTTTGATCATGTGATTGTTTTACAAGACGGTAAATGACAGCATCACCTGCAAACAATCTAAGACGGCTATTCAGATTGTCTCCTATGTCGTTAATATAGATCAGGGACAATAGAGGGCCTATAACACTTCCTTGGGGAGCGCCGGATATTACTTCTGTTTTACTCGATGACTTTCCGTCTATTACTACGAACTGTGACCTTTCTGACAGGAAATCAAGAATCCAGTCGCACAACTGAGGCGATACTCCATAGGCACGCAGTTTGGTTAGAAGACGCTTGTGAGGAACGGTGTCGAAAGCCTTCTGGAAATCTAAAAATATGGAATCAATTTGACATCCCCTGTCGATAGCACTTATTACTTCATGAATATAAAGAGCTAGTTGTGTTTCACAAGAACGATATTTTCTGAATCCGTGCTGACTATATGTCAATAAATCGATTTCTTCGAGGTACATCATAATGTTCGAATACAGTATACGTTCTAAAACCCTACTGCAAACCGACGTTAGTGATACAGGCCTGTAATTCAGCGGATTACTCCTACTACCCTTTTTGGGTATTGGTGTGACTTGAGCAATTTTCCAGTCTTTAGGTACGGATCTTTCTGTGAGCGAGTGGTTGTATATAATTGCTAAATATGGAGCTATTTTATCAGCATACTCTGAGAGGAACCTGACTGGTATGCAATCTGGAGCGGAGGCCCTGCCTTTATTAAGTGATTTAAGCTGCCTTGTTACACCGAGGATATCTATTTCTATGTTTCTCATCTTGGTAGTTGTTCTTGATTGGAATTCAGGAATATTTACTTCGTCTTATTTGGTGAAGGAGTTTCGGAAAACCGTGTTTAATAACTCTGCTTTAGTGGCACTGTCATCAGTGACACCACCGTTTTTATCGCGCAGTGAAGGTATTGATTGCGTCTTGCCACTGGTGTGCTTTATGTATGACCAGAATCTCTTTGGGTTTTCTGCCAGATTTCGAGACAGAATTTCGTTGTGGAAATTATTAGAAGCATCTGGCATTGAAGTGCGCGCCATATTTCGAACTTCTCTAAAACTGGGGATTTTGCGTTCTTTTAAATTTTCATGCTTTTTTAGTTGCTTCTGCAACAACGATCTGACCCGTTTTTTGTACCATGGGGGATCAGTACCATCACTTATTAATTTATGTGGTATATATCTCTCAATTGCTGTTGATACTATCTCGTTGAAAACATTCCACAACTTTTCTACACTTACATGATCAGATCGGAAGGAGTGAAGACTGTCTCTTAAAAAGGTGTTAAGAGCATTTTTATCAGCTTTTTTAAATATTTATCCTTTGCGTTTCTTTTTGATGGCTGTAGGTGTTACGGTGTTCAGCCTAGCAACAACTGCCTTGTGGTCGCTAATCCCTGTATTCGTCGCAACACTCACTATTTGTCCAGGATTATTTGTAGCTAAAAGGTCAAGTATGGTTTCGCAACCATTTATGCTTCGAGTGGGCTCATAAACTAATTGTTCAAAATAATTTCCTGAGAAAGCATTCAGTACAATTTCGGGTGACGTTTTATGCCTGCCACCGGCTTTAAACGTATAATTTTTCCAGCATATCGAGGGTTCATTGAAGCCATCACCGACTATAATTGTATGATCGGGGTACTTATTTGAAATGAGACTCAAGTTTTCTCTGAACTGTTCAGCAACTATGTCTTCTGAGTCGGGGCGGGGTGGGGGGGGGGGGCGGTCGGGGAGGGGGCGGTAAAACGATCCAATTAATAGATTAGTCCGATTGTCAGGTATAACCTCTACCCATACTATTTCACATGAACTATCTACTTCAATTTCGCTACGAGGCAAACTACCTCTGACAGCAATAGATACTCCACCACCAACTGTATTTAATCTATCCTTTCTGAACACTGTTGGATCGTTTGAAAAAATTTCGGCTGAACTTAATTCCGGCTTTAGCCAGCTCTCTGTACCTACAACTATTTGAGCTTCAGTGCTTTCTATTAGGGCTTGGAGCTCTGGTTCTTTCCCAACACATCTACGACAATTTACAACTACAATACCAATCGTTTCTACAACTACTTTACTGTGTTTTACCTGCTCACTTTTACACGGACGCCCCTTCTGTGGTTCCCTAAGACCCTCTAACCTAAAAAAACCGCCCAGTCCCTTCCACACAGCCCCCGCTCACGTGTAGCGCTTCCTGTGTGTAGTGGACTCCTGACCTATTAAGCGGAACCCGGAAACCCACCACACGATGGCGCAAGTCAAGGAATCTGCAGCCTACACTGACATAGAACCGCCTGAGCCTCTGATTCAGACCCTCCACTCGGCTCTGCACCAAAGTACCACAGTCGGTTCTATCAACAATGCTGCAGATGGTGAGCTCCGCCTTAATCTCGGAAGCAAGACTGGCAGTCTTTACCATTTCCGCTATCCACCCGAAACCAGACAGAATCTGCTCCGAACCAAAGCGACAAACGTCATTGGTACCGACATGAGTCACCACCTGCAGTTGGCTGCACCCTGTACTCTTCATGGCATCCGGAAGCACCCTTTCCACATCCGGAATGACTCCCTCCGGAATGCACACGGAGTGCACACTGGCTTCCTTCTCCTCCTTGGCAGCCATGTTCCTAAGGGGCACCATTACGCGTCTAACGTTGGAGCTCCCAACTACTAGCAAACCCACCCTCTGTGAACGCCCAGATCTTGCGGGACGAGAAGCTTCCTCTGGAACAGCGTGAACGACTGCATCTGGCTCACAGACACCGTCAGCTACAGATAACGTCCGAAAACTGTTCGTCAAACGAATCGGAGAGGCCCTACAATCGGCCCCTCGGAAATTCTTTCGCTGCCTGCCAGACTTTGGAATGATCTCCCACTGCCTGCCGGGGTGGCCGAGCGGTTCTAGGCGCTACAGTCTGAAACCGCGCGACCGCTACGGTCGCAGGTTCGAATCCTGCCTCGGGCATGGATGTGTGTCATGTCCTTAGGTTAGTTAGGTTTAAGTAATTCTGAGTTCTAGGGGACTGATGACCTCAGAAGTTAAGTCCCATAGTGCCCAGAGCCCTTTGATTTTGATCTCCCACTCGACCACGGGCGAGGGGTCAACCTCTGTGCAGGCAGCGCCCGGGGAGGTCACAGCAGTGGACCGATCGGAGGACACGTGGGACGTGCTCGGCGTCCCTCGCCCCTTGGCAGCAGCCTCAAGCTGTGTGACGGAAGCGAACGCAGTCTGAAGCTGTGAGCGAAGGGTCGCCAGCTCAGCTCGCATCTGTACACAACAATCACAGTTCCTATCCATTGCTGCAGTCGCTCCTGTTTGAAGCTCGTAAAAATATATAACAAGCGAACGGTGTACTCGCCTTATTAGCAGCAGGAACTAGCGATGCTCTCTCGCTGACGGTCTAACAGACACTGAGCCGTTCTAACCAAACAAACAAAAGCCTGCACGATACGAGAGTTGACACAACGGTCGATAGCAACAGCGGTACTGTACACTACACTGTTATTGAAATAAAAGGTTGTGCCTACTAAGCACTCGAACACGCAATAAATTACAAAAATAAACTAGTATATACACAGGTAACTGAAAATAAGTCGCTCCTCTTTGAAGCTCGTAAAAATATGTAACAAGCGAACGGTGTACTCGCCTTAGTAGCAGGAACTAGCGGTGCGCTCTCGCTGACGGTCTAACTGACTTAAAATCACTGTGTCTCATTCTGGGAGACATTCATTAACTTTCTGCAACATTCGATCAGTACAAATTGAGATTCCTCTGAACTATCTACAAATATGCATAATTCTTGAAAAGCGGCATCAAAGTTGACACCTTGAGGGCTGCCTCTTTTCCGAACAGAGGAGGGGTTCGACATTAATTTGGCATATAAATCTTGATAATAACGGGCTTCTGCAGCTACTAAACACAAAACACTGTTGATGTGTTCCGCAACCTTTATACCGAAATCATCATTGCGTTTCTCTGCTGTCTCAAGCAACAATCGTTTCACAGTTGAAGAGCGAACTTCAAACACTCCACGCCGTTTGTGCAGTGTTTTTTTTCTTTCTTTTTTTTTTTTTTTTTTTTTTTTTTTTTGTTTCCGCCTCTATGTCACACTTTTTAGCACATATGAAACAGTCTTTTTTTGAACTGAATGGATAAAAGGAAGAGGATCTCAAACTTTTATCGTCTGCTTGTGTTAAAATTCTGATTAATTACTTTCCTTTCCTTATATTACGTTCCTTAATATATTCACGTCGACATACCTTACGCACTTCAATCAATCCAACATTCTGTAGAAGACTATGAGCCCCATCCTTCCCTTCCTTGATGATGCGCCGGCCGCTGTGACGGAGCGGTTCTAGGCGCTTCAGTCCGGAACTGCGTGACCGCTACGGTCGCAGGTTCGAATCCTGCCTCGGGCATGGATGTGTGTGATGTCCTTAGGTTGTTATGTTTAAGTAGTTCTAAGTCTAGGGGACTGCTGACCTCATATGTTTAGTCCTATAGTGCTTGGAGCCATTTTGAACCTTGCTGACGCCTGTCAGTGTTTCCAAGCCCTTCGTCACTATTGATATTTCCTTCCGAAACAGATTTACCACAAACGAAACCAGTAGTAGGGTCCACCATTATTGTTTTCCAAGTCCAGACAAAATAAATGAGACTAAGAAGAAGCACTTCATAACACCACAAACTGATGAATACTGTCTTCAAAACAGAACTCTCTGGCACTACTTTGACAGTTCATAACATTAACTCAACTGAATTGGACACTAGGTAGGAAGAAATGGCAGCGACAATAGTCGTAGGGGAGCGCTGACTGAATGGGTAGGGGAACTTGACCTTTCCATCGTTGGCATGTACTCCTTATTTCAACTATACTGATCGCAAAAGAAATATCTTCAAGTAGAATATATAGGATACTAAATATTTCTATACACTTGATTACGCTTTACATTTAAATACTTTGCTAGGCAGCAAAAACTGCAAACTATTAGTTTAACAGAATTCTATTCCAATTCTTATACCTTAAATACCATTCGTGTAAATAAAAGATGCACAAGATCATTTTCGTATACAGTTTTGCGAGGAATATATTTACTACTAAGAGCTCTGTTCGAAAAATGAGCCTTTTTGCGTGTAAATCTACAATGTGGTACAAATTGACTTTTGGAGGGGATTAAAGGGTGACGCGCCACCCCTACGAAAGGGAACTTTTCTGTCTTATTACTATACGCCGTATGAGTAGTTTACCGAAGTTTCAAAACTTAATAAATTTTCCCCCAATTTTCTGATTTTCTTACTAATTTGCCTGAGGTACGAAGAATGCCTATGGAGACGTGGCAGTAACAAAAGCACGTTGAGTCGTTGTGCGAGACGTCTGTCACCATTGCAACAGAGTCGCCAGCCGGCTGCACACAGCTGTAACTCCTGTAGTGTTGGAACATGTGGACACTCTCATTCAATGTGATCGACTGATCAAAAGTCAAACATCTTGCTGCACAATTTGACGTCTCTGTTGGTAGTGCTGACACATTGTTCCACCAGTTTGGGTGTGTGCCCGCTGTGTTCTAGAACACAGCGGGCACACACCCAAACTGGTGGAACAATGTGTCAGCACCTAAAAGAAGACCATAAAGATCAACGAAGGACCATGTGCGTGGAATTGCTTCCGTGTTGAGAAGCTGATGGTGACACTTTTTGTCGAACATCGTCACAGGCGATGAGATATGGATTCATTAGTTCGAACCCGAAACAAAATGACAATCCATGGAGTGCTGCCACACCATCTCTCCTCCGAAGAAAAAGTTCAAAGCTGCACCCACAGACGGTAAAGTTATGGCGACAATATCTGGAACTCTGAAGGGCGTATTCGTTTGATGTAGTCCCTCGTGGGGCAACCATCAACTCTGAATGGTATTGTGCTACCCTCAGGAAATTGAAGAAATGACTCCAGCGTGTTCGTCGCCGCAGAATGCTAACGATCTTCTGCTTCTCCGTCACAACACAATGCCCCACACCAGTCTGCGCACCCGAGAGGAGCTCACAAAACTTCATTGGACTTTTAATGTTCATCCGTCCTACAGCCCGGATCTCACACCTTCCGATTTCCTTGTGTTTGGTCTAATGAAGGATGTACTCTGCGGGAAACAGTACGTACATGATGGGAGGTTCCTGGTATAGGAAGACGTTGGCTCCAACGTCGACCAGTAGAGCTGGTTCAAATACACTACTGGCCATTAAAATTGCTACACCACGAAGATGACGTGCTACAAGCACGAAATTTAACCGACAGGAAGAAGATGCTGCAAATGATTAGCTTTTCAGAGCATTCACACAAAGTTGACGCCGGTGGCGACACCAACAACGTGCTGACATGAGGAAAGTTTCCAAACGATTTATCATACACAAACAGCAGTGGGCCGGCGTTGCCTGGTGAAACGTTGTTGTGATGCCTCGTGAAAGGAGGAGAAATGCGTACCTTCACGTTTCCGACTTCGATAAAGGTCGGATTGTAGCCTATCGCGATTGCGGTTTATGGTATCGCGACATTGCTGCTCGAGTTAGTCGAGATCCAATGACTGTTAGCAGAATATGGAATCGGTGGGTTCAGGAGGGTAATACGGAACGCTGTGCTGGATCACAACGGCCTCGTATCACTAGCAGTCGAGATGACAGGCATCTTATCCGCATGGCTGTAACGGATCGTGCAGCCACGTCTCGATTCCTGAGTCAACACCTGGGGACGTTTGCAAGACGACAACCATCTGCACGAACAGTTCGACGATGTTTGTAGCACCATGGACTATCAGCTCGAAGACCATGGCTACGGTTACCCTTGACGCTGCATCACAGACAGGAGCGCCTGCGATGGTGTTACTTAACGGCGAACCTGGGTGCACTAATGGCAAAACGTCATTTTTTCGGACGAATCCAGGTTCTGTTTACAGCACATGATGGTCGCATTCGTGTTTGGCGACATCGCGGTGAACTCACACTGGAAGCGTGTATTCGTCATCACCATACTGGCGTATCACCCGGCGTGATGGTGTGGGGTGCCATTGGTTATACGTCTCGGTCACCTCTTGTTCGCATTGACGGCATTTTGAACAGTGGACGTTACATTTCAGATGTGTTACGACCCGTGGCTCTACCCTTCATTCGATCCCTGCGAAACCCTACATTTCAGCAGGATAATGCACGACCGCATGTTGCAGGTCCTGTACGGGCCTTTCTGGATACAGAAAATGTTCGACTGCTGCTCTGGCCAGCAAATTCTCCAGATCTCTCACCAATTGAAAACGTCTGGTCACTGGTGGCCGAGCAACTGGCTCGTCACAATACGCCAGTCAGTACTCTTGATGAACTGTGGTATCGTGTTGAAGCTGCATGGGCAGCTGTACCTGTACACGTCATCCAAGCTCTGTTCGATTCAATGCCCAGGCGTATCAAGGTCCTTATTACGGCCAGAGGTGGTTGTCCTGGGTACTGATTTTTCGGGATCTATGCACCCAAACTGCGTGAAAATGTAATCACATGTCAGTTCTACTATAATATGTTTGTCCAATTAATACCCGTTTATCATCTGCATTTCTTCTTGGTGTAGCAATTTTAATGGCCAGTAGTGTAGCTCTAAGCACTAAGGGACTTAATATCTGTAGTCATCAGTCCCCTAGACTTCGAACTACTTAATCCTAACTAACCTAAGGACATCACACACATTCATGCCCGAGGCAGGATTCGAACCTGCGACCGTCGCAGCAGCGCGGTTCCGGACTGAAGCGCCTAGAACCGCTGGGCCACAACGGCCGTCTACCAGTAGGGTGCTACCACGCGGGCGGTCTGGTTCTCCCAGCGCAGTGGGCGTAAGACCGTCTCACTGAACGGAGATTATGATGGAAAATAGGGTTTTGTAGCCAAAATAGTGGGGCATAATATGGTGTATTGGAATCATGAATAAAACTAGCTGCTTTTAGGAGAAAATGTTTTGCATTATTTATTGAACGCCAGTTTTATTTCAGTCAAAGATATGTAGTAAATGCAGCATGCCCTCTAAAACACATGTATCTGTATTCGAAAATTAGGAATAAATTATCAAATCTGAAAGATATATATTGAACGAAGAAAAATTTAGCTTATGTCAAAAGTCACGTTTCCTGTAGTAAACCTGTTCCGAGCTTTGAGATAATTTACGAGGACGGGCTAAAACGTAATGCCTCTGGTTTTTTTATGTGAAAATATTTAAAGCTTTTTTAATAAAACAGCCTTAGTAATTGATCTGTCCTTATTGAAGATTAACTTTATTAACATTGTGTATCTTTATTCATTAAACGTACATATGTATTTCTGAACATAGTCACCTTGGCAAAGAACACATTTCTCCCGATTAGAAACCAGTTTATTGATACCGTCACGCGCACATGTGCTTGCACCGCATCATCAGTATTAAAATGAAGACCTAGAAGGTATTCTTTATGTTTTGGAAGCAAATGAAAATCAGATGCTACCAAGTCGGGGCTGTATGAAGTATAATCGATGACAGAGAAATCAAGACATCGGATTGTTGTAGATGTTGTCACATGGCTCGTGTGTGGTTTGGCATTGTATGCTGAAGCAGAGGTCGTCCACGTGTGGGCGAGTTTTCCTACAAACTCGACTGCAGCTCGCTGTTCCTCACACACCGCCGTGTTACACGCTAGAGAGTCTATATAGAGGAAGAGAGTGGCCAATGGTGATAGCGTCGCTCATTGGCTGAGAGCCGAGGACGCCATGTTTTTACCAAACTGACGCTGACTTGGCACGAGTATAAATAGGTACTGTGTGTGATTCTGTACTATTGGTTCTCTTCGACGCTTCGAACGTCAATTCCATTGTACAGTTATGTACAGGTTGTAATGCGGAAAGTATTGAAGGACTTTAGCGTGTGCTCTGCCGATTCCATTTATGTAAATTACCTTACAGTCACTCTGTTGCTGGGATCTATGACGATACTTTTAGAGCTTCACAGCAATTTTAGAGGCAAAATTTTTATTTAAAGTGATTTACTGAGTGTTACTAATAATATGAATTACGAAATCATTAAGGAGAGTCAAGAGGAATGCCTGGTTGCTCCGCTGTTGGGTGCAAAAACCGAAGTGAAGATGGATGTACGATGCTCGTTGTAATCCGAACGTCGTGAGTCGGAATCCTATTCAATCTAGGCTTTCTTCAAACGTTATTTTCTAGACTTTGAATGGTTCTTGAGTGATACGATGTATTTTAACATGTATACGGCACCCTAAGTCTACGTGCTTCCGACTGGCGACTCGCACTTGGCTCTGTAGTCTTGGCTATTCACATTACCGTAAATTATAATTATCGTGTGGATATTCAGTTACCTATTTTGAATTACTTTCTGCTGTTTCAGTAGAGTAAATAAGTATTGATATTTTTCCCATTTTCTGTGGTACAGAATTCCTAAAAATGTGTACAGAATGGCGTGTTTTGCCAGCATAAGAAAATGTTATAAGATCGACGTACGCTTAAAATGGATTATGTTGGGACGGAAAGAGACAAAAGTTTACCAATTTCAGCGATGAATATCCGCACGGAAAAATCTGAAATAGCACCATGTACTCTGAGGTACATTAAATGAAACTTCTTTTTCTTATTAATCAGTTGTCCATGTTTGTATAGCATCATAAAATACAGCTGTTGAAATTCGGCAGACATACACACTACTTCACGATACTTCCATTTGCTCACAGATTTTTTAGGCCTATATAAACATAGACGAATGGAATTTGCTTTGATCATGTACCGAGTATTAAGCTAGAAGATCTGCTTTGGTCTCATGCGTCAAGCACATGCCGTAATTTACTCGTGAAGTGGCTAGCTTTCTGCTTGCGTAGCTGACAAATTGCAAGTCCCGCGCGCAATCTGGTAAAAACATGGCGGCCACGGGCCGATTGGCCACTCTCTGGCTCTCTATTGCACGCTACCGTTCGGAGCCATCTAGCGGCAGAGGGTTGCAACTTGAGTCACCGAAGCGGGAAAGTCGACAGAGTAGTATGCAAGACATGTAATACCTCAACCGATATTGAGGACAGAATGCAAAATTCGGAGGCATTACTTTTCAGCAAGGCTTCGTATTACGCATCTTCACACAGGGTTATTCATAAGTAACTCCAAGGTTTCGGAATACGTATTCAAAAGTTGAATACGCAGTATTAATGTTTCACAATATTATTTCTTTAATAATTCGTTATGAACCGGCTTTTGGCTTCTTAGGCCATAGTCAGACAACTTCATACTAAACAGATAATCCACACAACTTCAGCAAGAATTCATAGGTGTAAGAAAACTGTTGTACAAATACACTCCTGGAAATTAAAATAAGAACACCGTGAATTCATTGTCCCAGGAAGGGGAAACTTTATTGACACATTCCTGGGGTCAGATACATCACATGATCACACTGACAGAACCACAGGCACATAGACACAGGCAACAGAGCATGCACAATGTCGGCACTAGTACAGTGTATATCCACCTTTCGCAGCAAAGCAGGCTGCTATTCTCCCATGGAGACGATCGTAGAGATGCTGGATGTAGTCCTGTGGAACGGCTTGCCATGCCATTTCCACCTGGCGCCTCAGTTGGACCAGCGTTCGTGCTGGACGTGCAGACCGCGTGAGACGACGCTTCATCCAGTCCCAAACATGCTCAATGGGGGACAGATCCGGAGATCTTGCTGGCCAGGGTAGTTGACTTACACCTTCTAGAGCACGTTGGGTGGCACGGGATACATGCGGACGTGCATTGTCCTGTTGGAACAGCAAGTTCCCTTGCCGGTCTAGGAATGGTAGAACGATGGGTTCGATGACGGTTTGGATGTACCGTGCACTATTCAGTGTCCCCTCGACGATCACCAGTGGTGTACGGCCAGTGTAAGAGATCGCTCCCCACACCATGATGCCGGGTGTTGGCCCTGTGTGCCTCGGTCGTATGCAGTCTTGATTGTGGCGCTCACCTGCACGGCGCCAAACACGCATACGACCATCATTGGCACCAAGGCAGAAGCGACTCTCATCGCTGAAGACGACACGTCTCCATTCGTCCCTCCATTCACGCCTGTCGCGACACCACTGGAGGCGGGCTGCACGATGTTGGGGCGTGAGCGGAAGACGGCCTAACGGTGTGCGGGACCGTAGCCCAGCTTCATGGAGACGGTTGCGAATGGTCCTCGCCGATACCCCAGGAGCAACAGTGTCCCTAATTTGCTGGGAAGTGGCGGTGCGGTCCCCTACGGCACTGCGTAGGATCCTACGGTCTTGGCGTGCATCCGTGCGTCGCTGCGGTCCGGTCCCAGGTCGACGGGCACGTGCACCTTCCGCCGACCACTGGCGACAACATCGATGTACTGTGGAAACCTCACGCCCCACGTGTTGAGCAATTCGGCGGTACGTCCACCCGGCCTCCCTCATGCCCACTATACGCCCTCGCTCAAAGCCCGTCAACTGCACATACGGTTCACGTCCACGCTGTCGCGGCATGCTACCAGTGTTAAAGACTGCGATGGAGCTCCGTATGCCACGGCAAACTGGCTGACACTGACGGCGGCGGTGCACAAATGCTGCGCAGCTAGCGCCATTCGACGGCCAACACCGCGGTTCCTGGTGTGTCCGCTGTGCCGTGCGTGTGATCATTGCTTGTACAGCCCTCTCGCAGTGTCCGGAGCAAGTATGGTGGGTCTGACACACCGGTGTCAATGTGTTCTTTTTTCCATTTCCAGGAGTGTATATGACATTTTTATGGCTATATCGATAAAAAACACAAATATAATGTAACATCCACAGACTCTGAACAAGAAAATCTTATATTGCAGTATATTCAAATATTGAAACAACAAGAATGTATAAGCGAAAGATGTTGTACAAGTGAGTAATGGCACAGGCTACTATGTCATAGGGTCAAACTAGTGAATGTGATTAGCAGGAGAAAAAAAGGGGGCGCGTTGGTGTGGGTGGGGGGGGGGGGCAAAAAAAGAAGTCTATGGAATGTAGTCGTGGAACAGTTATAACAAGCTTGTTATCTAATGCTGAGAGAAATAATAACCGGCTGCTGCTACTTTAGTAAGGGTGAGGTGTGGAACTGTATTTGGTCATTATGGAACCAGGCCACGATTCTTTGCTTGAGGTTTATTAATGGCCAGACTTTCACGTGATGTTAGTTTTCTGCCTTTAGTTCCTCTACGTTCATTCAGAGCATGTTGAGCGAAGGTGGAATCTCTCTTTTTCAGTCTCCAACTCTTTTCATTCTGTCAGTCAGTCTAGTAGCCTGTGCCATTACTCACTTGTGCAACACACCGAGCGAGGTAGCGCAGTGGTCAGCGCACTGGACTCGCATTTGGGAGGACGACGGTTTAAATCCGCGTCCGGCCATCCTGGTTTAGGTTTTCCGTGATTTCCCTAAATCGCCTCAGGCAAATGCGGGATGGTTCGTTTGAAAGTGCACGGCCGACTTCCTTCCCCATCCTTCCCTAACCCGATGGGACCGATGACCTTGGTGTTCGGTTCCTGCCCCAAACAACCAACCAATCAACCAACGTAATTGCCTTATACATTCATATAGTTTTAATATTTGAATACACTGTAATGTAAGATTTATTTTTTCATTGTCTCTTTAGGCAGTATATCATGCTTGCGTGTTCTATCGATATAGTCATAAAATGTCACATATCTTTGTACAACAATCTTTGTACAGCTATGAATTCTCGCTATTGTTGTGTGGACTATCTCTTTGGTATTAAGTCATATGACGATGGCCTTAGAAGCTGAAAGCCGATTCATAACGAATTATTGAACAAATGTTATTGTGGAATATTAATAGTGTGTATTCAAGTTCTTAATATGTCGATGTTCCTCCCAGAACCGACGGAATATTCCATACATATTTTGGAATGCAACTGCGTGAAACTCAACGTATTCAGTGGATAGAGCATTTATCCAAGTTTTAAATTCACATTACAGGTGCTGAGATGGACACAGTTTGTGATGTGACAAAGGTCAGTACGTGATTGCGACTCACAGAAGTGGCTGCTGCAGTTGCGGGGAAGCAGCAACGACAGTAGCCCGTTTGGGTCACCTGGCCACTGGGTTTCCTGTCTGCAGATGCGATCTACTGTTAGTCGAAACGCCAATACGTAGCCAATGATTTGTCTACGTGATGTGACACGTCTGCCCCCTAGTAGTGTGCTCTTCAACTAAGCTACGAAGTGTTTCACGAATCTACACTTGCAGAGTTACTCTCACTTATGAATAACCATGTATGTTTTATTGCATCCAATGTGTTCTTTCTACATCCACCAACGAAGACATTCATAACGTTGTCACAAAAATCGGAAGCATTACCGTCTCCTATATTTATAAGCTGCTTGCTACATCTTGGCCAGCCCACGTTCTTCAAACTCAGCCACATCCTGCTGCATACGTTGGGGATTTCAATAGTCATCATGAACAGTGGAAGTATAAAGACAATGATGCAAATGGAGAAGCACTAGCAAAATGGGCAGAAGACGAATACTTATACCATGTATTAGATGCTAAGGATCGATTTACGTTTAGATCAGCTGCCTGGAGACGGGAATACAACCCTGACCTGTGTTTCCTCTCGTCCAACAACAGAGACCAACCTCTCATGGCCTCGCGTAGAGTTCTGCCCGACTTTCCGCACCGTCCAATCATAATAGAGGTAGGAACTCAAATTCCCCTAATTACTTCTATTCCTCGCCCACCATGGAATTTTAAAAAAGCCAATTGGACTGGGTTCTCCACAGATGTGGACAAATGTTTGGGATGGATACCGCCTACTAGCAAAAATTACCAAAGATTTGATGCTGCCATGATAAGCACGGCCAAGAAGCACATACCAAGAGGGTACTGCAAAGAATACATCCCTGGATGGTCCCAAACCAGCGAAGAACTATACCAGAGTTTCCGTGAATCCGGAGATCAGGAAATAGCGGATGAAACGCTTCATATCTTGGATGCTGCCAGAAGACAAAAGTGGACGGAAACTGTAGAAAGCCTCAATTTCCAAACATCTAGCAGGCAAGTATGGTCACTGCTGAGAAAACTAGGTAGCAGCCCACCAGCACAACGACAAAAAGCAGCTGTAAGACCAAATGCCATAGCCGCACATCTAGTTAACACGCCTAGGACACCAAATGATAAAACGCATACAATCCAACCGAAGCGAGAACCCAAAATCTTAAAAAAATGAAGCCACAGAAACTGAATACTCTCGCCCTTTCTCTAGCGAAAACATTTCTGCGTAAAGTGTTGAACGTTTAATATGTTCTGTAGCTGTTGCGGCATTACGTACAATTCATTCACACTCGTACACGTATTTAGCTGTTACTCGTCTTAGTACACAAATGACATTCATTTGTTGTACTATTGTAACTGTGATCGTGGGCTGCGAAATTTTACTGTATTCAGGTGCCCATTATAAGTGCTAGTTTGATACTATGTATGTATGTGTGTGTGTGTGTGTGTGTGTGTGTGTGTGTGTGTGTGTGTGTGTGTTTGTGTGTCAGAGTGCGTGCTTATACACTGAAGAGCCGAAGAAACTGGTGTACCTGCCTAATATGGTGTAGGGTAGCCGCGAGCAGGCAGAAGTGCCGCAACACGACGTGACATGGACTCGACTATGTCTGAAGTAGTGCTGCAGGGAACTAACACCATGAATGTTGCACGGCTGTCCATAAATCCGTAAGAGTACGAAGAGGTGGAGATCTCTTCCCAACAGCGCTTTGCAAGGCTTCCCAAATATGCTCAATAATGTTCATGTCTGGGGAGTCTGTTGGCCAGCGGAGGGTTTAAACTCAGAAGTGTGTTCCTGGAGCCACTCTCTAGCAATTCTGGACGTGTGAGGAGTCGCATTGTCCTGCTGGAATTGCCCAAGTCCGTCAGAATGCGCAATGGACATGAATGTATGCAGGTGATCAGACAGCATGCTTAGGTATATGTCACCTGAAAGGGTCGTATCTAGATGTATCAGGAGTCTCATATCACTCCAACTGCACACGCTTCACACCATTACAGAGCCTCCACTAGCTTGAAGAGTCCCCTGCGGACATGCAGGGTCCATGGATTCATGAGATCGTCTCCATACCCGTACAAGCCCATCAATTTGAAACGAGACTCGTCCGATCAGGAAACATGTTTCCAGTCACCAAAAGTCCAATGTCGGTGTTGTCGGACCCAGTCGAGGCGTAAAGCTTTGTGTCGTGCAGTCATCAAGGGTACACGAGTGGGCCTTCGGCTCCGAAAGCCCATATCGATGATGTTTCGTAGAATGGTTTACACGCTGACACTCGTTGGTGACCCCGCATTGAAATCAGCAGGAATTTGTGAAGGGGCTGCACCTCTGTGGCGTTGAACGATTCTCTTCAGTCGTCGTTGGTCCCGTTCTTGCACTATCTTAATCCGGCCGCAGCGATGTCGGAGATTGGATGTTTTACCGGGTCTTCACGGTACACTCGTGAAATGGTCGTACGGGAAGATCCCCCCTTCATCGCTACCTCGGAGATGCTGTGCCCTATCGCTCGTGCGCCGACTATAAGACCACGTTCAGACTCACTTACATCTTGATAACCTGCCATTGTATCAGCAGTAACCGACCTAACAACTGCGCCAAACACTTGTTGTCTTACATGGGCGTTGCGACCGCAGCGACCTATTCTGCCTGTTTACACATCTCTGTATTTGAATACACGTACCTACAGAAGTTCCTTTGGTGCTTCAATGTATGATAACACTTCACTGAGAGTGCCCTAATAACATGTTTGTACATCGGGTGATATACAAGTTGTAATTCCTGTGGTAATGAAACAGATGTATCTGCATACAATCTTTGTGAAAATGTTTATCGTTACCCGTGAATTAGATTAATGGCTCTCGCTGGAGACGTGGTCTACTTCCAGCGGTTTGAGAGGTCAAAGTTCGCGCAGCGGTCATTTGCCGGCTTATTTTGTTCCGCTTGAGTTATCGCAGTTGCCACGCGGGAGCTCATACACGGCCGCCGGCCAGTATTTGCATGCGGAGCGTAATGCACGACTAACGACGTTTTATCGCAGGATCGGTCGTTGCCGCTAGGCAGCAGAAGACTGCATTACCATCTTACACGTCCGGTAGCGAGGAGTTCCATGAATAAGTACAGTATCTGAAATCTTAAACGCGTTCTGTTCACTCAGAGATGAGATCGCATGGCGACTTCCTGTACTTCCACCACCAACAGAAATACGGCACAACCGCGATTTCAGCACTTGAGGGCAAATGTGGAGCAATGTTGCCGACTGGATTCAGTCACGAAAGGTACCGTTGCCTTTTTCCGCAATTTCATTATTTACTCTGAAAGTATCCGGTCGCCAGTAATGCCTGGCGCTCAAGATTTCCTGAGTTGCAGTAACTAGAGCAGGGCCGGCCAGAAATTCTGCACGCGTGCGGTGCTCTTGCACATGTGCAACTTCCGGGCCACAGCGTGCACGCCGCAGCCGTCAGCGTTCATGCAGTTCATGTTTCTATGCACAGATGTCGCTCCTCTGTTACACAAAATGCGTTATTGACACCTCGTATGTATATCACAACCTGGGCTGTAACTGTAAGAACTGTTGCTTCATCGAGCGCAACAGAGAAAGCAACAAAGTATTTAGCCTTATTTATTAGCTGCCTGTGCAGATCGCCGCCCGTGGCACTGATACGTCTTGTCACTGTTTGTTTGGATCGTCTGATTTCTTGAGACCTGCTAACGTTCGTGGGACACACAAGTTCTGCAGCATCAGTCAGACACCCTTTCACAAACTCCCCTTCGGAAAAGGGTTTCCCAGATTGTGCAATTCTTAATGGGATTTTAAAACCTGCTCGCAGTGAAGATTTAGAGTGGTTGTCTTTCTGGAAAATTGAAAACAGTACATTGTACAGCGTACAGTAAAACAGACATAAATGTAACACAAGAAACTAAGAGTTCAAGAAGTATCAGTTACTTTGACGTTCAGTAAAATCGAGTTGATGTGTGTCATCCATTTTCTGAAGGACATTTAACTTTCCTTGCCGTTCTTCACTGTTGAGTACACTACACTCGTTTTTGTGATATGTACTACAAAAAAGAATTGCAGTTCCCAGTCATTTTTAAACGACTGAGAACATAGATCTCCCGTCCTTTGCTTTTTCACAGTACTTGCCATTTCTCAGTACTTCTCTGTTAAGGTTACGGTCACCAGGGATAAACGAGACTGGATATGTTGCGTTCTTACTTGTACCACAGGGAAGTGGAGTCGCCGCCGTTCATGTCTAATAACAGATGTCGCTGTCGCACACGAGCGCACATGTACAGCACTTCCGCACGTCTGCACACTGTGCAGCGTTTGGCCGGCCCTGAACTAGAGGAACCAAGCAAATCAATAACACTCTCCCTTCTGCTACTATACTATGCAGGGTCATACTTTTGTGACTAATTAGTCGTCTCTAGAAGGCGTAGCAGTGCTTCTTTTTAAGTAGACACACACACAAACACACACACAAAGCAGAGACATTTGCATGTACAAATGTAAATGAAAGGCAATGGCTAATTTTTTGCCTATGGTTTCGTCCAGTTACGCATATGTCACATACTTTCAGCCAAATTACCGTAAGTAAAAACCAACAAATTGTTAACGACCAGTTTTTCAATCTTTAAAGCAAACCAAATTGTAAATATCATTAACGACAGAGCAATGACAGTGCCTACTTCAATAAAGCGAAACGCATCTTGTGAGAAAGATACACGTTTTCTTGTAGTTGTAACAACAGAACAATTTTAAAGCAACTACGGACAATATGGCCACACATATGCGTTTCTTCCATGAGTGATCAAGCTCATTTTCTCTGTTGTTTCGGCAGATATTTTCAATTTCGTTTTGCAATGTTTAGCTGAATTGAGCCCAAAAAATAGTGATCAACACTTCTTTCATGTGACGCCCATTGACGACGGAAAGGGTCGGTTTGGTCCCCTTACGGACAAAATGACTTTTAAAGAGAAATTTTACGTAATAGGGGGGCCAAATTTGCCTAGTGCTATATTCCTTAATTGATGTATATTAACAGGAACAGTAAAACGTGAGGAGTAACGAGTCCACCAGCAGCGCCATGGCCGCCATGCAGCAGCGCTACTCAGTCGCTGCTGTAGTACTGGTCATTCTTGGTGTTTTAATCTTCCTATTAATATGCATCGATTAAAGGAATATCGCACTAGGCAAATTTGGGAATGCTCTCACTAGGGGTGTTCCACTACTTTTGATCAGACAGTGGCCGGCCACTGTGGCCGGCCGAGCGGTTCTAGGTCCTTCAGCCTGGAACCGCGCGACCGCTACGGTCGTAGGTTCAAATCCTGCCTTGGGCATGGATGTGTGTGATAGCCTTAGATTAGTTAGGTTTACGTAGTTCTAAGTCTAGGGGATTGGTGACCTCATATGTTAAGTCCCATAGTGCTTAGAGCCATTTGAACCATTTCAGACAGTGTACACACCTATCGTACCGTTTCTCTGCGATACATCCTCATTTCCTACCATTCCAATTACTTCTCAGCACCCTCGTCTAACATCACATCTCTGACGTTTTGACTCTCCGTTTGTTCGATTTTCCCACAGTCCATAATTTTCTGTGGCTAGGATCGAGGTTTTTTTCGCCAGTTTCTGGCTCATATGCCGCTGCCCTCCCACGACTTCGTGTCTTGTGCCAAACTCTCCATCCCAGATCAGCACTTATACAGGGTGACAATTATTGAACAACGTGAAATAAAGTCATCAAAACTTCTGAACGGTTTGCGTTAGGACGTTCAAACAGCGGGGTTGGCCGTGGGAATTTTGATGTGAATATGGTTTGGTTTAGTGACGAGGCCCACTTTCATTTGGATGGGTTCGTCAGTAAGTAAAATTGGCGCACTTGGGGGACTGAGAATCCCCATTTCACGACCGAGAAGTCGCTTCACCTTTAACGGATGACTGTGTGGTGTGCAGTGTCCAGTCGCGGAATAGTCGGCGCTATATCCCTTTAGATTAGATTAGATTAGTTTTTCGTTCCATAGATCCTTGCTGAGGAGATCCTCGTGGATGTAGAACATGTCAATAATTTTTTTAAGCTGAAATAACAATGCTAATAGTATGAATATCTACAATACATCATTTGTTTCTATTAAAAAATTCGTCAATGGAGTAGAAGGAGTTGGCCACTAGTAAGTCTTTCGGGCTCCTTTTAAACTGATCTTTATTTGAAACTAATTTTTTTATGTTTGTGGGCAAATTATTGAAGATGAGTGTTCCTGAGTAGTGGACCCCTTTTTGAACTAAAGTAAGTGCTTCTAAGTCCTTGTGCAGATCATTTTTGTTGTTGGTATTGTATGTATGAACTGAGCTGTTTGTTGGAAAGAGAGATATATTATTTAGAGCAAATTTCATTAAGGAGTAAACATTCTGAGAGGCAGCATTTAGTATACCCAGATCTTTGAAGAGGTTTCTATGGAAAGCCTTAGAAGGGCTGCCCTGGGCCACCAGTGGAGGAACATCTTATCTCCTCAATCATTTAAAAAGCACGGCGACGGCAACTTATCCCCGAAGTTATTTCTTGCAGTCCTTGAGATGGGAAAATTCTGTGAAACAGGAGGAGGAGGTTAGTGTTTAACGTCCCGTCGACAACTACACTACTGGCCATTAAAATTTCTACACCAAGAAGAAATGCAGATGGTAAACGGGTAATCATTGGACAAATATATCGTACTAGAAGTGACATGTGATTACATTTTCACGCGATGTGGGTGCATAGATCCTGAGAAATCAGTACCCAGAACAACCACCTCTGACCATAATAACGGCCTTGATACGCCTGGGCATTAAGTCAAACAGAGCTTGGATGGCGTGTACAGGTACAGCTGCACATGCAGCTTCAGCACGATACTACAGTTCATCAAGAGTAGTGACTGGCGTATTGTGACGAGCCAGATCCTCGGTCACCACTGACCAGACGTTTTCAGTTGGGAAGAGATCTGGAAAATGTGCTGGCCAGGGCAGCAGTCGAACATTTCCTGTATCCAGAAAGGCCCGTACAGGGCCTGCAACATGCAGTCGTGCATTATCCTGCTGAAATGTAGGGTTTCGCAGGGATCGAATGAAGGGTAGAGCCATGGGTCGTAACACATCTGAAATGTAACGTCCACTGTTCAAAGTGGCGTCAATGCGAACAAGAGGTGACCGAGACGTGTAACCAATGGCACCCCATACCATCATGACGCGTCATACGTCAGTATGGCGATGACGAATACACGCTTCCAATGTGCGTTCACCGCGATGTCGCCAAACACGGATGCGATCACCATGATGCTGTAAACAGAACCTGGATTCATCCGAAAAAATGACGTTTTGCCATTCGTGCACCCAGGTTCGTCGTTGATTACACCATCGCAGGCGCTCCTGTCTGTGATGCGGCGTCAGGGGCAATCGCAGCCATGGTCTCCGAGCTGATAGTCCATGCTGCTGCAAACGTCGTCGAACTGTTGTCTTGCAAACGTCCTCATCTGTTGACTCAGGGATCGAGACGTGGCTGCACGATCCATTACACCCAGGCGGATAAGTTGCCTGTCATCTCGACTGCTAGTGATACGAGGCCGTTGGGATCCAGCACGGCGTTCCGTATTACCCTCCTGATCCCACCTATTCCATATCATGCTGACAGTCATTGGATCTCGACCAACGCGAGCAGCACTGTCGCGATACGATAAACCGCAATCACGATAGCCTACAACCGACCTTTAGCAGAGTCGGAAACGTGATGGTACGCATTTCTCCTCCTTACACGAGACATCACAACAACGTTTCACCAGGCAACGTCGGTCAACTGCTGTTTGTGCATGAGAAATCGGTTGGAAACTTTCCTCATGTCAGCACGTTGTAGGCGTCGCCACCGGCGCCAACCTTGTATGAATGCTCTGAAAAGTTAATCATTTGCATATCGCAGTATCTTCTTCCTGTCGGTTAAATTTCGCGTTGTAGCACGTCGTCTTCGTGGTGTAGCAATTTTAATGGCCAGTAGTGTAGGTTATCAGAGACGGAGCACAAGTTCGTATAAGGCAAGGATGGGAAGGAAAACGGCCGTGATGTTTCGAAGGAACCATCCCCGCATTTCCATAAAGCGATTTAGGGAAATCACGGAAATCCCAAATCAGGACGGCCGGAGCCGTGTTTGAGTCGTCGTCCTCCAGAATGCGAGTCCAGTGTGATAACAACTGCGCTACCTCCCTCGGCGTATATGGAAGAAAAGAGGAATTAGAATAAACGAGAAAAGACTCAGTAACTCGAGATGTGCAGGCGATGTAGTAGTGCTAGCCGCCATTGTGAGAGAACTGCTGTCTGTGATGGTAGAGCGAGTGCCAGGTACGAGAGGTGCGCATGACAACAAATAACCTGTTTTTATTAAACAACATAGAAACCCAAGCGCTAAAGTGAATACCCAACGAAGAGGCGAGTGACAGAATTACTGTTTTACAATAAGCATAAAAAACAATGACGCCCAAAACGTTGAATCTTTTAAAACGATACAAATGGGATCTCTCAGGAATTTTATAATGACCTTGCATAACGACCCCCAAAATACAAACTGATTTAAACAATACAAGATACCATTACTCAGGAAGTTGCTCAACCCTTTCAAAAATTCATTAAATAAGATCGAGCCAAGAACTAAATTAAGGAAATAACCTGGCACCCGCATTCGCTTAAAACATAACGCTCTCAAACAGTTTAAATATCAAGTTAACAATTACACTAGTCACTTCAAATCGGCCCCCACGTTAAATGTGACAGAAACTCAGTTTAAATAAAGAGGGCCAGCAACGTATACAAAGATCAAAATTAATCTTAGCAGCAACTGACATTGTTGAATGTTCTCGAATTAAGGCATACTGACAGTCATCCAGAGGGCAACACAAGATAATGCCAGCCTCTTAAGGGGGGTAGGACGTCAAACGGGCCGACTTGGAGCAGGAGAGACACCACAGGACATTTCAATTTCCAGTGTCTATACTTTTACAAAGAAATTCATAAAACTTTGTCATCATGACCAGGAAGGATTCAGAATTCACACTCATAGCAGTGGAAGTTCTAAAACATAACGAAGTAGTTTCTTTTACGTGTGAAATTTCATCATTTTTTTCACCTACTAATGGCAGCATTTGCTGCTATAGGTACACTTTTCTTCATAAGTAAGAGAAATTCTTAGATGAATTTTGCACAGCGTACAAACCATACTTAAAGGTGTGTGAAACTCTAGAATTTTCCAAATCTATTCAAAATTGTGGTAAAAATTGAGGTAATTAACTATAAAATTTATGTTTTTGCTAAACATGAAGTTTAAAATATAACAGTTCATTCGTTTTTTCATAAATTAAATAAATTCTAGAGTTTCATACACCTGTGAGTATGGTATGTATGCTGTGAAAATTCATCGAAGAATCTCTGTAACTTATGAAGAAAAGTGTACCTATAGCAACAAATACAGTCATTAGTAAATGAAAAAAATTGTTAAAGTTTCGGACGTAAAAAATTTATTTTGTTATGTTTTCGAACTTCCACTGCAATGGGTGTGAATCCTGAATCCTTCCTGGTGATGCTGACAACGTTTTATGAATTTATTTGAAAAAGTATGGACACTGGAAATTAAAATGTCCTGTGATGCCTCTCCTGCTCCAAGTCGGCCCGTTTGACGTCCTACCCCCCCCCCCCCCCCCCCCTTAACGTCAATTAGTGATAAATGGCTGCAGTCTGAAACGTGCACATCTTCGTTGTGTGATTAAAAGCCATCATCAGTAACACAGTGCAGCTTGGCACTGTCCAACTTTCCAGTACGCCAAAACTCGCATACAGACAAGAGGAACAGAGCAGGCTAACGTACCGACGCCTTATCCTGGGTGGTGGATCCGTTAACGACTCGCAGTTCACGTCGAGCCGGCACCTCCGGCGAGACGCGCCCTCGCAGTGCGATCTGCCTCTGCCGGGTTCCGTGGGCTGCCGCCACACAGGAACCGAACTGAGAACACACCAGAAGGAAGGCGGCAGCGCCGGAGCGCCCCGTTGACACGTGTGGCCTACTACAAGTGGACGCTTCCTTGGCGACGCGCGCTGGCTTCGGCGGCGCTGTTAGGCGGGCGTTCAAACCAGCTCGCGCCCGTGACGCAATCGAAACGTTACACACTCCTCTGTAAAAGATTTATCCGGTACCTGTGAAAAAGTCGCCATTAAAATACAGGGTGTTTATAAACGAATATCGGGGTTTCAAGGCTTTATAATATTCATTGTATTAAACTTACAGTTATAAATGATATGTCAAATGAAAAAACAACTCAAACAGTTTTACCAAGAACCTTATAAATGTTCAATGTGAGCACCATTGTCGCACGTCACACATCAAACCTATAGCCGAGCTCTTCCCAAACGTTAATAAGTGTGTCTTCAGTGATTGTAGCAACAGCTGCTTAAATCCGGTTTCTTAATACAGGGAGGTCTGCTGGTAGCGGAGGCACGTACACTCTATCTTTGATGAAGCACCAAAGGAAAAAATCGCATGGCGTTAGATCGGGTGACCGTGGAGGCCATGGAAAGCAAGTCCTGTCATTGGACCTTTCTAGCGCTTGGGTACAGTGAAGTTCAACCAATTGCGGCGGAAACATTGCGCGCTGCGCATGCACACTGGTGCCAAACACAACTGTTTGAGTTACTCTTTCATCTGACATATCACTTATAACTGTAAATTTTATGTATTAAATATTATAAAGCGGTAAAACCCCGATATTCATTTATAAACACCCTGTAAATTAGCCCGAAATAAATATTATAAACAACAAGTGCGTTACTGCAAGACAAAGGTAATGTGTTTCATTGGGCCGTTAATCGATATCCGAGGAGATTGAAAACCTGATTAAAACCGAATCTAGGTCCGTTTGACGGATTAAGAAAGAGACGCAACCGTTTTTTTTTAAATCTAATGTCCCATAAAATTTTGAGAACAGGTTGTTCTCGAACAATGTATCTTTCCCGTACAAACATATGGCTTTGAAACTTGGATTTTGAACGAGTTTGTCCGAAGAAGACTTTGAACAGCGCAGAGAGCTATGTAAAGGTCACTGCTAGGTCTCAAAAGATCGGAAAATAAGTTGAGACATAACAGCGTTCAGGATGTTGTGGAAAGGGTAACGAAACTAAAATGAAAATGGTCACGACATATCGTACGAAAATGGCGTAACACGGACAAAGCCAGTGCTAGAGATAAGTCAAGTGGAATACGGAGGTCACAAGGCAGACCACCCGACGGCCGGAGTAAAGAGCTGAAGAAAGTCGCAGGCTACAACTGGCAGAGAACTGTGGGAGACAGAGCGGCACAGAAACAGTGACTGAAATTGTACTTGTTAGCATAAGATCGAAGAAGTAAAGGCTGAATTAGGTGAACCGTTTACACACTGAAGATCCAAAGAAAATAGTACACCTGCATAATATAATGTAGTACCCCCGCGAGCACGCAGAAGCGCCGCAACACCACGTGGCATGTAGTCGACTAATGTCAGAAGTAGTGCTGGAGGAAATTGACACCATGAATCCTGAAGGGCTCTCCGTAAGAGTACGAGGGGGTGGAAATCTCTTCTGAACAGCACGTTGCAAGGCATCCCAGATATGCTCAATAACGTTCATGTCTACATCTACATTTATACTCCGCAACGGTGTGTGGCGGAGGGCACTTTACGTGCCACTGTCATTACCCCCTATTCCTGTTACAGTCGCGTATGGTTCGCGGGAAGAACGACTGTCTGAAAGCCTCCGTGCGCGCTCTAATCTCTCTAATTTTACATTCGTGATCTCCTCGGGAGGTATAAGTAGGGGGAAGCAATATATTCGATACCTCATCCAGAAACGCACCCTCTCGAAACCTGGCGAGCAAGCTACACCGCGATGCAGAGCGCCTCTCTTGCAGAGTCTGCCACTTGAGTTTGTTAAACATCTCCGTAACGCTATCACGGATACCAAATAACCCTGTGACGAAACGCGCCGCTCTTCTTTGGATTTTCTCTATCTCCTCCGTCAACCCGATCTGGTACGGATCCCACACTGATGAGCAATACTCAAGTATAGGTCGAACGATTGTTTTGTAAGCCACCTCCTTTGTTGATGGACTACATTTTCTAAGGACTCTCCCAATGAATCTCAACCTGGTACCCGCCTTACCAACAATTAATTTTATATGATCATTCCACTTCAAATCGTTCCTCACGCATACTCCCAGATATTTTAAGAAGCAACTGCTACCAGTGTTTGTTCCGCTATCATATAATCATACAATAAAGGATCCTTCTTTCTATGTATTCGCAATACATTACATTTGTCTATGTTAAGGGTCAGTTGCCACTCCCTGCACCAAGTGCCTATCCGCTGCAGATCTTCCTGCATTTCGCTACAATTTTCTAATGCTGCAACTTCTCTGTATACTACAGCATCATCCGCGAAAAGCCGCATGGGACTTCCGACACTATCTACTAGGTCATTTATATATATTGTGAAAAGCAATGGTCCCATAACACACCCCTGTGGCACGCCAGAGGTTACTTTAGCGTCTGTAGACATCTCTCCATTGATAACAACATGCTGTGTTCTGTTTGCTAAAAACTCTTCAATCCAGCCACACAGCTGGTCTGATATTCCGTAGGCTCTTACTTTGTTTATCAGGCGACAGTGCGGAACTGTATCGAACGCCTTCCGGAAGTCAAGGAAAATAGCATCTACCTGGGAGCCTGTATCTAATATTTTCTGGGTCTCATGAACAAATAAAGCGAGTTGGGTCTCACACGATCGCTGTTTCCGGAATCCATGTTGATTCCTACATAGTAGATTCTGGGTTTCCAAAAACGACATGACACTCGAGCAAAAAACATGTTCTAAAATTCTACAACAGATCGACGTCAGAGATATAGGTCTATAGTTTTGCGCATCTGCTCGACGACCCTTCTTGAAGACTAGGACTATCTGTGCTCTTTTCCAATCATTTGGAACCTTCCGTTCCTCTAGAGACTTGCGGTACACGGCTGTTAGAAGGGGGGCAAGTTCTTTCGCGTACTCTGTGTAGAATCGAATTGGTATCCCGTCAGGTCCAGTGGACTTTCCTCTGTTGAGTGATTCCAGTTGCTTTTCTATTCCTTGGACACTTATTTCGATGTCAGCCATTTTTTCGTTTGTGCGAGGATTTAGAGAAGGAACTGCAGTGCGGTCTTCCTCTGTGAAACAGCTTTGGAAAAAGGTGTTTAGTATTTCAGTTTTATGCGTGTCTTCCTCTGTTTCAATGCCATCATCATCCCTGAGTGTCTGGATATGCTGTTTCGAGCCACTTACTGATTTAACGTAAGACCAGAACTTCCTAGGATTTTCTGTCAAGTCGGTACATAGAATTTTAATTTCGAATTCACTGAACGCTTCACGCATAGCCCTCCTTACGCTAACTTTGACATCGTTTAGCTTCTGTTTGTCTGAGAGGTTTTGGCTGCGTTTAAACTTAGAGTGAAGCTCTCTTTGCTTTCGCAGTAGTTTCCTAACTTTGTTGTTGTACCACGGTGGGTTTTTCCCGTCCCTCACAGTTTTACTCGGCACGTACCTGTCTAAAACGCATTTTACGATTGCCTTGACCTTTTTCCATAAACACTCAACATTGTCAGTGTCGGAACAGAAATTTACGTTTTGATCTGTTAGGTAGTCTGAAATCTGCCTTCTATTACTCTTGCTAAATAGATAAACCTTCCTCCCTTTTTTTATATTCCTACTAACTTCCATATTCAGGGATGCTGCAACGGCCTTATGATCACTGATTCCCTGTTCTGTACATACAGAGTCGAAAAGTTCGGGTCTGTTTGTTATCAGTAGGTCCAAGATGTTATCTCCACGAGTCGGTTCTCTGTTTAATTGCTCGAGGTAATTTTCGGATAGTGCACTCAGTATAATGTCACTCGATGCTCTGTCCCTACCACCCATCCTAAACATCTGAGTGTCCCAGTCTATATCTGGGGAGTTTGGTGGCCAGCGAAGTGTTTAAAGTCAGAAGAGTGTTTCTGAATGTGTGGGGTGTTGCATTGTCCTCCTTCAATTTTCCAAGTCCTTCGGAATGCAAAATGGACATAAATGGATGCAGGTGATCAGACAGCATGCTTACGTACGTGTCACCTGTCAGGGTCGCATCTACACGTACCAGGGGTCCCATATCGCTCCAAATGCACACGCCTCACACCATTGCAGAGCCCCCACAAGCTTGAACAGTCACCCGTGACATGCAGGGTGCATGGATTCATGAGGTTGTCTCCATACCCGTACATGTCCATCCGCTCGATACAATTTGAAACGAGGCTCGTCCGACCAGGCAACATGTATCCAGTCACCAACAGTCCAATGTCGGTATTATGGGCCCAGGTGAGACGTAAAGCTTTGTGTCGTGCAGTCATCAAGGGTACACGAGTGGGCTTTCGGCTCCGAAAGCTCATATCGATCATGTTTCGTTGAAAGGTTCGCACGCTAACACTTGTTGATGGCGCAGCACTGAAATCTGCAGCAGTTTGCGGTGGGATTGCACTTCTGTCACGTTGAACGATTCTCCTCAGTCGTCGTTGGCCCCGTTTTTGCAGGATCTTCTTCCGGCCACAGCGAGTCGGAGATTTGATGTTTTACCCGATTACTGATATTCATGGTACACTCATGAATGGTCGTACGGGAAAATGCCCACTTCATAGCTGTCTCGGAGATGTTGTGTCCCATCGCTCGTGCACCAACTATAGCACCACGTTCAAACTTACTTAAATCTTGATAACTTGCCCTTGTAGCAGCAGTGACCGATCTAACAACTGCGCCAGACAATTGTTGTGTTATATAGACGATGCCGACCGCACAGCCGTATTCTGCGTGTTTACATATCTCGGTATTTGAATACGTACGCCTATACCAGTTCCTTTGGCGCTTCAGTGTAGAAAGGATGGATTGCTAACTGACGATATCGTAGAGTAGTAATCTCTATGTAGTGAGTTACTAACCTATCCTTTTCACAATATTTTTGACATAGACACACACTAAAGACCAACGCCAACTTGGAATTTTATTATTTTTTTTCGTTTCATTCCCCCATGTGACGTTGGGCTGGCAGCAGCGATACAGCAGATTTTCAGTCTACATAATAATGTAAAGTTTTAAAACATAGAAAGATGAACAAAAGATGATTTTTGAAAATTACTGGATGACACTGATGCTGTGGAGTTGGTGTTTTACGGCGAGCTGCTGGGAGGCGACGAGTTGCAGCAGATGATGATACTGATGTGGCGTCTGCTTGACGACCAGCTCCAGGTACGAGACTGTGGTAGCGTGATGGAGAGTGAAATAAAAGGTGAGGACAGGGAGCTGTCATTGAAGTTACGGAGAACAAGAAAAGTTGTCGGTCCGGTTGTGAAAGCGGTGGAGATGGAAGGGATATTGGCTGCTGTGGGTTGGAGGGGCTGCTCAAGGGTGGGATGAAATGCATTAAACTGGGGTGTCTACTCGGGAAAAGAGGAAGTGACAGTACTTCAGGGAATATGTGGCAGTGGCGTTTCAATGAAATATGGAGTGGGCCTGCCAGGGTAACCTGACAGAGGATACATGAAAGTTCAAAAGGATGGATGTTTTGAGCACAGTGGTGATGAAAAAGTATGATGTCTTCAGCAGTAGGTATAGGATGTTGGGAGTTGTTTGGAGGAGTGGCGTGTCAATAGGGCGACTGGAGACGGTCAGTTCAGGGGAAGATGTTTGACTGTACACTTGTAGGAGTAAGTGAGATGGGACTGGTTGCAAGTATTGCAGGTGGATGGGCCCAGAGGTTGGGACAGTGTTGGTATGGATGGTTGGCTTTGCAGTGACAGGTAGGAGGATTTTCGCAGCCAGAAGTTAAATGATCGTTGTAGATGATGCATTTGCCGCAACGGTAGGCTAGGGTTTCGGATTGAGAAGGCTGAACTTTATGTTTGCGATGATAGGTGAAGGCTCCATTCTGAAGGTGATCTATAATTAAGGGAACTTTGAAAGAGATGTGCATGAGGAATGTAGGACCAGATGTTGATGAAGTAGAAGGGCTTTTCGGATATGGGAGTCAGGATTGGAATTTATCTCCCACTCAACTTGCACCACTGTGGTCTCGGTGTCCACTTCTTGATCACAGCATTAAGAGCTGGTTGGCGGCGGAGGGAGGGGGGGGGGGGGAGCAAGTTTGCCTGGGTCGTGGTGGGCTGAGTGAGAGCAGGGAGGGAGGCATGTGGACCAAAGGTGATGGAATGTACTCTTGTAGTAGGTGGGTTCCGAAGTCAGGATCAGAGGCTTTTATGATTACGGAGTCTTTTCAGGGTAAGAGATGTGATATGTTGAGGTTTGAAAGGTACTTTTTTATTTCGAGGGGAAGTGTTTTAGAGTTGAGTAATTTGGTACTGGTATGTGCTGAAATGAAGGAACGTGTTGTAGGAGATGTCTTGGGTGAAATGGAAGTGGACTCCATAGATTCTGGCGTGTGGGGCTGAATGGGCAGCAGTTGACTATCAGAGATAGGTGAGATATCTACACTTGGTGGTTGGCAGGGATCGTTTGAGAATGGGGTGTCACAGGATATTGACGACATTTTGTACCACTTTTCTTAGTTTTCTTGCCTGGAGCTAGTTGGGTTGAAGCTGATGCAGATGCTCCTGACGCAGCCACAGCTTTGGTATATGTTGTTGGTACTGGTCTGGTTGTTCCTGGGGTAGGTGTGGCTGGTGCTTCTGCTTCTTGATCCAGATGTAATGATGACAGCGGTGGCAATAGAGTAGTAGTAGGGACTGATGGAGCAGCTGGCAGGTGCAGTTCTGACATTGATGACAGAAGTGACAGTGGTGGTGACAGCACCGGTGGCAATGGAGCTTTAGTATATGCTGAAGTTATGACATCGATAAATCAGGAGTTAATTAGGTCTGAGGATGTAGTGTGTGAGAGTGGGAAGGTGGATGATGTTGTCGGAATGGTGCGGAAGGAAGGAAAGGAGGGAAGAGCAGGAGGGGTCAGCGAGTAGGGAGTAAAGGAGTAAGTGGAGGTGGGTGTGGAGTACAGGTGCGGGTAGATGACTGTTGATGTCATAGTTGTAGGTTCACACAACGTCAAATGAGGGTGGCGATGGTGGTGACTTGATGATGGATGATTAGACTGGTAGTGAAGATGTGGGGCTGGTGATCACTGGCGCCGTTCAGCAGTAAGGGCAAGGACTGCTCGAATGTGCTGACAGACAATGAGGACTGGCAGCAATGCAGGACGGGCAGTAAAGACTGGCAGTAACGGCGCCGTCTGGCAGTGAGGGGATGATGATGACGGTAGCGAGGACTGGCAGCAATGGCCATATCTGGCAGTGGAGGCGATGACGATGATGGACAGCAGAGCCTGCGGGCAATAATGAAGACGTAGACGGCGTCGGCTGGAAACGTATCCCTAAGGAATTTCAACACTGAGAGCCGCCGAGGTAGTTGTTATTCCCAATTAAAAGAGGAATTTCAACAGTCAGATGCCAGCGGGTAGCTTAAGTATCTAAGTCCAGGCGACTTCTTTGTAATGTGAGTGCCAGACCAAACCTTGAAGTGAATCAGTACATTTATTAGTGGAAATCATATCAAAATCTTTACAGTAGTTCCTGACATTAACCTTAACATACAGATTGAAAAACGAAGTTCGTGATTTTAATTTATAATATGTAGAAGTACTGGTCAAGCTTCGCTGCTGCCTGTAGTTGCAGCGATTGTTTGCTGCTTTTGCCGCCAGATACCGCATCCTCCCTAGCTGACCATCTCGTAGCTCCCACGACTGCCGTGAAATGCCACTACAGACACCAGTTAAATATGGAACAGGCAGCAATACATACGTCATACATTCATCATTACTACAAACAATAAATTATTACACTATTGGCCATTTAAATTTCTTCAGCAAGAAGAAATGCAGATGATAAACGGGTATTCATTGGACAAATATATTATACTAGAACTGACATGTGATTACATTTTCACGCAATTTTGGTGCATAGATCCTGAGAAACCAGTACCCAGAACAACCACCTCTGGCCGTAATAACGACCTTGATACGCCTGGGCATTGAGTCAAACAGAGCTTGGATGGCGTGTACAGGTACAGCTGCCCATGCAGCTTCAGCACTATACCACAGTTCATCAAGAGTAGTGACTGGCGTATTGTGGCGAGCCAGTTGCTCGGCCACCATTGACCAGACGTTTTCAGTTGGTGAGAGATCTGGAGAATGTGCTGGCCAGGGCAGCAATCGAACGTTTTCTGTATCCAGAAAGGCCCGTACAGGAGCTGCAACATGCGGTCGTGTATTATCCTGCTGAAATGTAGGGTTTCGCAGGGATCGAATGAAAGGTAGAGCCACAGGTCGTAACACATGTGAAATGTAACGTCCACTGTTCAAAGCACCGTCAATGCGAACAAGAGGTGACAGAGACGTGTAACCAATGGCACCCCATACCATCACGCCTGGCGATACGCCAGTATGGTGATGACGAATACACGCTTCCAATGTGCGTTCACCGCGATGTCGCCAAACATTGATGCGACCATCATGGTGCTGCAAACAGAACCTGGATTCATCCGAAAAAATGACGTTTTGCCATTCGTGGTCCCAGGTTCGTCGTTGAGTACCCCATCGCAGGCACTCTGTGATGCAGCGTCAAGGGTAACCGCAGCCATGGTCTCCGAGCTGATATTCCATGCTGCTGCAAACGTCGTCGAACTGTTCGTGCAGATGGTTGTTGTCTTGCAAACGTCCCCATCTGTTGACTCAGGGATCGAGACGTGGCTGCACGATCCGTTACAGCCATGCGGATAAGATCCCTGTCATCTCGGCTGCTAGTGATACGAGGCCGTTGGGATCCAGCACGGCGTTCCGTATTACCCTCCTGAACCAACCGATTCCATATTCTGCTGACAGTCATTGGATCTTGACCAACGCGAGCAGCAATGTCGCGATACCATAAACCGCAATCGCGATAGGCTACAATCTGACCTTTATCAAAGTCGGAAACGTGATGGTACGCATTTCTCCTCCTTACACGAGGCATCACAACAACGTTTCACCAGGCAACGCCGGTCAACTGCTGTTTGTGTATGAGGAATCGGTTGGAAACTTTCCTCAAGTCAGCACGTTGTAGGTGTCGCCACCGGCGCCAGCCTTGTGTGAATACTCTGAAAAGCTAATCATTTGCATATCACAGTATCTTCTTCCTATCGGTTAAATTTCGCGTCTGTAGCACGTCATCTTCGTGGTGTAGCAATTTTAATGGCCAGTAGTGTAATACAAGCCTTCCTTGTGAATCGCCTATCTATTAGTGAAAATGTTAGTGGAATCAACGTCTGCGTAGACCAAGCGCATATTGCGACATAAACTGAAATTCGTTTTATTTGTGCAGCTCCTAAAATATTTAATACCGTACACTTATAAATTTGCAGTTATTTTAATGTAGCAAGATGTTTAATAATGAAGAATTAGCTGACAATTTACCAAGTGAAGGTAACGGATAAAGAACAGTAAAATTCATCATTTGAAAAATCCAAGAGCTGCATTGTACTACAGTCTCCACTCGTAAGGATGGTGCGGGCTCCTGCAGATCAGGTCTTTTAAAGAGTCTTGGCCCTTCTCAACCGAGAACCAGGCGACATGGCAGTGCAGCAGAGGGATTTCCAGTTGGGAACAAATGGGAGGAGCTACCAGTTACGACTTTTGCCTTACAACGAAGAGGAGTCTCCAGGAAACCGTCATGTGAAATGGGTGATTATAACAATTTTTTAATTAAAATTATAGTAGTTCAAAAGAAAAACGCCTTTCGTATGCTGCACATTAAGTTGTTTTTCATTTATCTTCTCTATGTCCTGAAACATTACATGGTTTTTCTCTTTTGCACATAAAAGTTATCATTTCCACATATAGGTTAAAGATGTAAAACAGTTCATTGATGTTTTTTATAATAAAATGGAAAAGTGCTTAAAAATCAATGCCTAGTTCATGATTTTTAAGCCAAACAGATTTCTCTTAGGTGACAAACTGGCTGAAAGTTTGCAGTTCTTCTTTCGGGCACTGTTTGCAACGTATAGCACATTAACTGCCATTTTCTGTTGTGTAGTGCAATTCATCTCTGTAAGTGTTGCCAACATTCTCGGATTTTACTTTCAATTGTTTTTTCTGTCATTATACGTGTTCTGATGTAAGTTGTGTGTGTGTGTGTGTGTGTGTGTTCTTTTTTCACATTCCTTTATTATTGAGAGAGAAATATTTGTGATCATCTATTTGGATTACTGTCTATTATACGATCAAGCAGTGTAAACGCCGAGTAGTTAGTCACATTCACTTAGTCATTTAGTAGTATCTTCCTTCTTTTCATCCTTTTTTTTGTATATGTGATAATTTTCTTGTAATATTTTCATGTCTTTCACTCCTATAGTATGTTTGTGATTATTTTATCTTAAGTGATCTGTATAAGCTGAGTGGCTCCTCCCATATTTCCATGCTCTGGTATGTTCTTTATCCCGTGTGTCAGGTGTACTGCTGTTTTGTCCTAGATATCGTCCATCACACTGATCATGTAACAGACAGTAATCCCAATAGATGATCACAAACCCCATTTCTCTCCCAAGAATGAAATTGTACGTGAAAAAAATAAAAAAATAATAAAGTAGTACACAAAGAGAGAGAGAGAGAAAGAGAGAGAGAGAGAGAGAGAGAGAGAGAGAACTTACATCAGCACACAGATAGTCAGAGAAAAAAAATTGAAAGCAAAACCTGAGAAAATTGGCAACACTCACAGAAACGAATCACGCTATACACATATAAAATGGCACTTAAAGTGTTATTCGTTGAAAACAGCGACCAAAAGGAAAACTGCAAACTTTCAATCAGTTTTCCACCTGAGAGAAACCTGTTTGACTTAACAGACGCTGCTTTTTAACCACTTTTCGATTTTATTATAAAAATCTTATTGAATTGCTTTAAATCTATAGCCTATATGTGGAAACTATAAGCTGTATGTGCAAACCAAAAAAAATCCCAGAATATTTCAGGACACCCACTGAAGAAGCCTTCTAAGGCAAACGTGTCTGGTGCACAAGAGAAATGAAAATGCAAAAGGAATTTCTCCATTGAGCTATTGTAATTTATAGACAGCGGCAGCGAAAAGGGCCAGCACGAGAAAATTGTTATTTTAAGATTATGACATACCACCGTGAACATCCAGAAATGTCCTCCTATCAAGCCTTTACCACTAACATGTTCGGAAGGACAACTCCGTTTCTCGACGGCGCCTATGAAGCACAGCGAGTGCTGCATCGCGGGCCTGTCTGCCTTTAGGAGACCAGTGCTCTTAGAGACGACAGACTCTTCTTCCAGCATCTCTCGCCTCGTCGAAACACATACTAATAGTGAAAGAAAATGTAAACCTGTTCAGTTGGGAGGTGGGACTGAACACCACAAGGCTTTCTTCGGCGTGGTACTACTGAAGGTGGGCGTTTTCAACTGATCGCGCTTACACGGCCAGTTATAAGAGGGGAGGGGTGAGAGGGGGGGTGGAGGAACCAGCGCTCGTGCATTTAGAACTATATACAAATCATCAAAAAGATAAAAGAGGTAACATTATTAGCAAAATTATCAGGACCTGCTACAAATTAAGGCTTAATTTCGACTAATCAAGTTGGTTTGTAGAATATGTGAGACTGGATACATACAATCAGACTATCAGAAAAACGTCATCCACACAAAAGTTGAGTGGCTCTCGCCATATTTCCATGCTCTGATATGTTCTTTGTTCCCGGTGATTTGTCCTACATATCTCTCATCACATTGATCGTATAAAAGACACTAATCTCAATAGATGATCACATATACCAAGTCTCTCCCAAGAATATAAATGCGAAAACATCTTACAGTTAGCTTAAAAACTTCAGTATCAAAATTTCTGACAAGAATGATATGCAGAAGAATCGCAAGATAAATTTAGGACCTGTTAGATGACGATTAGTTAGGCTTTAGAAAAGATAAAGGCACCGCAGAGGCAGTCCGGATGTTGCGTTTGATAATAGAAGGAAGACTTAAGATAAACTGAGAAGCGTCTTTCGGATTTATCGACAAAGATAAAGCATTCGACATGTGAGATGGTGCAATATGTCCGCAATTCTGAGAAAAGTAGGAGTAACCTATAAGGAAAGACGGGTAGTAAACAGTATGTACAAAAACGAAAAAGGAATAATAAGAATGGAAGACCAAGAAGCAAGTTCTCAGATTACAAAAGATGTAAGAAAGGGACACAGTCATTCTCCACGACAGTTCAGTCTTCACATCGACGAAGGAAAGGAAATATTCAGGAATGGGATTAAAATACTGGGTGAAAGGATATCTTTAATAATATTCCATGTCGACATTGCTATCCTGAGTGAAGGTGAAGAAGAATTTCAGGACCTGCAGAACTAAATGAACAGTCTATTGAGTACATGATATAGATAGATGGTAAACCGAAGCAAAACTAACGCAATGATGAGTAGCGAACCAAAAGGTAGATGAAGTTAAGGAATTCTGCTGCCTTGAAAGACAACAGAAAAAAGCCACAATGGCCAAAGCAACCAAGAAACAAAAAATAGACTAGCACAAAAAAAGAGAGCCCCCCCCCCTACACGATGAAAATAGGTCTACTATTTATCAAACAGCAACCTTAATTTCAGCAAAAGAAATTCTAAGACTGTACGTTTGGAATATAGTGAATCATGAATTCTGAGAAAACAGCAGAAGAAACAGAATCGTGGCGTCTGAGATGTGGTGCTATAGAAATACGTTTAAAATTCGGTGGACTACACTGACAAGGAGGAGGAACAAGCAGATACGACATGTGCTGAGACATTAGGAGATAACTTACTTGATACTATAGGCAGCTGTAGAGAATGAGAGGGGCAAGACAGGGACTGGAACATATCTAACAACTCATTAAGGATTATATGTGCACGTGCTCTTCAGAAGACAAAAACGATAGTGAACAAGACAGTTTCTACAAAGACCTAGAATCAATATATGAAGAAGCACCTTTGTACGATGTGGAAGTATTCTTAGGTGATGCCAGTGCCTAAGTAGAAAAGAGGTCTTTCTGAGACCCTACACAAGACCCTGAAATCTACACGATTCCTCCAACAACAATGGAATGAGACTAGTCCATCTGGCAACTTCGAAAAACCTTACGGTTGTGAGTACATACTTCCCTCCAAAAACATTTATAAGATAACTTGTAAATCACCCGATTAAAACATTCAGAACAGAACAGACCACATGTTAGCACATGCTACATACAGAAGTGTTATTGAGAAGGTAAAATCTCAAAGGTGCAGAAATAGGATCAGACCACTGTCTTGTGCGCGTAATTACTCGTGAAAGGATACAATGCGGAAACTGCAGGAGAAGAGAAGTAGTCCGGAAAATAAACACAGATCCAGGAGTCAGATATGCAATTCAAATTCGAAACAGATTTGCTGCCCTGGAAAAAGACGGAGATTATGTAGACAAATTATAGTTCGAACTGGAGATAGAAGTCAAACACGACGCAGATGAGATGCTGAAACAGTCAGAGAGGAGGAGGAGGAGCAGAGGATTGTTTGCGATAGGTGTAGAGATGCAGACAATAAGAGGAAAGCGGCTGAAAGATTATGGCTGAAAAACGAACAAGATTATAGAACAAAGCCGGGATAGACGGAAGCAGCTAGAGCAACAAGAAAAGTCCTCCGAACAGAAAAGCAAGAGCGTATAAACAGGAAGATAGCACTGGCAGGAAAGGAGCGAACAGTAGCCAATACAAGAGACGTTTAGGGGACAGTCAGGTTCTTCAAGAAAGGATCTAACTCCATGCCCAATGTAGATCCAGTGAGATACAACAGCTACAGAGGAATTGTCTTACTATGCACAGCTTATAAGATCCTTAACAAGTTGTTGCTGAAGCGGCTAACACTATCCAAGATTCCAACAATCAGTATTTAGAAAGGTAAAAATCAACCGTAGACCAACTACAATAATAAATCAAATGCTACCAAAGAGCTGGAATTTCGCAGAGATATTCACTGTCATTTTGTTGACTTCCAAAAGCGTATGACAGTGTGAACAGGCAAGCAAAATGGCAAGAACTGGAGGAGCACAGGTTCCAAGAAAGATAATAAAACTAACACAAGCGTGTATACAAGAGACAACATGCACAGTGAAAGTGAATGGAAAGGTGTCAGAGAAGTTCGAGGTGAAGACTAGAGCTAGGCAGGGAGACAGACTTTCTTTTATTTAATCTGGCTCTGGAAAGAGCTCTGAGAAAAGAATCTAGCCTGGAGATAGGAATACAGATGGGTAGAAGAATCAATACTCTGACCTATGCGGATGATGCAGTTTTAACAGCACAGAATGAGCAAGATCTGGTTCAGATGGCAAGGGTGTTGATGGAAAAGGCAATGGGAGCAGGCTTGAAGATAAATATGGATAAGCCCAAATACGTCGTGGAGAGAAGAAAGAACAATAACAGATCTTTAAATGTAGATGACAGACTTTTTGAAAGGGTAAAAGAGGTCAGATATCTTGGGGCAGTACTCAGTGAAAGGAATGGGACAGACCAGGAAATAATGGCGAGAATTCAAGCAGGGAACAGGCCAAGGCTTGCACTCGGACAGCTGCTCAAGTCCCTACTCGAATCGATGTCCACGAAGGTTAAGACCTGCAGGACAGTAACCCAACCTGCCGTCCTATGCAGAGTAGATACCTGCACTCTAACACAAAAAGTAGACTGACAACTCCTGACAGTTGAAGAAGATGTTCTGAGACAGATTTCTGGACCATTCAATGATAGAGACGACTGAATAAAAGGGTAAAATCGCGAACTGCAGGACTGGTATAAATCGCTGGTCAATATGGTTGTGATTAGTGAGAGGAGACTGAAGTGTCATGGCCACGTAATGCGTCAAGAAGAAGACGTCAGAGGCAACAGTTCTCGGCTGAGATGGATTGACAGGATCAGAGGGGATATGAACACGACGGAACTGGCTGGAGACGGATACATGTACCGAGGAAGATGGAGGAGGCTATGTGGCGAGGCTAAAGACCGTCTGTCTACGGTTTGCGTGGCCAACGTGGTAAGTAAGTGAGGTGCAAGTCCTGTTCTGGGATGAAAAGCCAGGTACAATAGAGGAAGTCGTGGCGGAACGCACAAAACCAGTCAGAAGACTGGCGACCGAAAGAAAAAGTCTACTTAGCCGGCGAGCCACATCGTTTGTAGTTCATCTTGGATCCAGAGTCTCATGTGAAGAGAAACGTCTGATAGGGCACACCCAAGGCTTAGAAAAAGAACAACAGTAACTTCAGTTGGCTGCTGTTGTTGCATATCATGGCATGGCTCTTGCACATAATTACTAAGGAACGTGTTATCCTGGTATATCCTTAAAAAAAAGAGAAAGTATTCTCATTGTGTGTAATATTCCTTCAAACTTTGTCGTTGCAGTCCTCAATTTTCCTGTACAAATGAACTCGCTCATCTAAGCAACACACTTTTATCGAGATCTGAAGATGGGAAGCATGCTTACCGAAACCGGCAATCGACAATAAACGTTGTTTACAAACGATCTTGGCTAAAAAGTTCATCTTCTCTCAAGTCATACACAAGTGCTTCTAATGTGTCATTAAAGTTTCATGCTATTTCCATACTCTCATAAATCTTATGCTATTTTCAGGCAGTCTTAAATGATAGATCGCAGAGGAGTGTCAAATGTTACGGATGTGCGAGCTGTGTGGAGTGTTGTTCCCAGGAGACACACCTTCAGGTGGTTTGGTTACTATTTATAACGTCTTAGCCAAGTAATGATTTTGTATTGTTGTTTGTCTCTTTCACATCAGGTTAATTACCATAATTTTGGTATTGAAAGTTGTTCACTGTGTCCATTGAACTGTTTCTACGTATCATAATAGTTTAAATGGTGATTAAACTTCATTGTTTTCCTGTGACAAAGTTTTATCATCTTAATAGTTTCTTACATCTGTGGCAGTGTCTGTTAATTGAAAATTGCAGAGAGTATGCGAAAACTGATAAAAGAAGAAAATACAAGTGTTTGGAATGATGGGTGGACCGAGGGGAGGTTCTTCGCAGAAGTGGTAAGGAAAGGAATGTGCGGAGAACAAGAAGGCGGGACCGATGATAGGACACGAGGTAAGACACCAGGGAATAGCTTCCATGTTACTAGAGGGATTCGGAGTCCCTGTTAAAGCACGTCCCACTGTAATTGCCTAGTTAAGTTAGGTCAAAGCTTGAAGGAAGACAAGTACATGTTTTTCGTGTCGTCATTCTTCTGACTTTTGTTTGATGCGCCCCCCTCCACTCCACGACGTCCACACCTGTACCAAACATTTCATCTCAGAGAAGCAATTATGCCCAACGATCTCAATTATGTTCCAACATCTTTCTTAGCCTATAGTTTCTATCCTTTAAAGTTCCCTCTAGTAAAAGCTATTCCCTGATGTCTTACCTCGTGTCCTATCATCGGTCCCGCCTTCTTGTTCTCTGCACATTCCTTTCCTTACCACTTCTACGAAGAACCTCCCCTCGGTCCACCCATCTTTCCAAACACTTGTACTTTCTTCTTTTATCAGTTTTCGCATACTCTACGATTCACTTCCATACAACGCGGTGCTCCGAACGAACAGTCTCCGAAATTTCTTCCTGGTATTGAGGTCGATGTTTAATCCTGCCAAACTTCTTTTGTCCAAGAAAGCCCACTTTACCTGTGCTAGTCTGTTTCTTTTTTGCATTTAATGGCCCCCTTGCTTTTCCCGTCACGTGCTATTTTGTTTCGAAGACTACAAAATTCCATCGCTTCATCTACTTCCAATTCTTCCTCCCGTACGGATAGCAATACCATCGTCGGATCTTATCACTGATACCATTTTGACCTTGAATTTTAATACCTGCCCTGAAACTTCCTGTCATTTCTCTTAGTCTTCTTCGATGTTCATTTGGAACTGAACAGTATAGAACAAAGACTACCACCCTGTCTTACACCTTTGTAAAACGAGCACTTATTTGTTCTAATTGCCTCCTCTTGCCGGCCGATGTGGCCGAGCGGCTCTAGGCGCTTCAGTCTGTAACCGCTCGACCGCTACGCTCGCAGGTTCGAATCCTGCCTCGGGCATGGATGTGTGTAATGTCCTTAGGTTAGTTAGTTTTAAGTAGTTCTAAGTTCTAGGGGACTGATGACCTCAAATGTTAAGTCCCTTAGTGATCAGAGCCATTTGAACCACTTTTTTGCCCCCTCTTGGTTCCTGTATGTATTATTATATACTACCCAACTTTCCCCATAGCTTACTCCTGCTTTTCTCAGAATTTCAAACATCTTGCACCATTTTACATTGTCCAAAGCTTTTTCTAGGGCGACATATTCTATGAACATGACTTGTTTTTTACTAACTCTTGACCATTCCCAAATCCGAATCGATCGTCGCCTGACAGGTTCTGACGCTTCTTTTCCATTCTTCGGTGTATTATTCTTGTCAGCAACAGCGATGTATGAACAGTTTTGCTGACTCTGTGTTGCGAGACTTCATGCATTTTTTTGTCCTTGCTTTCTTCGCGAGTTGTTTTTCCGAGGGCAGGCTTCAATAGTCGTTTTGTTGCATTTCCCCCAACGATTTTAGAAATTCTGAAGTTATGTTATCTGTCCTGTTACTTCAGCTTTCTTTCTTTGCAAGTTCTGATAAACTCTAAGACTGAACCTAATATGACTTCCTAATTAACATCAATTTCTCCTTTTATAATGCAGCAGACAGTTCCTCATCCTCACACAGGACTTCAGTGTGCTCTTCCCGCCCGTCCGCTCTCTCTTCTGTGGTAAACAGCGGAATTCCTGTTGCACTCTTAATGTTGATTCCATTGCTTTTAATTTCACGGGAGATTCTTTTAACTATTCTGTATGTTGAATCTGTCCTTCCGACAATCTTATCCACCTCTATTTCTTCAAACTTTTGCTGCAACCATTTCACGTTCGCTTCCCTGCAGTTCCTATTGAATTCATTCCTTACTGATTTTTAGTGCTCTATTCCTGTAGCCCCCCCACCCCCACCCCACCCCATGGACCTTGCCGTTGGTGGGGAGGCTTGCGTGCCTCAGCGATACAGATATCCGTACCGTAGGTACAACCAAAACGGAAGGGTATCTATTGAGAGGCCAGACAAACGTGTGGTTCCTCAAGAGGGGCAGCAGCCTTTTCAGTAGTTGCAGGGGCAACAGTCTGGATGATTGACTGATCTGGCCTTGTAACACTAACCAAAACGGCCTTGCTGTGCTGGTACTGCGAACTGTTGAAAGCAAGGGAAAACTACAGCCGTAATTTTTCCCGAGGGCATGCAGCTTTACTGTATGGTTAATGATGATGGCGTCCTCTTGGCTAAAATATTCCGGAGGTAAAATAGTCCCCCATTCGGATCCCCGGGCGGGGACTACTCAGGAGGACGTCGTTATTAGGAGAAAGAAAACTGGCGTTCTACGGATCGGAGCGTGGAATGTCAGATCCCTCAATCGGGCAGGTAGATGAGAAAATTTAAAAAAGGGAAATGGATAGGTAAAGGTAGATATAGTGGGAGTTAGTGAAGTTCAGTGGCAGGGGGAACAAGACTTCTGGTCAGGTGAATACAGGGTTATAAATACAAAATCAAATAACGGTAATGCAGGAGTAGGTTTAATAATGAATAAAAAAATAGGAACGCGGATAACCTACTACGAACAGCATTGTGAACACATTATTCTAGCCAAAATACAAACGAAGCCCACGCCTAGCACAGTATACAAGTTTATATGCCAACTAGCTCCGATAAAAGCGATAAAAGCAATTATTCAGATAGTTAAGGGAGACGAAAATTTAATAGTCATGGGGGACTGGAATTCGATTGTAGGAAAACGAAGAGAAGGAAAAGTAGTAGGTGAATATAGACTGGGGTAAAGAATGAAAGAGGAAAGCGCCTGGTAGAATTTTGCACAGGGCATAACTTAATCATAGCTAACACTTGATTTAAGAATCATGAAAGAAGACTGTGTAGTGGAGGAGGCCTGGAGACACTGGAAGGTTTCAGATAGATTATATAATGGTAAGACAGAGATTTAGGAACCAGGTTTTAAATTGTAAGACATTTCCCGGAGCAGATGTGGATTCCAACCAAAATTTATTGGTTATGAACTGTAGATTAAAACTGAAGAAACTGCAAAAAGGTAGGAATTTAAGGAGATGGGACCTGGATAAACTGGAAGATCCAGAGATTGTAAAGAGTTTCAGAGAGAGTAATACGGAACGATTGACAAGAACTGGGGAAAGAAATACAGTAGAAGAAGAATGGTGAGCAAGATATATGAGACAAGCGAAATACCCTTACACTTCAAGAAGTATATAATAATTCCAATCACCAAGCAGGTGTGAAAATTACCGACCTATTAGTTTAAAAAGTCACGGCTGCAAAATACTAACCCGAATTCTTTACAGACGAATGGTAACACTCGTAAACGCCGACATCGTGGAAGATCGGTTTGGATTCCGTAGAAATGTTGGAACACGTGAGGCAATCTGACCCTATGACCTAACGTAGAAGGTAGTTTAAGGAAAGCCAAACCTACTTTTCTAGCATTGGTTGACTTAGAAAAAGCTATTGACGTGGTTGACTGGAATACTTCTGAAGGTGGCAGAGGTAAAATACAGGGAGCGAAAGGCTATTTACAATTTGTACACAAACCAGATGGCAGTTATAAGAGTCGAGGGGCATGAAAGGGAAGCATTGGTTGAGAAGGGAGTGAGACAAGTTTGTAGCCTATCCCCGATGTTATTCAATCTGTACATTGAACAGCAGTAAAGGAAACCAAGAAAAAATAGGAGTACGAATTAAAATCCACGGAGAAGAAATAAAAACATTGAGGTTTGTAATGACATTGTAATTCTGTCAGAAACAGCAAAGGACTTGGAAGAACAGTTGGACGGAATAGATAGTGTCTTCAAAGGTTGATATATGATGAACGTCAACAAAAGCAAAACTAGGATAATTGAATGTGGTCGAATTAAATCAGATGATGCTGAGGGAATTACATTAGTGAATGAGACAAAGTAGTAGAAGAGTTTTGTTATTTAGGAAGTAAAATAACCTAGGATGGTCGATGAAGAGAGGATATAAAATGTGGACTGGCGATGCCAAGAAAAGTGTTTCTGAAGAAGAGAAATTTGTTAACATCGAGTATAAGTTTAATTGTCACGACATTTTAGTATTTTCTTCTTTCCTTGAGCATTTGAAGTATTTTTTACGTTACCCAAGGTTTCTCCGCAATTACCTGGCTTGTATCCGTATTTTTCTGTCCATTTTCTGAGATTGCCCTTTTTAGGGATATCCATTCCTCTCTAGCTGAACTCTTTCTGTGGTACTGACTAGCGCTGTATCTGCAACCTCAAAGAACTTCAAAAACACATTTTCATTCCTCAGTATCACAATATCTACTTCCGTACACGCTGATTCCTCCAAACGATTCTCTCATACTTCAATATACTTTTCATCATTACTAAGCTGTAATATCTGCTTCTGGATACGCCTTATAATCCCATATTTGATTATGGAATCTTTGTATGACCATGTTGTTACCCGGTTGACCATCACATATTTCCTCCTCCTGCGGTTCTTGAACAGTGTACTTGTCGTCACTACCTAAATTAATTTTAGGACTCAACTTGTATTTCTCCTCTACCTTTTCTACAATCGAGCCCATAGTATACCGTAACTTTGTCCTCCGTTTCTTCAACTCAGCGATCCAACGATTATTAGATTTTAATCTCGCTTTACATATTGTTTTTATCCTTTCAGTGTTCTCATATATATATATATATATTCTCTCATCATCATCATCTTCTGCTAGTGACGACGGAACGTGTACCTAAACTATTGTTGTTGGCGTTGCGGTCGGTTCTGATGAGAAGAATCTTGTCACCGAACTGTTTACAGTCCACTGCTCTGCCTTCCTATTCACAAAGGATCATACTTCCGTTATATCATCTTCCATTGCTGTTGATACTACTCTTTATTCACCTGACTACAAATACTTATTTTCGTTCCATTTCATTTTACTGACCCCCACTATATCTAAATTGAATACTCGCATTTCCGTTTTCAGGTTTTCTAGGTTCCCTACCACTTGCAGACTTATGACATTCCACGCTCCGCTTCGTCAAATGTTCGTTGAGGTTTCGTTGGTTATTCAATCTTTTTCTCACAGTTACCTCCCAGATGGTAGTCCCCTCGCGGATACCTGACAGGGGAGTAACCCGATATCTTTTGTCAGTGTAGAGATCATTATGACACTTCTTCAGTTATAGACCACGTATCGTGCGGATACACATTCTGTTTAATGCAGTGATATCCATTGTCTATTTTATTTTCATGCAGTGATCATTGTTGACTGTTCCGCCATTTGGTGCAGATTCCAAAAGCATGGTCAAGAGGGTGCCTTTAACCACTGATCGCTATTCTGCCCTCTTTGACAACCTCATTGTTGGTGATTTTTCTTAGAAATTTATGATCGTTATTCTGCCCTCTTTGAAAAACCCATTGTTGGTGATTTTTCTTAGAAATTTAATCATTAACTTCGCCGAACCGAGGATTTTTTCCGTCCTTTTTCTAGTGGTAGTAAAAGTCAAAGAGATAGACCTCTGGAGTTCGCAGCAAAGACGTACTGCCTCCATCACCACCGTACTTACTAAAACACTGTTGTTTGTACAAACTTTTTGGTTGTGCACACTTTTAACTTTCATGAAAGAGTCACTGTGTCGCCAGAGCGATTGTGTCATAGTGGAAGAGATCTCGTCTGTTAGAAAACCCATGTATAGTCTGCCTTTAATTTTAATTCAGGTGAAAATATATGGCGTTAATAATCAATAATATTGGTTAACAGATTCGCAAGAAAGGTCCACACGTTCATGTCGTCCAGCAGTTAATACCCATAGGAAGAACCACCATGGCCGATTCCTCCATCGGGGAGAAACATGGACTTACAGCTCATCTGCCAGCGCTGCATAAAAAGAGCCCGCTTAATATCTGCAACTCGCCGTACTTATATGTATTATAAAGGCTCCTTTGAAAAAAAATTTTTTCTTTAGTACTACTGCTACTAGGCTAATTACTGTTTAGCTCTACAGGACCTTTATACTGAAATGTTTCCCACACCACCTTGTATTGTCTTTCTATGCGTGTGAGTAACTGTACGTTCACTGTTGTGGGTAAATACATACAGCGTACACAGGGCGATGTGTGAAACTGATAGCGCTTACACGCTTCCGCTTCCGCTCCAGATGCTGCAGATACCGTGTTGAGCTGAAAGTGGTAACCAAAGTACGGAGAAATATTCTTCGGGGCTCTGTTGAATAGCAATCAGATTGCTTTCAGTTCTGAGAAATGTCCAGGTACTATTGTGGATTTGAATGATCCATGAAGTGACTTCTTTTCCGAAGAAAACATCGAACTATTTCACTAGAACTGAACGCTCCCGTCGGAACTGTTCTCAAGCTGGTATTTATTATTAAATCACAGTAGAAGCGTACGCTGGGTGTAGAATAATACGTACCTTCTTTAAATGAACAATATTTTATTGTTCTATTAACTGATTTCCTTCCATATACACATATATTTTACAATGTGAATCAAAACTCGCAATGGCGTCGATTTTTACATCACAAGAATGGCTCTCTTCTAGTAAAATTTTCTCTTAAGAAGAACAAAAGCTCTATATCCTAAGAATAATTATGTGAGCGCAAACAGCCACAGAGTAATAAACAATATCTTTGTCTCTCTCTCTCTCTCTCTCTCTCTCTCGCACTGTCACAGCAAGTTACGCTGCCCGAAACATCACAGTATTAAGAACCACACGGACACTGAGTATCTGTTATCTTACAGTGCTGGCTTGAGGTCGCAACTGACACGTGGTCTGTAAACGAACTGATCATGTTGATTCCGAGCTATCAGAGGCTGTGGAACTTAAAAGGTACATGGTAGAACATGTAATCCCGAAAAAAATTATTCGGAAATGTCTTAACGAGCATGTGAGAAACTGCAATGAAAAATAGCTGAAAATATTAAAAGTAATAAGAGTTTGAAGGGTGCAAATTGTGTTTCATCACTTAATGTGACAAATGATCAAATAAGACTTCAAATAAAGAAAATTTTACAACTACTTCAAGATTTAACTGCTTATGTAGCTCACGATATGAATCAGAAATGCATACTCAATAATAAAAGTAGCTTTCTCTAAGTAATGCCAGATGAGGTTCTATTAAACCATCGACACATGAAGGAAGGAAAAGTGCCATTAGATGGTGGTGTCTCGATAAAAATTGGATGTCTAAGGAAAAAGTAATAAACAGTAACTTATAAATTTTTATCACAGAATTTCTTGTAAGAAGACGATTCCATAGAATGCAGTATTTTATGTATTCCATAATGAAGAAAACAGACATTACCGCCAGTATAGAAAATATATTGCCTTTTAATCGGGAAAGGAATTATCTGCCCCTAGAAGTGCATGTAACGGAATAGTCCACTCGAAAATCACAATTGAAATTATTGAAACTTAACAATGAATCTGAATTAACCAATGGCCTGAGATTCACAAATTTTGAGAAAGCAATTGACTCAATCGATGTTACAATACTGCGGAATATGTGCGTCGTTTATGGAGTCTCCAGTAGACTTCATCACTATGGCGAAGATTTGGAAGTAATCCATACGAGAACATCAAAATCATTCTCAGCAGTCCTACAGGAAGTTTTCATATAATTAAACTGTATAAATGGAAAAATAATGTGTTTAATAGAACGTTTTGAACCAAATTCGGGCCGCGCGAGATAACCGCACTGTATGAGTAGCCTTGTCACGGTCCGTGCGGCTCCCCACGTCAGGGGTTCGAGTCCTTCCTCGGACATGGGTGTGTTTGTTGTCCATAGCGTAAGTTAGTTTAAGTTAGATTAAGTAGTGTGTAGGCTTAGGGACCGATGACCTCAGCAGTTTGGTCCCATAAGTCCTTCCCACAAATTTCCATTCACCAAATTCGATTTGGTCATAAAACTGTACTGTTTGCCTTTCAGTACAGATAAACTCCAATTAAAATGGTAAGAGCACAATAGAACAATTTTAAAAGTTGTCAAGAAAGTCAGTAACAAAGAAGTAAAAATAGTGTATAGCCAATATATAGGAAAGAAAATAGTGCAAATTAGCAGTGAAGTCGAAAGAGTTTCTTCATTTAGGGCAGATGAAGGCAACGATTGGACTGACAAAAAAGGTAACAAAAAGGGGTGCGGAACTGGTCTGGAAGTCTTTTAGGTTAATAGTGATATCAAAAACAAACTTCCAAATCGTTTGAATCGAAATGTCTCCAATCAGCGTGTATTTTCAGTTTTAATTTACGGTAACCATCTTTACAGGGTGACGACATTCGTAATGTACCGGAAAATTTATGCACAAGGTGAATAAATAATAAGTAGTACACCGCTTTGCGACCCAAAGTTTCCGTTCCAAAGTATCCTACTCCAGACCAATATTATTATTAATTTTCAATTTTCAATATTTCTGTTTTCCGTAAAGTTACGGATTTCTGTGCTTCTTCTTACTGAAAAGTATAGCCCCAATCGAAGTTTACCTGCTATTATGTGTAATTTAGACGTATACGTTCTGGGCACACTTGTTGGTACTGCCTTCGTTCTTCTTTTGTAAGTTCGATACAGCTGTATTGATCTTCCACGTTCAGTAGTTAGCATATTACATAACACAGCATAGAGTTAGAAGCATGTATGCTAGAATTTTTCTTATTCTTACGTGACGGAACCGCTTGTCGTTTCCTCTTCCATTCACTTATTCTTGTATCGATAGACATACTTATTTTGCTGAAGTCCGCGGCAGATTCTAACAACTGTTATTAACTTTCTATATCGAAGGAAGAGAACATTTCGTATCAGGGAGAGAGTGTCTGATTGTTGATTACTTTCTATATCGAAGGAAGAGAACGTTTCGCATCAGAGAGAGGGAGTCTGGCTGTCCCACAAAAGAGAAAATCAAACCGGTATTAATCCACTAGGTATTTTGAAAAAGCTACGGGGTTATATCCGTGGTGGGCGTTGCACCGAGGCTAGCGTTTTATGATCTGAGAGTGGTCGGTGACGGCTGCAATCGGTCACTTCGTTTTGACATTAGTGAGTGTGCGGGACAATAAAATGTTGTAACCTTCCGTCGGAGGTTCGAGTCCTCCCTCGGGCATGGCTGTGTGTGTTGTCCTTAGTGTCAGTTAGTTTGAGTTAGATTAAGTAGTGCGTAAGCTTAGGGACCGATGAGCTGAGCAGTTTGGTCCCTTAAGCCCTTACCACAAATTTCCAATTTCCAATTGTTGTAACAACAATCACTGTTCGTCTCTAGTTTGGCTTAAATGCCGTTCTTTCCGAAATAGTTTAAAAAAAAAGTTCTGCAATAGAGGACGAAACAACAGAGCAACCAAAGGACAAAATCTGTATAAGAAGTATCGCAGAAAGAAACGACACCTTGAAATGTTACTTGCTTACCTCATGTCGCTAAATAATCTCTGTGTAATGTCCATTGCACTTAAATAGTGCACATGTCAGACGACAGCAGACAACGTTCAGTCCACTTCTTCAATACGCCATAACATGGACATACATTTCGAAACACGTACGCGCTTTCTCTCTGTGATTCTAGTCACATGCGTATCACACTCTGTACTAATTTTTCTTCTTCTTGGGTCGGTCAATTAAGTACCATGTGCCAATTCCAATTCCTTATTCGTTGTTCTTTTATTCCTGTGCTTTATTTATCTATTTTTTCTACCTGTTTTCTGAACAATTCAGATCATTTTTTTTCGCTCTCCTGGCTTGTAATCATTCGATATTACGTACTTTTCTAAACACATCTTCGTCAGTTGTTTCTTCAACTTTTATATTATTTTTTCCTAAATCATTTTTTTACTTTGTGGGTCCAATTTCTTATTGACATTTTATCCTACAAATATGAAGATCTTTTTGGTTAATCTACTGCCTTGCATTCGATATAAATGTCCAAAAAATTTGTCTTGTTTTTCTCGTTACTTCTGATATGTTTGCTATGTTACGATAAATGTCATCGATACTTTGTAATTTCCAACCTTCCATAGTTTTTCGTCGGCCTAATATTTCCTAGTGATTCGTTTTTCTAATATTTTTGATTTATCTAAATTATATTTTAATGCTAGACATTCACTTGCATGTAGATCATTCGAATACACTACTGCATTTAAGGCCTTACGTTTGCAGTTTTCAACAGGCACTGTTTTATTGCAAATGTTTTTATTTATACCATATGCCCTTCCCATTTTTTTCATCGTTTCTGATATAGAAGCTTTTTTCAAACCATGTTCTTGGATTACCTCCCAAAGATATTTAAATTTTTTAACCTTCTCTGTTCGCCAATATCTGTTTTTAGAAATTTTTGTGCGTTTTTAATGTCCGTTAAAAACTCTTTTTTCTTCCTGAATTCCTAAACTGTTCCTAACGGCTATTTCTCGTACAAAAGTAATTTGCATTACAGCAGATGTCACATTTTAGGAAATATACCAAAGTCATCCGCAAATGCGAGACAGTTTACTCTAGCCGCGCGGAGTGTCCGCGCGGATAGAGGTGCCATGTCACTGACTGGGTGGCCCCTCCCATCGGAGGTTCGAAAAAAATGGTTCAAATGGCTCTGAGCAATATGGGACTTAACTTCCGAGGTCATCAGTCCCCTAGAACTTAGAACTACTTAAACCTAACTAACCTAAGGACATCACACACATCCATGCCCGAGGCAGGAATCGAACCTGCGACCGTAGCGGTCGCGCGGTTCCAGACTGCAGCGCCTAGAACCGCTCGGCCACCTCGGCCGGCCGGAGCTTCTAGTCCTCCCTCGGGCATGGGTGTGTGTGTTGTTCTTAGCATAAGTTAGTTTAAGTAGTGTGTAAGTCTAGGGACCGATGACCTCAGCAGTTTGGTCGCTAAGAAATTCACACACATTTGAACAGTTTATTATAATAATTTTGTTGGCTGGTCCCGGCGGAGGTTCAAGTCCTCCTTCGGGCATGGGTGTGTGTGTTTGTCCTTAGGATAATTTAGGTTAAGTAGTGTGTACCCTTAGGGACTGATGACCTTAGCAGTTAAGTCCCGTAAGCTTAAAAAAAAAAAAAAAAAAAAAAAAAAAAAAAACTAATTTGGTTTCCTACCCCGAACTTCTATCCATTCAGTTTTTCATTCCAAATTTTCTGTGTTCTGTCTAAGACACAGTTAAAAAGAACTAATAATAGGCTATTACTTTGCGGTACACCTGTGGTTATTTTGAAGGGATGAGATATTTTTCCAAAAAATTCAACTTCAAGGATTGTGTCCGTGTATCACGAACGTCATTTAGAAATTTAGACTTTACACCAAATTCTCGGTTTATTTTATCGATAGTTTCTCTGTCAACAGACCCAAAGGCCTATTTGAAATCAATAAACATTGCTACAGTGTCTTATGAAATCCGTAACCTGTAGCGAACGACTAATTTCATATTAAATATTTGTTCAGAAAATGATCTGTCCTTCCTAAGACCAATTTTATTTTTGCCTAAATGACTGTCCAGTGCTGTTTCAACTCTAAAACTAGAATCTTGGAAAGTATTTTATGTGCAGCTGGAAATATTTTTTTTTTTTTTTTTTTTTGAGTTGTTAACGTCTTGTTTATTGCCTTTCTTATGAACTCTTCCTTATGCTTCTCATCTGAATTTTATTTTAGTTGGAAAAAATATCATTTCTTCAGGGTTATGCAATTTTCATAATATTCACAAACCCATGCTTGGTTCCATCCTACGCTGCCAAATAACAACAGATCTTTGTAGCATACAGTAACAAAAATGCAATATTTACAAATATTTCTCTCCAGTCTGTACACTTAGCTTGAATGCAATGTGGGATCATCCTGCTGCCACGCCAACCTACAATTCGTGAGCGCTTTCTGTTATTAAGGAGACTTGTTTATCCCAGGTCACAACCTTCCCGTCATATATTAGGTCACGTATTTTAAAACATATAAATGTCGTCCCGAACGAAGAAACATTACCTCACAAATGTGGAGAACATCATTGCCATCCGAAGTCACCAATGCTCCATTCCAGAGTTTTCCGTAACTGTCGGATAGACGGCTCCAAACTACAGTACTGGCCATTAAAATTGCTGCACCACGAAGATGACGTGCTACAGACGCAGGAAGAAAATGCTGTGATATGCAAATGATTAGCTTTTCAGAGCATTCACACTAGGTTGGCCCCGGTGGCGACACTTACAACGTGCTGACATGAGGAAAGTTTCCAACCGATTGCTCATACACAAACAGCAGTTGACCGGCGTTGCCTGGTGAAACGTTGTTGTGATGCCTCGTGTAAGGAGGAGAAATGCGTACCATCACGTTTCCGACTTTGATAAAGGTCGGATTGTAGTCTATCACGATTGCCGTTTATCGTTTCGCGACATTGCTGCTCGCGTTGGTAGAGATCCAATGACTGTTAGCAGAATATGGAATCGGTGGGTTCAAGAGAGTAATACGGGACGCCGTGCTGGATCCCAACGGCCTCGTATCACTAGCAGTCGAGATGACAGGCATCTTATCCGCATGGCTGTAAGCGATCGTGCAGCCACGTCTCGATCCCTGAGTCAACAGATGGGGACGTCTGCAAGACAACAAGCATCTGCACGATCAGTTCGACGACGTTTGCAGCAGCATGGACTATCACCTCGGAGACCATGGCTGCGGTTACCCTTGACGCTGCATCACAGACAGGAGCGCCTGCGATGGTGTACTCAACGACGAACCTGGGTGCGCGAATGGCAAAACGTCATTTTTTCGGATGAATCCAGGTCCTGTTTACAGCATCATGATGGTCGCATCCGTGTTTGGCGACATAGCGGTGAGGGCACATTGGAAGCGTGTATTCGTCATCGCCATACTGGCGTATCACCCGGAATGATGGTATGGAGTGCCATTGGTTACACGTCTCGGTCACCTCTTTGTTCGCATTGACGGCACTTTGAAGAGTGGACGTTACATTTCAGATGTGTTACGACCCATGGCTCTACCCTTCATTCGATCCCTGCGAAACCCTACATTTCGGCAGGATAATGCACGACCGCATGTTGCAGGTCCTGTACGGGCCTTTCTGGATACAGAAAACGTTCGACTGCTGCCCTGGCCAGCACATTCTCCAGATCTCTCACCAATTGAAAACGTCTGGTCAATGGTAGCTGAGCAACTGGCTCGTCAGAATACGCCAGTGACTGCCCTTGATGAACTGTGGTACCGTGTTGAAGCTGCATGGGCAGCTGTGCTTGTACACGCCATCCAAGCTCTGTTTGACTCAACGCCCAGGCGTATCATGGCCGTTATTACGGCCAGAGGTGGTGTTCTGGGTACTGATTTCTCAGGATCTATGCACCTAAATTGCGTGAAAATGTACTCACATGTCAGTTCTAGTATAATATATTTGTCCAATGAATACCCGTTTATCATCTGCATTTCTTCTTGGTGTAGCAATTTTAAAGGCCAGTAGTGTACATACGGTCAGCTCTATCGTCTTGTTAGCCGACACATAGACAAAATGCAGGACGTTGCTGTATTTCCTCTACACTCTTAAAGGACTTGATCGAGTAGCCGGAATACTGAAGACAAACCAGTGCACGGAAACGTATCGTTTACGCCTAATGGAATGAATACGTAACGCCATGTACACGGTTTGAACAGCGATATGGAAACTCGGATCAAAATACGTGCTTGGACGTAATTGCAGATGATAGCCAGGCCTGCAGGTTGCTCATTTGTTCTTGACCACGGATGGCGTCTCTGTAGTTCAGGTGTCAGTCGTGGTCAGAATAGTGGCCTGTGTAATTGTGAGTGCTTTATATCGAAGCTAAGTGGCTTCGAAAATGGGCAGTGTGTTGGTACTCATAAGGTAGGCGCTTCCGTAACCAAGGTAGCCGAACTGTTTGCTGTTTCAAGAGGCACTCTATCGAAGATCTATACGGCATATAGGAAAAGCGGAAGAACATCATTCGTTAACTCACAGCTCGGACGAAAGTCTGTGTGTTCCGTTGTCGTGACGCACAACAATTAAAGAGGATTCCGGGGAGAAATAAGTGGACGACAGACGCAAAAGACACTGCAGAGCTGATTGTCGTCCTCGGGCACCCTGACATCCCCAAAGCGACACCAGGTGACCTGCGTAAGCTGGGAACTGCAGGGTGACTTGGAACTCCAAAACCACTCGTCAGCGATGCAAACGCCCGTGAAAGGGAAACACGTGGTGTCGAAGGCGTAAAAAGTGGACTACGGAAGAATTGTTGGCAGTCGTTTGGTCGGGTGAGCCTTGTTTCACACTTCTGGCCGATATTACGTCTCAAGAGTAAAACATGGAGGAGGTTTGGTGAAGATTTGGGCACCCATATCGTGGTCCTCATGGTCCCCATGGGTACTTAACAAGGTCGCATTGCTGCCGCGGATTCCGTAACCATTCTGGATGACCAGATCCATCCCACGGTACAATTCCCGAATGGTGATGCTGCGTTCCAAGACGGCAGGGCTGCATCGTCCATGACTTGTTTTGTGAGCACCAGGATGCATTTCTCCATCTCCTCTGGCCGCCACACTCACTAGAACTCAATATTATCGAGGCTTTGTGTTCTGCTTTGGAAGGAAGAGTCTGTGACCGCTGTCTTCGTTACCTGAACTTGCCGCTATTTTACTGAAATAATGGTGTGGAATTTCCTTGAAAACCATACAGGACCTATAAATACGTATTCCGAGACGACCGCAAGCTGTTTCGAATGACAATTTTGCTGCAGCATATCGGGCGTGGTGATGTATTGCGTTTTTGGTGATTCTATATTATTGTCCACCCCCTGTGTATGATTATCACAAATCAGCTAGGTGAAGGAGCTTAACTCCTGCAGTTATTACTTTTTGAACAGGTAATGCCTCTGGCACTTCATCCCAAACCACAGCCGTGGGTGTGACAGACTTCCCTCTCAGTTTTAGTGCATTTCCCTAACAAGTGTAGGAAAAGTTTCAGGGAGAATATTAACAAGCGTTACATAGCTGTCGTTTTCTTCTCGTTGTTGTTGTTGTTGTTGTGGTCTTCAGTCCTGAGACTGGTTTTCTTCTCGACAGCCATAAAAAGTGCTTCGTTCGCTGTTTTGAAACTTGCGCCACTATCCCGATTGATCCAGAAGCTAACACTACCGACTGTGTAACAAAATTACGTGTCCCTCTGTGTACTGTCATTTGCCAAAAGTCTCGTTACATCATGAACTGCTCACAAAATGAAAAGGTTGTTACATCTTCCTGCAGTAATCCTGCACAATCTACTTGTTCACTCTGCAAGCCACCTTACGGCGCACGGCGGAAGGTTCTGGTAGCACTGCCTTCCCCTCCTTCCCCGCTACATTCATAAAGGGCGTGCGGAAAGAACGGTTGTCTGTAAACCTGCGCATGAGCTGCAGTTTCTCTGATTTACATGTTGTGATTATGTGTGGGAGGAAGTAATACGTTTTCCGTTCCTTCCTGAACGTTCTCTCTCGAAATTTGAACAGTAAAGGTCTGCGTGATACGAAACGCCTGCCACTGGAACATCTTGAAGACCTCCGTAACGCTCTCGCTCCAAGTGAACGGTCCCGTCACGAAACGCTCAACTCTTCGTTGGATGTTCTCTATCTTCGCTAATGATCCAACAAGGTGAGATTCCCAGATTGATGAACAGTATTCAAGAATCGGCCCAAGAAGTGTTTTGTAACCCACTTGTTTCTTGGGTGAATTAGATATCCTTAAGATTCTTCCACTGAGTATCGGTCTGCTATATGATTTCTTGCAGTTTCTCTTTATGTAGACACTCCACTCTGGCCCGTTACCAAAGGTTACCCATAGGTATTTTACGGCAGTTATGGTTTACAGTGGTTTGTCGTATATTTTGTAATTGTGTAAGTGTACTGTTCTGTGTATCTTCATCTATTTACGCGTAATTTTCCACTTGTTCTTCTACTGCATGTGCTTCCTTCATTTTTCAGTCTCGTTATTAGATGAGCACTGTTACTTGGGAGGCGGCAATGTTAGCGGTAGCTTGTGGCCGGATATCGTTCCCAAAGCCATCAATTCCCCTCGGGACAGAGAACAAATATATATATTTGTGTATGGAGAGATTATAACACACAACTTGTATGAAAAACCTGCTTGGCAAGAAAGAACCAATAAAATACAAAAGTTCAATAACTAACATGGTCTATGCACAGTAAGAACTATCAATTCAAACAAAATTAAAACAGTACAATACGGTGGTTCAGCCAGAGGTAACATAAGCAAGCTAGACTCTTTTTAAAGTCACTCAGAGAAACAGAATCGACAAAATACAAAACTTAGAGGGAAGAATACCTAGAACATGCATAAATAAAAAATACCAGAAGGAAGGACAGTGGCGGATAGTGCCGAATGAAGTAGTGTACAGGGAACTGGAGCCCATAACAGATACTATACGTGAGATACATAGTGAGGAGACCAGAAACCAGAATAGCGAGAAAAATTATGCAGAAACTGTAGAATCTGAAGCAACAAGTAGGATGGATCAAGGAAATTAAAGAGTATATGGGAGAACTAGATATAACCTTGGATGATGTGCAAAACAAGACAGAAAATCTCGAGAAACTCAAAGACAAGAAAGTAAGATTTAAACCAAAAGTAGACAAACGACACACAATGGAAAGGGTATTTACAGGTGAGGAAAGATAGGAAAGATCAGAACGAATGAAAAGATACTGGGCAGCTGAGAAAGAACGAAACATGTGCTTCTTGACGAAGAGGACCAGGAAATGATTGACCAAAGTGGTCCAATGAGGCCGTAAAAGCAAATAATAATTACACTACTGGCCATTAAAATTGCTACACCAACAAGAAATGCAGATGGTAAACGGGTATTCATTGTGCAAACATATTATACTATAACTGACATGTGATTACATTTTCACGCAATTTTATCCTGAGAAATCAGTACCCAGAACAACTGGTCGTAATAACGGCCTTGATACGCCTGGGCATTGAGTCGAACAGAGCTTGGATGGTGTGTACAGGCACAGTTGCCTATGCAGCTCCAACACGATACCACAGTTCATCAAGAGTTGTGATTGGCGTATTGTGACGAGTCAGTTGCTCGGCCACCATAAACAAGACATTTTCAGTTGGTGAGAGATCTGGAGAATGTGCTGGCCAGGGCAGCAGTCGAACATTTTCTGTATCCAGAAAGGCCCGTACAGGACCTGCAACATGCGGTCGTACATTATCCAGTTGAAATGTAGGGTTTCGCAGGGATCGAATGAAGGGTAGAGCCAGGGGTCGTAACACATCTGAAATGTAACGTCCACTGTTCAAAGTGCCGTCAATGCGAACAAGAGGTGACCGAGACGTGTAATCAATGGTACCCCATACCATCACGCCGGGTGATACGCCAGTATGGCGATGGCTAATACACGCTTGCAATGTACGTTCACGGCGATGTCGCCTAACACGGGTGCGACCATCATGATGCTGTAAACAGAACCTGGATTCATCCGAAAAAATGACGTTTTGCCATTCGTGCACCCAGGTTCGTCGTTGAGTACACCATCGCAGGCGCTCCTGTCTGTGATGCAGCGTCAAGGGTAACCGCAGCCACGGTCTCAGAGCTGATAGTCCATCCTCCTGCAAACTTCGTCGAACTGTTCGTGCCGATGGTTGTTGCCTTGCAAACGTCCACATCTGTTGACTCACGGATCGAGACGTGGCTGCACGATCGCTTACAGCCATGCGGGTAAGATGCCTGTCATCTCGACTGCTAGTGATACGAGGCCGTTGGGATGCAGCACAGCGTTCCGTATTACGCTTCTGAGCCCACCGATTCCATATTCTGCTAATAGTTAACGGATCTCGACCAACGCGAGGAGTAATGTCGCGATACGATAAACCGCAATCGCGATAGGCTACAATCCGACCTTTATCAAAGTCGGAAACGTGATGGTACGCATTTCTCCTCCTTACACGAGGCATCACAACAACGTTTCACCAGGCAACGCCGGTCAACCGCTGTTTGTGTATGAGAAATCGGTTGGAAACTTTCCTCATGTCAGCACGTTGTAGGTGTCGCCACCGGTGCCAACCTTGTGTGAATGCTCCGAAAAGCTAATAATTTGCATATCACAGCATCATCTTCCTGTCGGTTAAATTTCGCGTCTGTAGCACGTCATCTTCGTGGTGTAGCAATTTTAATGGCCAGTAGTGTATATATGAATGCAACGTCCAGGCGCTAGCAGCGTCACTTGGCCAGGAATAACTGCTAGTCAGGCTCGCGTACGGTGAAGTGAGCCTACTGTCCGTGTGTAGAATGGGGAAGGCGCGCGATCTATCTGAGTTTGACCGAGGACAGATTGTGATGGTCCGGAGGCTCGGCGCGAGCTTTTCTGAAAACTGCACGGCTTGTCGGATGTTCGAGGAATGCTGCGGAGAGTGCCTTAACACGTGGCGTAACCAAGGTGAAACCACGTCCAGACGCCGAGGGGTCGGGCGGCCACTGCTCATTACAGATGTCGGACGTCGCAGGCGGGGCAGACTGGTAAAACACGACAGGCAGCTAACATCGGCGGAACTAAGATCTGACTATAATGCCGGGCAGAATACAAGTGTGTCTGAACATACAGTGTATTGTACACTCCTAACGATACGCCTCCGCAGCCGACGATTCATGCATGTGTCAATGTAACACCACGACATCGGCAACCACGACTGAAATGGACACGTGATCATCGACACTGGACTTGGGAGCAGTAGCAGAGCATTGCATGGTCTGATGTATCCTTCTTCATCATGCCGACGGGAAGGCACTAATCCATCTTCTCCCAGGGGAACAGCTCCTTGACACCTGTACTGCGAGGCGGAGATAAGCTGGCAGCGGCTTCATTATGCTCTGGGGAACATTCACGTCTGCACCCGTAAGTCTAGAGGAGCTCGTGCAAGGCACCATCACAGCCAAAGAGTATCGTACACTGGTTGCAGACCACGTACACCCCTTCACGACGATCATGTTGCCCGACGGCAGTGGCATTTTTAGACAAGATAATGCGCCATTTCACAAGGCCAGGAGTGTGAGGGAATGGTTCGAGGACCACAGTGGCGAGTTGCAATTGATGTGCTGGCCCTCAACTCCCCAGATCTGAACCAGATTGAAGACAACTTGGATGTGACTGAATGTGACGTCAGAGCTAATCGCCCCTCTGCCCGGCATTTACGGGAATTAGGTGACTTCCGTGTGCAGATGCGATGCCAGCACTCTCCAGCGACCTACCAAGGCCTCATTGCTTTCATTCCATGACGCTGTTATCCGTGCCAAAGGCGGACATAGTGGCTATTACGATGCGAACGTAAGGACAATACAACGCCCAGTCCCGGAGCGGAGTAAATCACCGACCCGGCCGGGAATCGAACACGGGCCCTTTTGCTTAGCAATGCGCAGCGATGACCACGCAGCCACCGAGGCGGACAGACGACAGAATTTGTGTGGCACATCTATCTGTCTGCGTCTAGAGTAAATCTCCTATTCAAATATGGGAACGTTTTTGAAACTTTTGCGTAGCGTGTACCCGAGGCGGGCCTTGGATAGCAGAGCGGTATTCACCTAGCTGGACGTGGGAAACCGCCTAAAACCCACGTCCAGGCCGGCAGGCTCCGCATCCCTCGTCGTCAATCCCCGACGCGTATTCGACTAGGGGCAGGCTCGCCTACCCGAATCCCGTAAGCGGCTCGTTAACGCTCCCGGCTATCCGGACGTATTTGAATTTACGCGCAACAGTTACATTTACGAGGGCTGCCCAGAAAGTAAGTTACGATCGGTCGCGAAATGGAAACGACTATGAAAATCCGATAAAGCTTTGCAAAGATGTGTTGGGCAGTGTCTCTAGTATGACTCTAGGTAGAATTATGTCGCTCTTTTCATTCCTGAGCTCCTAGTGAGGGCGTAAAGATGTTATAGAAAATAGTGTATCCCGCCAAGTACGAGGGCCGGGTGAGAATTTTCCCCTGAAGCTATGCAACCAACATTACATAACTGTCGTGCGGTTTCTTCTTCAAGACAGTTCTCAGACTCATTCTGCAGGGGCAATGAAGATGTTCCTGCATCGTTTCAATTGGAAATGTTTGGTTACCCACAACACAGCCCGTAATTGTCTCCCACTGAGTTTCATCTCTGCTCAAACGAACCGCTGGCTATGAAGACAACATTTTGGCACAGACAACGAGCTTTAGGCCAGCGTAGAGAATTGACGGAAAGCACTGGCGGCTGCCTTATGATGAGGGTATTGGAAAGTTGGTACAACGCTACGACGAATGTCTGAGTCAGAACGGCGACTACGTAGAGAAGTAGCTGAAAGGTGTAGCTAACTGTTACAAATGAAACATATCTTATTTTCACTGTGATTTTCATTTCGCGATCAATCGTAACTTACTTTCTGGTTAAAGGCGCTGCAGTCTGGAACCGCAAGACCGCTACGGTCGCAGGTTCGAATCCTGCCTCGGGCATGGATGTTTGTGATGTCCTTAGGTTAGTTAGGTTTAACTAGTTCTAAGTTCTAGGGGACTAATGACCTCAGCAGTTGAGTCCCATAGTGCTCAGAGCCATTTGAACCATTTTTTACTTTCTGGCAGCCCTCGTATTTGCGGTCGGGGTCACTGCGAGCCCCTGCAGCTGCTGTCTGCAGCTCGGCTGACATTTCGTTACAGGCTTCAAGCGTTGCTGCCTTCCTACAGAAAACTGCATCCTCTGCGAACTTCGAACACTTCACGTATAAGTGAAAATCACTTCACAGTGTACAATGTTCTATTATTTGTAGCCGGTGGGGATCTCAAAAGAAAAGCATATACAAACATCACATCACAAAGAAAGGAAAGTTTGGTAGGTTAATAGGTTTGTAGCACCACACAATTACAAGAATAGACCCAGTTCGCTGTTTAATGAACTTAGTCCTTTGCATTTTAGCTTAAGAGAGCGCCATGATGCTTTTTAGGGTCCACAGAGTCGGTTTAGTCTCATCTGCTTCATCATCAGCCGGCTACTCCTCTTTTTTAATCTTCATATCTACTGATTCCTCTTGTACGTGTTCGTCAAATCTCTCTTTTGACTCGATCTTGCATTTTTCGTCTTTCATCTTGCACACCATCTCCGGGAGTTCAATTTTGCACTATTTTCGCTTTCCCCAGAGCTAATTCCATGATTTCCTCCAAAAAAAAAAAAAAAAAAATTTGACCTGCTTCTTTCCTTTCGTTTTACAGTCTGTTCTATTGTATCCAGTTAACCATACAAGAGCCATTCCCATTACTTTCAGAAACAGTTTGACGTCTGGTTGTAGCACGTACTTAGCTGTTATATTCCCTGGATTGCTTTTGTTTAAGACGCTATTATATTCTGGGAGAGTTGCACATTTCTTGTATTTTACTTGGTTCGTATATTTTAAAAAGCAAGAGTTTCTCTCCTCTTTAGCAACGACGATGTTTTAGAGCATAAAAATAATAAGAAAGACAACAAAATGTTACACTTATGATAGCAGGGACGTACTTTGATGTTTTGGTGCTGTACAGATTAGTTCTTATCCCTGAAAACAGCGACGTGTAGTATAAATGATTTTTTGAACCTATATCCAGCGTCTAATTTTTTAAAAAAACATTAAAATGTTCTTGCAATTTGAGTTTCTCTTGGTTGCCTTATCTACAATCCAGGATCTCCGCGTCAGCAGTCAACTGTACTAACTACTCGTAGTATACCAAGCAGTTGGCTTAGCTATACTAGTTGGGGTGCAGGAGAAACAGTGAGATGACTATAGGGTAGAAAGCGCCGAACTGACAGACACTCAGAGCTAGGGACGGCGCCATTGTGGAGCTACGTCCGTAAAACCGCAGTTAATCAGCGACGAGTGCGCGGTGAAGGTGTTGTAAGTAGGCTGTCTAGATTCTTATGTTGGTAACGCCACGTAGCGCTCTGTATGAAAATCGCTGACTGTGCTGTGTACGCCTGTGGCGTGGAATATTCACTATTGTAGTGTTGGGCAGTTGGCTGTGAACAGCGCGTAGCGTTGTGCAGTTGGAGGTGAGCCGCCAGCAGTGGTGGATGTGGGGAGAGAGATGGCAGAGTTCTGAGAGCGGACGATCTGGAAATGTGTCCGTCAGAAAAAGGAAATTTCTAAGACTGGATGTCATGAACTGGTATATATATATTATGACTTTTGAAGACTGTTAAGGTAAATACATTGTTTGTTCTCCATCAAAATCTTTCATTTGCTAACTATGCCTATCAGTAGTTAGTGCCTTCAGTAGTTAAAATCTTTTATTTAGCTGGCAGTACTGGCGCTCGCTGTATTGCAGTAGTTCGAGTAACGAAGATTTTTGTGAGGTGAGTAATTCATGTAAGGTATAGGTTATTGTGAGTCAGGGCAATTCTTTTGTAGGGATTATTGAAAGTCAGATTCCGTTGCGCTAAAAAAAAGAAATATTGTGTGTCAGTTTAGAGTTGATCAGAATAGGTAAAGAGAGAAATGTCTGAGTACGTTCAGTTTTGCTCAGCTGTTTCAAAATCAAATAACGTAGAGGTTTTCCAGCACTGTCATTTATAAATTTTTCTAAGGGGATGTTTCAGTGTGTGCATTTAACTTGCCTCGGTCAGTATCTTTCGTGTTTAAGCTGAACAGCAAAGAACTAAGAAAACTTTCACTTTCTACTCGTGGCTGGTGACGTTAAACGGGACTTTATTTCCAGTAAACATTGGACAAGTATTGACTATTATACACTATCTGATCAAAAGTATCCGGACACCTATTGGTGGACATTAACACACTGAGGTGACAGAAGTCATGGCATAGCAATATGCACATGTACAGATGGCGGTATGGCGGTGGTGTCGCGTACACAGGGTATAAAAGGACAGTCCATTGGCGGAGCTGTCATTTGTGCTCATGTGATTCGTGTGAAAAGGTTTCCCACCTGATTATGGCTGCATGTCGGGAATTGACAGACATTGAACGTGGAATGGTAGTTGGGACTAGGCGCTTGGGACATTCCATTTCGGAATTCCTTAGGGGTTTCAATATTCCGAGATCCACAGTGTCAAGAGTGTGCTGAGAAACCAAATTTCAGGCATTACCTCTCACCATAGACAACGCAGTGGCCGACGGCCTTCACTTAACGACCGAGAGAGCGGAATTTACCTAGAGTTGCCAGTGTTAAACGGACAAGCAACACTGCGTGAAATAAGCGCAGAAATCAGTGTAGGACGTACGACGAAGTATCCGTTAGAACAGTGTGGCGGAATTTGGCGTTAATGAACTATGGCAACAGACGACGAACACTAACAGCGCGACACTAACTGCAGCTCTTCGCCTGGGCTCGTGACCATATTAGTAGGACCTTAGACGACTGGAAAACCGTGGTCTCGTCAGATGAGTCCCGATTTCATTTGGTAAGATCTGATGATAGGGTTCGAGTGTGCAGCAGACCCCACAAAGCCATAGATCCAAGTTATCAACAAGGCACTGTGCCTTGCAAACAAGCTGACGGTGCCTCCATAATTATGTGGTCCACGTCTACATGGAATGAACTGCGTCCTCTGGCCCGAGTGAACCGATCATTGACTGGTAATGATAATGTTCGGCTACTTGGAGACCACTTCCAGCTATACCGGGACTTCATGTTCCCAAACAACGATGGCCTTTTATGGATGACAGTGAGCTTTGTCACTGGGCGACAACTGTTCGAGACGAGAGTGGTTTGAAGAAAATTCTCGATAGTTCGAGCGAAACATCTGGCCACCCAGACCACTCGACATGAATCCGATCGAAAATTTGTGGGACATAATGCAGAGGTCCGTTGGTTCACAAGATCCGGCACCGGTAACACTTTCGCAATTTTGGACGTCTATAGAGACAGCATGGGTCAGTATTTCTGCAGGGGACTTGCAACGACTTGTTGAGTCCATGTCACGTCAAGTTGCCGCAGTACATCGGGCAAAATGAGGCGCGACACGATGTTAGGAGGTATGCCATGACTTGTATGACATCAGTGTACGGGGAGTATTCATCTTTCTCCTTTATGCTCAGTGCATAGCTGCTCGCTGCGATTAGTTCCTGGCAGCTCTCGCGGCCTACCGACCTCGTCCACCCAGCCTGCTGTTTCTCTTCAACTAAGTAATGTAGAGTCATGATTGGGTACTACGGTGCTATAGTTTTATACTTGACATGGCCAAACTTTGGCACGTAATAGTTTAGTGTCAATAGCTTCTGGGGAAGGCCAAATTTGGCTGAAACTTAGGTAAAGATTTATTTCTATTTGCAACTGAGACTGACTTGTTATATGTTTAATTGTCACAGTTGTTGACGGGGCTACACGATGTTAAAAGTTCTTAAGTTCTAATATGAAAACAAGCCTACATGTGTAGAAGTCCTGCCACTTTATTGCCTGACGTAGCAACCAGTAGGTGACAGACGTTAGCATAGTAAGCGTATATTTAACTTAGGATTAAGGGAAAAAAATTTTCTTCTAATAGAAGATTTACTGACTAAGGAGCAAAAGACCGTGCGTGGCTATGTAAATAGCTCACTGGAAATGGCCTCTTTCTAATCTGTTACCCGGATTGGGCTACAAATAGGGCTGACAACACATCTCAGATTCCTCCATCGTGAGTATCTGCACCTGTCTACTATTTCAGCGGTACACCAGTTCGTTGCGTAGCAAACGACAGTGTTTTTGAGGTTTCCTGGTTGTCGTCGAACTATCGTAAAAAGCCATACTAACAAACCCGTTTTCTGCAGATCAATGTGCTGTTTCTATGAGAATATATAGACAGTTTTAAAAAAGTGTCAAATATTTCTACAGCAGGTAGACTTGATTAAAATTAAAATCGTCCGTGACAGACTCATAAGGGCCATACACTTCATCAAACAGATTAACAAGCACTGTATATCTACGATTTTTGCGACACGAATTACCAGCGGTAATGGAGAATGTGGCCGAGAGGTTCTAGGCGCTTGAATCCGGAACCGCGCTGCTGCTACGGTCGCAGGTTCGAATCCTGCCTCGGGCATGGATATGTATCATGTCCTTAGGTTAGTTAGGTTTAAGCAGTTCTAAGTTCTAGGGGATTGATGATCTGCCGGCCGAAGTGGCCGAGCGGTTCTAGGCGCTACAGTCTGGAAACGGGCGACCGCTACTGTCGCAGGTTCGAATCCTGTCTCGGGCATGGATGTGTGTCATGTCCTTAGGTTAGTTAGGTTTAAGTAGTTCTAAGTTCTAGGGGACTGATGATCTCAGAAGTTAAGTCCCATAGTGCCCAGAGCCATTTGAACTGATGACCTCAGATGTTAAGTACCATAGTGCTTAGAGCCATTTGAACCATTTGACCAGCACCAGCCCCTGTAGGAATATGTGACACCTTTCTTTGAGACGCCCTGCACTCACAGCACGTAAATTATAACACGAGAACCATGTGATGCCGACTGAACTGCGTACGACATAATCCAATATGGCTTTTCCCGGAGCTGTGCTTGTGACGTAGAAAACGACCATACACGTCAGTGGCCACGTTCCTTTCCACTCTGCGGGAATCTGACGTGTCTGATTCTCCTTTCCACTCTACGTGAAATTCCACTCTGTGACATCGCAAAACTCGTCCCACTGCACGGGCGCTTCCCCCTTGACGTCCCGTCAGTGTCGGCTTTAACTGGCAGACGTGTGAAGAGCGAGAACGTCGTCCGCGCGCTGGGGCGCCGGTGCCCTCCCGCCCCCACCTCCGCCCCTCCGAGCAACACGGCGTGCTTGCGTGGGTGGCGGCGGCGGCCGCGTGTCACGTGACCCGCCGACGCCGACGCCGGCTTCCGTCGCGACGGCGCGGCCGTGCGTCAGTCAGCTGCGACGCCCGCACCGGGATGCCCGCAGCCGGAAGCCGGGCGAGGAGGCGAGAAACAGACGACACCTGCCCGAAGCAACGCCAGCTACGCCCTGCAGTCTATGCCGGTGCGACGGACGAACCTCAGCAGTTCTCGCAAATCTATTGCCACAGTGGTGTTTCCAGATACTGAAAGGCAAAAATCTCCCATGTAATTCATTACTTACTGTGCAGGCTCGCAGTTATTTCAACGCATCTGGACGCTGAACGACCAACGACTCTGGAAGACTGCAGGATGGCGAGGTGACACGGCTCAGGATTCTCACATGGAAGCACATTTCCGAAACCACTTGCTGTCACTACTCTATGGCGCGCACACTTCTCTTGTACCAATACAGTCCAAGCAGATCTTCTGAACTTACCATATCCGCTCGATTGAGAGTCGTATAAAAACCCGCCAGTAATTGAGAGTTACGAACTACACATCGAGCAAGAGACGCCTCCAGATGACAGCTACTGTGAGATGTGTTTCGCTAGTGTAATCTGCACGCAAAGGTGTCACTTCTCTTGGGAATCGTATAATATTTTCGTACCCCCTGTCGGTTCATCTGCTAGTGTCTGTAATTTCAGCCAGTGACGGATAATCGTTTGATTTAAGCTTTTCCATCTGAGAACATGAGTGAACAACCCAACGATAATACCGTATCATTCGTTGGAGAAACCTACGGAGCTACGTAAAATTCTCAACAACGGAGGTGACAATCAGTGATACTAGCGTGTGTTTTCGTGGCGCCGGTCCGCTGGAGGAACGAGCAGAACTACGTAAAATTGTCCTGATCGACGCAGTAGACAGTCAGTGCTTTTCACGCGTGTGTGTGGCCGTGGCGACTGTTCGCTGGAGAATCTTCCAGACGAACATACAATTGTTTTGGTCGACACAGTAGACGAGCAGTGTCTCTCACGAGCGTGTGTTTGTGGCTACTGCTCCCTGGAGTAACGTGCGGAACTACGTTTAGCCGGTGCGTGTGAGACGTGCGCTGGCCGTCGTAGCGCGACGCCGGGACGTCGGCATGCTGGCGGCGGCGCTCTGCTGCCGCTGGCGCCACCGCCGGCATCGGCGCGTCGCCTTCCTCAAGAAGTCGCAGGTGTTTCCGGTGACGCCCGCCAAGGCAGGCGGAGACGACGCCAACAACAACATGGGCCACGGCGTGGGCGAGCCGCCGCCGCACAGGTATACAGCAGCCGTCCACACACACCACCTGCCGCCCGCCCGCACTCGGCCGGCCGCCATCGATCGCGCGTTGACGTCACGTGACGCCACGCCATGCCGCGCCGCGCTCTTTGCCACGGCACCGCTCGCGCACGCCACGCGTCCACTCGATACCCCCGCTCGAGCCAACCACTCTGACAGACTCTTGCGCGCGCGTGTCGGATTTGGTTGTGGTAACTGAAGCGAGAGCACCTCTTCAGAAGAGGATCTTCACTACAGGATGAAATTTTCACTCTACGGCAGAGTGTGCGCTGTGAAACTGTGTGCCGGACGGAGACTCGAACTCGGGACCATTGCCTTTCGCGGGCAAGTACCGACAGAGCTACCAAAGCACGACTCACGACCCGTCCTTACAGCTGCAATTCTGCCAGTACCTCGTCTCCTACCTTCCAAACTTCACAGAAGCTCTCCTGCAGAACTTGCAAAATGGTTCAAATGGCTCTGAGCACTATGGGACTTCTGAGGTCATCAGTCCCCTAGAGCTTAGAACTACTTAAAACTAACCTAAGGACATGACACACGTCCATGCCCGAGGCAGGATTCGAAACTGAGACCGTAGTGGTCGCGCGGTTCCAGACTATAGCGCCTAGAACCGCTCGGCCACCCCGGCCGGTCTGGAGCCGGGCGACCGCTCCGGTCGCAGGTTCGAATCCGCCTCGCGCATGGATGTGTGTGATGTCCTTAGGTTAATTAGGTTTAAGTAGTTCCAAGTTCTAGGGGACTGATGACCTTAGACGTTAAGTCCCATAGTGCTCAGAGCCATTTGAACCAACCCCGGCCGGCGCAGAACTTGCAGAACTAGCGCTCTTAGACGAAAGGATATTTCGGAGACATGGCTTAGCCACAACTTGGGGGATGTTTCCAGAATGAAATTTCACTTTGCAGCAGAGTGTGCGCCGATATGAAAATTCGTGTCAGGTTAAAATTGGTGGTCGTGCTTGGGTAGCTCAGGTGGTAGAGTACTTTCCCGCGAAAGACAAAGGTCCCGAGTTCGAGTATCGGTCCGGCACACAGTTTTAATCTGCCAGGAAGTTTCACACCAGCGCACTGGGAATATCCCCTAGGCTGTGACTAAGCCATGTCTCCGAAATATCCTTTCTTTCAGGAGAGCTGGTTCTCCAAAGTCTGCAGGAGAGATTCTGTGAAGTTTGGAAGGTAGGAGACGAGGTACTGGCGGAAGTGAAGCTGTGAGGACGGGTCGTGAGTCGTGCTTGGGTAGCTCAGTCGGTACAGCATTGGTCAGCGAAAGGTAAACATCCTGAGTTCGAGTCTCGGTCCGGCACACAGTTTTAATCCGCCAGGAAGTTTCACGACATTCACTGCATGCATATCCTCTTCCTCCGTCATTTCGGCTATCTAGTGACCGCGTCAATTCGACCGTCTCCTTCCACGTGCTTCAACTGCCGCCCTGTGTTCCCGCACTCGTTTCCGGCGCTGGTATTTTCTCTCTCGGACCCACGCATTCCTTGCCTTCAGCGTCGGCCTTTCCTGGAAATCTTTGAGTATTCTTAGTTTTTCCTTAAACGGATCTCGCTCCTGCATGAATTTAGGAGAAATTCCCACTTCTCTTACATCTTTTACAACTTCTGTGAACCCTGCCCCTTTGCTTTCTTATCCTGAAAGAACGTTAACGTATTACTGCATCCGTCGTAGGCTCATTCGCGTCACATGGCCAAAAAGGCAGTCCTTCTTTTCCGAATCGTGTCACATACCTTCTCCACTTGCTTATATGGGTGAATTGGGGGGGGGGGGAGGTACATGCTTTGAGGGATGATAATATTGTTGATCCTGTACAAAAAATTGCAAATAAACTTATATCCTTTTCTTAACCGCACACAGCATACAACTGTTTGAAAATCAGGGGCATCAGTCGCATATTCTTCTTCACCACACTCACATGCGGATACATCCGCACCAACATTAGGCTACGTAGTGTTGTCTTTACAGATCATTCGTCAGAAACCACGTGTTTTTCCTCAACATATACATTGACTTAGTTGGCCCGCTGCTTCCAGCAGTAGGATTCCAGCCTATCTTCACGAAAATTGACTTGTACACCATGTGCGCTCATTCCTCCAGTTACTGACATTTCGACAAAAACATCAGCCAAGACTTTCTTTATTACATGCAACTTCTCGCTCGTATTTTACACGCACGTACTCAAGCCCAACCACAGCGGTAGCACCAGTTCCCAACAGCCCGTCGAAGTTAAGTGCTGATGGGCTTGAATACAACTTCGACTGGTGACCGTCCGGGTCTGACCGAGCGCTGTTGGCAATCAGGGTGCACTCAGCCATTGTGATACCGATTGAGAAACTGCTTGACAGAGAAGTAGCGGCTCCGGTCACGAAAACTGACGACGGCGAGGAGAGCGGTGTGCTGACTACATCCTCCTCCATGTCGGCGTCCGGTGACGCCCATCGGCCGAGGATGACATGCGGGTCTGTCGGTACCGTTAGGCCTTTAGTAAGGGCTGTATGCTTGAGTTCAGATCAAGAACACAGCAACTGTCAAAAGGAGCTGCAAAATGCACTGCAGTCACGGTGGAGTTTTTGAACGTCAGTTGTGAGGAAATGTACACATTTAAACAAAACATTAGATCACAATATATCATTTATTATCATCTACATTTCTTCAGTTCCCCATTGTTTTCATTAGTTTCCTCGGAAACTGTTTAGAACTAGACATACGTTCATCTGACGTTTTTTGTTCAAAATCACTAAATACTGTAACCCATAAGAGCATGTACCTTTCCACCCAACACACACCGTGCGGTTCGTAGTTCTGTCGCTGTTTATTATATACGACCCGGAATTTTTCTCAAAATCTTTCTTTCTTTGGCCTCAAATTTATTGTAAGAGTCCCTGCCCCATAGAGAGCTCTAGTCGAACAACAGTGGATTAGTGTCTAATTTTGATGTTTGGGGGTATTAATCACTTGTTGTAGGTGACTTTAGCTAGTTAACAGACCACTTCCATAATTTTAACGTATGACACGAAGGTTTCCGTCTCTGACAGGTTATCCTTCATTCATTCATCTAGGTATTTAAACTTTTCTACCTGTTTAACTTTACCCAGTCCTACCTACGGTTCTCTTGGCGCTGATTTTGTTTGTCATAAACTGCACGTTCTCAGAAGAGATTTAAAGCCCCGCCTTCGTTGCCTGTGTCTTCAGTTGTTGAAGTTGTTTTGCTGCCGCATGTATGGAGCGTGAAAGATGGGTAGATTATCTGTAAAGCCTTGACAGTCGATTGTAAGATTCATATACTTGTAGTCTAGCTTTACCCCATTTTCTACCCCTGAATTGTCCATTTCTTTCCACCATTCTCGGAAGACTTTTCCAGAAAAAAAAATCCAGTTGTAGAGCAGAGGCGATAGTTGAGCTCCTTGTCTCGCTCCTGTCGTGGTTTGAAAGGCAGCAGACAACTCTCCTCTGAACCTCACTTTCAAGGTCGTGTTAGTCGCGGTTTGCTGAATAATCACTTCTGTTTCGTTATCTAAGACACTCTCTTCAAGAATTTAAAATAAGGTGGTTCGATCACTTGAGTCTAAGGCCTTTCTGAAATCGACAAAGATGATCACGAATTTCCCGTTCCTTAGTTTCAGATGCCAACGGCCTTGCCGCAGTGGTAACACCGGTTCCCGTCAGATCACCGAAGTTAAGCGCTGTCGGGCTGGGCTAGCGCTTGGATGGGTAATCATCCGGTCTGCCGAGCGCTGTTGGCAAGCGGGATCCAGTCAGCCCTTGTGAGGCAAACTGAGGAGCTACTTGATTGAGAAGTAGCGGCTCCGGTGGTCTCGCAAACTGACATACGGCCTGGAGAGCGGTGTGCTGACCACATGCCCCTCCATATCCGCATCCAGTGACGCCTGTGGGCTGAGGATGACACGGAGGCCGGTCGGTACCGTTGGGCTTTCATGGCCTTTTCGGGAGGAGTTTTGTTTAGTTTCAAATATGAAAGGATGGACTTCAGTTTCATAATCTGCTGAGTAGATTCCTAATCTGCTGAAACCCGTTTGGTATTACATCATTGAAATATGTTAATTTCTCTCTTCCATGGAGTACTACTCCAATAGTACTCCCCCCCCCCCCCCCCCCCCCCCCCACCGCCACCATTTTCGTCAACGGACATTCTCTACAAACCGATGTGCCGCGCGTATTTTGCATTGTACTACACGTTAGACTTTCTTCGCATTTCATTCGTGTATGTAGCGAGATTGCAGTGACTGCTTAAATGCCTCCTTGAGTGCTATAATTACTCTAATTTTGTTTTCGTAGTCCCTAACAAAACGATATGCAGGGGCACACGATCTGGTCAAAGGCATCCGAACACCTGTTGACAGACGTTAATATGGGGTGGGTCGAACATCGCCTTCACGATGACCTGAACTCTGCCAAGGACGCTTCCAGTTACGTGTCTGAATGTCTGTGGAGGAATGGCGGCCCATTCTACCTCAAGGGCCGAAATCAGAGAACGTAGTGGTGTTCTAAGCTGCTGTCCGAAGAGAAGTCGACGTCCTAACACATCTCATTGCGTTCATCTACATCTACATTTATACTCCGAAAGCCACCAAACGGTGTGTGGCGGAGGGCGCTTTACGTGCCACTGTCATTACCTCCCTTTCCTGTTCCAGTCGCGTGTGGTTCGCGGGAAGAACGGCTGCCGGAAATCCTCCGTGCGCGCTCGAATCTCTCTGATTTTACATTCGTGATCTCGGGAAGTATAAGTAGGGGGAAGCAATATATTCGATACCTCATCCAGAAACGCACCCTCTCGAAACCTGGACAGCAAGCTACACCGCAATGCAGGGCGCCTCTCTTGCAGAGTCTGCCACTTGAGTTTGCTAAACATCTCCATAACGCTATCATGCTTACCATATAACCCTGTGACGAAACGCGCCGCTCTTCTTTGGATCTTCTCTATCTCCTCTGTCAACCCGACCTGATACGGATCCCACACTGATGAGCAATACTGAAGTATAGGTCGAACGAGTGCCTTATAGGCCACCTCCTTTGCTGGTGGACTACATTTTCTAAGGACTCTCCCAATGAATCTCAACCTGGCACCCGCCTTACCAACAATAAATTTTATATGATCATTCCACTTCAAATCGTTCCGTACGCATACTCACAGATATTTTACAGAAGTGGGGACTCGACTCAGGGCAGGCTAGACCATTTTAAGAATGTTGTTACTGCCCACAAACCACTGCCTCACAGATACTGTGTCATAGGGTGCATTGTCCTGCTGACACAATAATTGTATCTGAACTGCTGCCGTCCGGAGTGGCCAAGCGGTTCTAGGCGCTTCAGTCTGGAACCGCACGACCGCTACGGTCGCAGGTTCGAATCCTGCCTCGGGCATCGATGTGTGTGATGTCCTTAGGTTTGTTAGGTTTAAGTAGTTCTAAGTTCTAGGGGACTGATGACATCAGCTGTTAGTGCTCAGAGCCATTTGAACCATTTGAACTGTAGCTCTAGTATACGCAGTACGCATTGCTGTGAAATGTGTTCACGTCCTTTCGCATTTAGCGTTTTCTTAATAGCAATAAGGGGACCACACCCTAACCACAAAAACACCCTCACCTCCTCGTACCTCACTGTTGGCAGTTTACACGATCACAGGTTACTTTCTCCAGGAATTCGCCAAGGCCACATACTTCCATGGAATTGGTGCTGTATATAGCGTGGTTCAAATCACTCGTTTCCAGTCATCCACCGTCAATTGTGTCTTTCTTTACGCCACCTCAAGCGTCGCTCAGCACTGGCTACAGAAATGTGTGGCTTACGAGGAGCTGGTCGTCCATTGAATACATTCTTTTGAACCCCATACGCACAGTCACTGTGCTAAATGGACTGCCGGCAGCAGTTTGGAATTCACGAGTGATTCCTTCCACTGATTTCATGTGATTCTTTCCAACCACCCATCGCGACGCTCGACGGTGGCTGTCCGTCAGTTATTGATGTCTTCCTTGGTCTTGGTTTAACTGTGGTTGTCCCCTCGCGTCTCCACTTCACAGTCACATCACCTACAGTGGTACTAGGCGGCTTTAGAAGGACTGAAATATCCCTGATGGATTTGTTACTTGGTGGAATCCAGTGACTAGTCCACAATCTACAGTAATTCACTGATCTCTCGTGACCGAACCGTCCTGCGGTTGTTGCTTGTTTACTGACAGCACAGTACTCACCGCATCCTTTTACACTGGCAGCTGCGCCCTCGTGACACCTGGTGGTCGGTTCCGCGTTACGCGGGAGTCTCCTGATACTTTTCATCAGGTAGTGTACACGCTCTACAAACCGCTGCGCAGTGCGTACATAGCATGTTAAGATTTCTTCCAGGTCCACTCTGCTTCCATACATTGCGAACCGCTGAGAAGTACATGGCGTTTCAAAAAGGACTTTACAACTTTAAAAATTCATATAAATTTATTGAAAGAAGATACAGAGCAGAGTTTAGTGTTATTTTGTAGGGAAACACACCAAGTTTTTTTTTTACTTTACACTAAACGTGTTGTATGTAGCTTCCGTTGGTTATCCTGCTCACATACCATCGGAGTCAATTTTTTCCCAAACTCGCTGTAGCATTGCAGGTGTAGCCTGCTCAGTGGCGGTGTAAATTCTTTCTCTAAGTTCAGGTAGAGAAGCCAGCGCAGAAGGTTCAAACACGATATCCTTGATGAACCCCCACAAAAAAATGGAGTAGTGTCAGGTCTGGGGAACGTGGGGGCCATGCAATTGGCGGATCACGACCTATCCATTGACCTGGAAAGCCGTCACTGAGAAAATCTCGGACGTCAGCCAAATAGTGGGGTGGTGCACCATCTTGTATGAAGTAAACATTTTGTTCTTGGTCATCCACATTGATCTGTGGAATCAAAAATTGTTGTAACTTATCCAGGAACACTATCTCGTTGATGGTTCTCTCACGGAAGAAAAGGGGCCGAACATTTTGTTCTTGCTCAATGCACAAAAAACGTTCAGTTTAGGGCTATCACGAACATGTTGCAATGTTTGTTGTGGATTTTCACTGTCCCAAATCCTACAGCTGTTGTGTTAACCTTGCCACTTAAGTGAAAAGTCAACTCGTCAGAAAATATGATTTTGTCCAAGAAATTTTCATCCTCATGTAATCGATTTCACGTACCCGTACAGAAGTTCTTGTGAGCAATTTTATCAGTGTCTTTTATTGCTTGTACGATCGTCAGTCTGTACGTTTTCAAATGCAAACAGTTTCTCAACGCTCGCCAAACAGTCGTATGTGGGATTTGCAGTTCGCGAGATACACTCCGGGTCGATTTCGTAGGACCGTCGACAAAACGAAGTCTCACTCGCTCAACGGCGTCGTCAAATGTGCTTGGACGACCTAAAGATTTTCCACGTCTTGCCGATCACCCTGTTTCTACAAAACATTTATGCCAATCATAAATTATAGGCCTACTAGGAGGATCTTTAGCATACTTAGTAGGGAAATTACGCTGAACTGTTGTCGCCGACTTCGATTCTTCAAACCAAAACACACAGCTAGCACTCTCGGGTCCAGTGAAGGCAGTCATCTTTAACGCAACTGCCGCTAACGCTCCTTATGGTGCGATTCGGCACTAGCGAACTACGCGAGACAAAACTTGATGTATTTCCCTACAAATCGACACTGCAATCACATCTGTAGGTACTATGAATTAATTTATATGGATTTTCAAAGTTGTAAAGTTCTTTTTGAAACACCCTGTATTTGGCGGAGGTTATTTTCCTAACTACCACATATGAGGGTTTCGCCCCATTCCATTCCTGCATATAGCGCGCGTACAATGCCTGGTTAAATGCGTCTCTGTGGGTGCAGAGAGGAAAAAAAAAAGTGGTCCGAAGCGGTCAGAAGACAGGAAGAAAAAACATAGTGAACAGACAGAGCACTGCAAGAAAAGAAAAGAACACGAATGATGAATTGAAGTTGACACACTGTTCTTAATTGGCCCATCCAAGACAAAAGAAAAAAAAGATCAGTATAGCTTGTGTTACAGATATGACTAGAATCATAGATCGAAAGAACATGCGAGTTTCCAAAATAAAGTCCATGTTATGGCGTGTGTCTCCAAAATAACGTCCATTTTATGGCGTGTTATAGAGGAACGCTGAACGATGTTATCGTCGTCTAAAAGGTGTAAACAGCGCAACGGGCAGACGATGGCGATTTTTTAACGGAATGCACGACGAATGCAACACTTTATCGTGTCATTTCCTTCTGTGATACTGCTTATACAGATTATGTCCTCTGGCTGTTCTGTTGTTTGGTCCTTTATGCAGAACAAACTTATTTGAAACTACTTTGCAGGGATGATGTTTAAGTCAAACTAGGGATGCAACAGTGATTGTTGTTACAACAGTTTATTATCCGGCACATTTGCACTAACTTCTAAATGAAACGACCGGTGTGAAACGTCATCAACTAGTCTCAGATCATAAACAATTGCCGCGGTTCAGACCCACCACTGCGAAAAACCACGCAGATTTTTTTAAAAATACCTAGCGGCTTAATAACAGTTTGATTTTCTCATTTTTATGACAGCCCTATCCACACTCCACGTGATGTAAAAGGTTTTCCTTCGATATAGCTGATTAGCAGCAGTCATCCGCACGCGAGCAAAGTAAGTGTGCCTACGGATAGTCGAGAATCGGACACCAGGACAATACGCGCTTCGATCACACAAGAATAAGGAAAGTTCTGTCTGATTTTAAGCTTCTCCGATTAATGGACTGTTTGTATGTTTCTGGTATTTTCGGGTGTCCAGCAGGGCGCAGTCTTTTCGTAATATGATGTTTCTTGAATGGACTGTTTGTGTGTTGGTAGTATTTTCAGGTGTCCAACCGGGTGAAGTCTTTTCGTAACACGATATTTCCGTCACACGTGCTTCTTAATCTGATCTTGTTTTCGCAGTCCTTCGGAAGGACTGTAGTACATTCCCAGATTCCTCACATGACTTTGTTTTTTGGAACTATGTAAGTAGGCTTTCGCAGACCTGGTACGTCTAACTAGGAATGTCTGCCACTTCAGGTTTTCCGGCATTTTCGTGACGTTATCTCCACAGTCAAACAAACCTGTCTCCAGTCACATGGTCCTCCTCGTTATACATTCAATGCCCAAAGGCCCAATGTTAGTCCTATTTCGGATAGGCTCCACACACTAGTGTAATATTCTAGGATGGGTTGCACTAGAATTTTGTAAGCAATCTCATTTTTAGATTGATCACATTTTCCCAGTACGAAAAACACTGTACACTCATTTTCATTTTTCACATGAGGGAACAAACAAATGTCGTTAGGCGATAAATCAGGCGAATATAAGCAGTGAGACATTACTTCGATTTTTCCTTCATGAGTCTCGTAGAGGCACGGGATGAACGGCTGCTTAAGTGTTTCTTTGCGTGCTGCAATTATTCGAGAAAAAAGAACACCTCTGTAAACAGAGTTTTCACGTATAACCATTTTAATTAATTCAGCTGTTCGTCCTTTGTGAAACACTATATATTGTATTAACTAAACGAGACCCCTTTTGCCCTTGTTTCGACCTGTTTCGTGTTATAAACCCGCTTCCCAGTACGTAACTTAGTCCAAGGATGGCAACCAAACGAAAACTAAGACAAATGAACTTCCTAATCTGTCAAGTGACGACTGTTGTCTGCTTTGACACCGTTACATTAGTATTGGACAACATTTACTGTAACTATGAATAAGCTTACACTGGAGTAAAGCTATGTGCGCAAGAGTGGTATTTGTACGATGAACTGTTTACAAATAAAGACACCAAGGTACCCCTCCTATGCAGAAGCTGCAACATTATCTAAAAGAATGAATAATCGAACTGAGTCTTCTCATTCCACTTCTAATGTTCTAAAAATGGCAGTAAAGTATATTCCCTTTGTTAAAAAAATCTCTTATGTTTTGATAAATATACTCAAGTAGCATTTAGTTGTAACTCTAGCCTTGTTGAAACTGTGGTCTTTTCCTCTACTAAGATTTGTGTCGGTTGTCTAAATTTGTTCCGCAGCTGTGTGTTTCAGAAACATTTACTTCTAAAAACCACTTTTGAAAATACCCTACAGTATGATGCAACCAAGGAAGAGGGACAAAAGTCATATCTGACTGTGATTGCCTCAACTTCTTAAGCAATTGTCTACCGCAGCATTCCATTTTTTTGAGTGGATCCGTTAAAAAGTAAATCTTTAAAAGCCAGCTTCCTTTATTCGTGCTCGTGAACAAATATTGTATCCCTAAAATAGGGATAACGTTGCTCTCATCCGAATCGACAGCAAACCGACACCGACAAAGATAGTTCGGGTACACATGACAACGCGGCAAGCCGAAGAGGAAGAGGTAGGAAGAGTGTATGAGGATATTGAACGGGTAATTCAGTACATAAAGGGAGATGAAAATCTAATAGTCATGAATGATTGGAATTCGGTTGTAGGGGAAGGTATAGAAGAAAGGATTACGTGAGAATATGGGCTTGGTACTAGTAATGGGAGAGGAGGAAGACTGAGTTTTGCAATAGATTTCAGCTAATAATAGCGAATATTCTGTTCCAGAATCACAAGAGGAGAAGCTATACTTGGAAAAGACCAGGTGATACGGGCAGATTTCAGTCAGATTACATCATGTTCAAATAGAGATTCCGAAATCAGACACTGGATTGTAAGGCATACACAGGGGAAGATATAGACTCAGGTCACAGTTTAGTGGTGATGAGAGTAGGTTGAAGTTTAAGTGACAAATCAGGAAGAGTCAACATGCAAAGAAGTGGGATACGGAAGTGCTAAGGAATGAAGAGATACGCTTTAAGTTCTCTGAGGATATAGATATTGCAATAAGCCATAGCTCAGTAGGCAGTTCAGTTGAAGAGGAATGGATATTTCTAAAAAGTATAATAACAAAGTTGGAAACAAAAATATTGGTAAAAAGAAGGTAACTGCAAAAACCATGGGTAACTGCGAAAAACTTAAAAATACTTAAAACATGTTTAGGGAAATTCAGGAAGACAGAAATACAAGCCACTTAGGAACGAAGTAAATAAGAAGTGCAGGGAAGCTAAGGAGAAATGGCTGCATGAGAAAGTGAAGAAATCTAAAAATAAATTACTGTCGCAAGGATTGACTCACCATACAGAAAAGTCAAAACAACCTTCCGTGAGTTGTCTGATTAGGTCCCTTATGAATTCACACACATTTGAACATTTCAACTTGCCTGATAATGTGGCAGAAGAAGAAACAGTAGTTGATATGGAAGAGATAAGTGATCCAGTATCATAATCAGAATTTAAAAGAGCTTTGGAAGGCTTAAGATCGAATATGACAGAAGGGGTGGATTACATTCCATCAGAATTTCTATAATCATTAGGGGAAGTGGTAACAAAACAACTATTCACGTTGGTGTGTAGAATGTATGAGTCTGGCGGCACACCATCTGACTTTTGGAAAAATATCCTCCACACAATTCCGAAGACTACAAGAGCTTACAAGGCGAGAATAACACTGAACAACAAATTTGAAGTGAAAGTGTATAAATTGCATGATTTTGAGTTAGTTCTGTTTATTTCAGTACAAAATCATCATCTACTTAAATATTTAGCTCTAGTTTTTTAAAAGTAATCTACATTTTTGTATAAATAACTCACTATCTAAATATGCATTCATGTTCCAAGATTCAGCATAACAAATTTTAAGTGATTAATTACTTGAACTATGTTATATGTTATGCATTGACAAATTTCAGTGCCATTCTGGAAGTACAACAGTAAAATATTAAGAAAAAACGAAGATAATATTACGTGAATGAAAATACTTTGTAAGTCTACTTTGTACCAGAACTATATAAAGCACAAAAGAAAAATTACATATTTTGTTCAGAGATAAATTCAGAAGACTACCGTTTTCGCTTGGCTTGACGTTTATACACACACTCGGGAACATACCTTATGACAGTCCAGCAGCAATCTCCTAAAATAGTAAGGCTCCACTTTCCGGCATACCTCGTCACAAATGTGGCAATATCTTGATGAAATCGCTCCCCATTTTCATCACTTACTGCACCACAGTCTTTGGGGAAGAAATCAAGATGACTATGTAAGAAACGCATTTTCAGTGACATGTTGCAACGACGAACCACGTTTTTCATAAAATGAAAACATGTTATCTACAATCTCCTTGTAATTTATTGCTCGTTGTTTCCCTAAGAACTGTAAACAGACTGTCTTAAAACATTCCCATGCATGCTTCTCATCACCTTGTATGATTCCATCAAAAGTATGGCCTCCAAAGAGCTCTCGAATCTGTGGGCCTACAGAGATGCCCTCCTTTACTTTGGCATCACTTAAATAAGGGAATTTTTGCCTTAAGTACTTAAACGCGTCACCATCTTTGTTTATTCCTTTAACAAAGTTTTTCATGAGACCCAACTTGATGTTGCAAGGGCAGGAGCAGAATCTTTTTAGGGTCTACTAGAGGTTCACTCTTAATGTTCTTTATACTTGGTTGAAGAGATTTTCTGATGGGATATTGTAACCTCCCCACCGTAATTTTAAAAGAAAAAAAATACAATACTTAATACAAATGGGAACCAAGTGTAACCTCCCCACAAAAATTTTAAAAGAAAAGGACGATACTAATTAGAAATGCTGATGGACATGGCTCTATGCGTAACCTGCCTACAATCAAATGTACTGACAATGGCAACAAATGTGAAATTCGCAATCTGACTCAATTATAAATCCTTCAAAAAATTAAAGTCCATTCAGTGACAAGAAAATTCAATTAAACCGAAATATCGGTTTTTCGCCCTGTGTAAAAACAATCAGAATTAAAGTCTTACCTCAGAATAAATGGATGTCACATATCTGCTCTTGTTGTTGTGCACCACTTGGAGGAACTACATTGCAAATAATAATATTCTCCTTTTTTTTTGTAATTCTAGTGAAATTTTTCTTCAAAAGGAAGTGGAATGAAATGGGAAGTGCAACGAGATCTTTAGTTCAAAAAAAAAAAATTAAACTTTTGAGAAAATGCTTTTGAAATAAAAAATTATTATTGGGACACTTGTTGGAGAATAATTACAATAAATAAAATTTTTCATTATCTAATGATTATATTAATTAACAGTATACCTTATCCTTATTCCTCATCTTGACCATTGTTGCCGACCGCCTACATCACACAACCGCACTGGGCTGCTACTACTGACCGACCGCTCTGCATGACGACTACAGACTGAGTACTGCTCTCAACTAGACAGAGCTACAGACTCGCAACGACTGACTGACTGCTACTCTGCATAGCGACAACTAACTCGCAAAGACTACTACTGACTGAGAACCGCTCGCAACACTCGCGCGGTCAAGCGCATACTCTCTGGTCACAGATGCTACAATGCCTCGCCATCGCTGCTGCGTTACATACGTGTTTCATAACCCTCCACTCGGGGGGCAAAAATTTGGCAGCGATGGTGAGTCATTTGGACTTGCCAAGCGCGGCAAAATTTTTCTTTAATTAACAAAATCCTACAACTTACAGAATATTTAAATGTTGTGCACACGCACTAAGTACAAAATATATCAGACAAGGACAAAATGTGAATACTAAACATAGTAGCAAATCAGAAAAAAGTATATACAAACTTTTTGACAGATAAAGTGCACAGGCACTGAAAAAATTCTTTAGCATATGCAGAACAAATAAACAGACTGGCAAGAATAATTAGATGTAGTACATAAAGTAAATGTTGTGCACACGCACTAAGTACAAAATATATCAGACAAAGACAAAATGTGAGTACAAAACATAGTAGCAAATCAGAAAAGTATATACAAATTATTTGACAGATAACAAAGTGCACAGGCACTGAAAAAATTCTTTAGCATATTCAGAACAAATAAACAGACTGGCAAAAAATATTATGTTGACAAGTGTACATGCACTGAAAAATGTCTTTAGCATTTTCACAACAAATAAACATAATGGCAAAAAAAAAATTCATGTCCAAAGTGCACATGCACTGAAAAATGTCTTTAGTATTTTCACAACAAATAAACATAATGGCAAACATCATGTCGACCAGTGACATAAGTGTACTCACACTGGAGTTTAGCGAATCGAAAAATGTATAACCTATGAACATAAATGATGTTACCAAAAAAAATTTTTTCTTTATGTGACAAGAATCAGGATAGGAAAGGGAAGGATTGCATCATGGTTGTAGCACTTTAGATTGCACACAGCTGCTCTGAAAGTCCATATCTTTCCACAGTAGTACAACACCAAGTGACACAACTTGAAGTTCTTTTCCCATCAGAATTTATCAGTGTAGCCAAGACACTGAACTGTCGTAGTAATGTTCCATGTTTTCATTTTGGCAGTACATTAGGTACACCAAACAGTGGGACCATAATAATGTCTTCATCGCTCATGGTGGTGGACAGCATGTCGTGTCAACACCACACTCTTACAAGGCACACCAACGTAGAATTAGTGCAAAACCAAATATAGTGCTCCATGATCACTGGGATAAACAGGACAAATGGACATTGCAGTAATTCAGGGTAGTCAGCTTATGAGGTGAAGGACATCAAGTCACATAATATTGACAATTACAGTCTTCATTGATAGTTCGTGGCATTCATAGCCCAGTTATTGAACATTTCTGTACCAAGTATGTAGTATTACAGAAAAATGTTCATTAATTGTTTTACATAGAATCAGTAGCCTTCTTTTCCTGGTTACAAAATATTATGAAATAATCGCATTCTTTTCAGTTACAGAGTATAATTAAGAATCATTAACCGTTTCCTAATTACAGTTAATTAATCATTTGTCTTTAATTAATCATTTGTCTAATTACAGTTAATTAATCATTTGTATAATTACAGTTAATTAATCATTTGTCGTTAATTAATCATTTGTCTAATTACAGTTAATTAATTAATCATTTGTCATTTCAATATACTAAGAATTATTAGCCTTAATTAATTACAAAGCATTATTAAACAGTACCATAGTTAATTAATTATGTGTCATTCCAATCTATTAAGAATCATTAGTCTTTTCCTAATTACAAAGCATTATGAAACAGTCACATTTATTTCCAATTACAAAGTATGAACATTGAAAACAAGAGTTAATTAATGGCATAATTAATAACAATTTCGTTGATTGACAATAATTATTGGCACTCAGTGGCCATCAAGTATTGAATAGAATAAAACATAGTTCATCATTCAGTATTATTCAGATCATTACAAAGTCATTATTAAAAATCAGTTAATTACAGTCAAATCATTAGTAATCACAGGCATTACAATAAACAGTGGCAGTTATTAGCTAGTGACAAAGCATTATTTTGAATATAGTCTCATTAAGAGGTCATTACTCGAGTGACATGCTATTCAGAGTTGATCAGTATTATTCAGAATTATCATAAACTAGTGACATTATGTGGGACTGGTAATACATTTTTTTGGTAGCAATGCATTGCGTTGGGATCGATAATTAATTGCTGAGGCATAATACTTTTTGCTTTTGACCTATTGCTGCAAATGAGGATAGGTAACGTCATTCGTCATGAGTCAGCTGTAGCAAGATTATGTAACAAGGCAGTACATGTGATCACATTTATAAATGATAAACACAAATGGGTAAAAAATATAAAAATGCAAGTACTAGAACAGGTATAATAAGTAACAGGTTTAGTAAGTGTCATGAAAAACTTCTCCTGGAAAAAATACAAAAACGGATTATTGACCTGAAAGAAGAAACGCACACTATGCTGAAAAGTAGTGAACTTCGAATTAACAAGTAGTGAAATGTGTATAAAATGTGTTCCATAGCTGTCCTTTCCAAAACTTTCCGTCATCCTACTATGCAATGTAACACCTGCTGTCAAAGCAAACCGCAACAAATACTTAAATAACTACGTGGCATAAAGAAAAAAACTTCATTATCCATATCATCATAACTTCACCATTATCATCACCTGTAAAGAAAAACTTCATTATTCATAATACCATTTCCTTCATCATTATTCATCAGTATTCACTATCATCTGCAAAAAATCACTTCATTACTCATTACATAACTATTCCTTATCTCTAGCATATTTCATCACTAAAACTAAGATGTGTAGTTCTCTCTGACAGCCTGCATCAATCACCTTGTATTCTGAAAGAAAAAATTAGTTAAGACTGCTATTCTGTGATGAGTATAGTATAGTCTTGTTAATGCTTGTTAATCCTGATCCCTTTACTCTTCCTCATAAAGTTATTGCATCTCCTTTCGTTTATTCCGTAGGTGAAATTCCCATTTATGTTAAATTTATTTCTTAGAATCATCATTCCTTTCTGAAATTGATGAACAAAGATTAATGTCTTGCATTTAAATCCTATACCCACTAAATAATGACTGGTTTATGGTGACACAATTAACCATACAGCATAACATGACAGAAAACGTAATATGTCCAAGACATTGACAGTGTTCGGATGCGAAAAAATGTACACAGAATAATACAATGCAGTAGCAAAAAAAATGTGAAACAGTCACGATGTTGAGATGTCATAAGGCAAAAAAAAAAAAAATGTCAAAGTCGACTGTTGTGTGTTATATCTTAACTATTTCACAATACATACAAACAAAACTGGAGTACAGTCACATACACAAAAAAATGGAAAATGTGCACGGTCTGATGTGTAACGACAAGAAAAGCGACCTGCTAACCTTACCTTGCCGGGCACTTGCCAAGAAAAAAATACGATAATCATCAATAAGTAGTCACATAAATATAATTGCAGAAATAGTCGTAAATGTGTAAATTCATCTGGAAAAATATGCACGGTCTGATGTGTAACGACAAGAAAAGCGACCTGCTAACCTTACCTTGCCGGGCACTTGCCAAGAAAAAAAAATACGATAATCATCAATAAGTAGTCACATAAATATAATTGCAGAAATAGGCGTAAATGTGTAAATTCATCTGGAAAAATATGCACGGTCTGATGTGTAACGACAAGAAAAGCGACCTGCTAACCTTACCTTGCCGGGCACTTGCCAAGAAAAAAAATACGATAATCATCAATAATTAGTCGGGTGAATTAATTGCATTAGTAAATGGCATCATAGTGTGTTGAATCATACAGTGGTTTCACTCAATAAACGGTTTAATGTTTGAGATATGGTGATTGCCTTTCGATTTTCTGGTTCTCAAAGTTTCGACGTGTACAACATTGGGGTGAGGGATACTGCGAATCCGATACGGACCTGCGTATAGAAGTTCAAATTTACTGCACTTACCTTTTAATTTGCTGGATAAATAGTGTGTACGTACTAATATCTTCTGTCCAACGTGAAAGTCGCGGCGTGTACAAACCTGTTTTTGCTGTCTTCTCCGGCGCTCTGCGGCACGTTTGATGTTGTTCAGCGCAATGTCAATTATTTCGTGGTGTCGTAGGCGACGATTTTTGGGGAATTCTATTAATTCTTTAATTTTGTTCGGTGGTTCAACGTTTTTCAGTATAACAGTCGGAGATAGCATAGTGGATTCATTTGGAATGGAATTAATTACATCTTGGAATGAGAGTATGTGTGTATCCCAATCAATATGTCTTTTGTGGCAGTATATTCTGCACAGCTTACCAATTTCCTTCATTAATCTTTCACAAGGGTTCGAAGAAGCGTGGTACTTGGATATATAGATCGGAGAAATGTTTCTAGCTCGTAACATGCGTGTCCATACACTACTACGAAATTGAGATCCATTATCAGAAATTACTTTCATTACATGCCCTACATGAAATAGAAAATGTTTTACAAATGCTTTCGAAACAGTTTTAGCAGTAGCTTTGCGTAACGGAGTGAAAGTAACAAATTTTGAAGTGAGCTCAACAGCGACAAAAATGTAGCAAAAACCTCTGTTAGTTCTCGGAATCGGACCAAAAATATCTACTGCGGCCATGTGTCTTAATTTCACAGGTATAATGGGATATAAAGGAGGAATATGTGAAGTGGTGTCTGATTTAGCTTTCTGGCAAATTTTACAAGACGCTAAAACTCGTCGTATACGTTTTTCCATGTTGGTAAAATAACAGTTCTGTCTCAGTATAAGAAAACATTTTCGTGCTCCGTAATGTGCGTAACTTAAATGAGTGTACCAAATTAGTTTGTTAACCAGTTCGTCAGGAATGCATAATAACCAAATGTTGCTGTCAGGATGAGAGCGGCGAAACAGAATGTCATTGCGTACAGTGTAGTGGTTCCTAATCGTAACATTTTTCCTATCTTGCCAAAGGTGTTTAATTTCTTTCCACACATTGTCCTTATTTTGTTCTTGTGCTATGTCCTGTAATGACGATGAAATAAAATTTTCAAATGCAACCTGCTGAATGTACATGACACTGAAATTTGCTTTGCAGAAGTTGGTTGCTACGTCTTGCTGATTGTTACTGAGAGAACGCGATAGTGCGTCTGCTATAACATTTTGCGTACCGGGAATGTGAACTATTGTAAAATTAAATTCCTGTAAATATAGTTTCCATCTGCTTAACCTGTCGTGAGTGAATTTAGCTGAAAGTAAAATTGTATCGCTCTATGGTCTGTGTAGACGGTGGTATGTCTGCCGTAAAGAAAGTGCCTAAATCTCGTGAAAGCCCATACAACACACAATGTTTCTAATTCTGTAACGGAGTAATTTCGCTCAGCAGGTGACAGAATGCGACTTGCAAATGCGATGTTTTTAATTACTGTAGAGCCATCTTGTTCTATTTCCTGGAAAATATGTACGCCTAAAGCGGTGTTAGAACTGTCGGTGGCAATGGAAAAATTTCTGATAAGATCTGGGTGCGATAAAACTGGAGCATTCAACAGAGCATGTTTCAAATAACATTCTCGTGAGCAAAATTCTGCGTGTCAAAAGTAATGTTTGCGTTACTGTAATATGCAATCTGTGCTGTATCTGGTCAAAATCTATCGTACGTGCTGTTATTTACGGGAGAATATTGTGGCATATCCACTATATGAACTGTTCTGTTATTTCTTACTGACGTGTTACGCTATAGATGACACCTATTGTTTGGATCATTCATGATAATGTGTTGTTGCTGATGTTCTTGCTGCTGAAAAGATCGACTGTTATTAAATGTACGCTGAAAATTGTACTCGTTATTTTTACGTCTGTCAAGATAGTAATTTCTATACGGCGTATTGCTATGCGAGTTGAAATAGTGTGTTGTTTGTACGTAGTTATTTCTTTGCTGCCATGCGTTACTATTTGTTGGAGCTGGGACTATACGTGCACGCGGCGAAACATTAAAGTTTGGTTGACCTTGTAAACTGCATTGTTGGTTAGGTATGCTAAGCGGCTGACTTTCATGCTATTGTGGTGAAAAACATCTATTGTTACAAAAATATGGTTCCTATTGCTGATAATTTTACACATACTGATGATTACGATTTTATCTGTAATTAAAATTACGGCGGTACTGGAGTGCCTACTGAAAATTGTCACATTCGGTAAAAGATTTGTCGTATCCGGTTTTCATTACATACGTTTCTTAATACTAGGTAGAGCAATAGTTAAAGAGCAGTTTGGATAGATATAAAGGATAGTAGAAGAAAAGGCAGCAGTGCAGAAAACTAAAGATGAAACAGCACTACTACAGCTCGGGGCCCTATGCTCGCTACGGCACATATTCATTAAAGCGTAATGAATCCCCTGAGGTCCATTACGCACTGCAAATAAATTTTAGCTTTTGCGTTGCACGCAATAGCGGTAAAAATTCAAAAGCAAATAGTTGTATCCATGTTAATTCTAGTTTCCTCATTACAGGCAATGCTGATGAAAATACAATAGCAATTTGTCGCTTCAGGTTCAAAGCTAGTTTCTCCATTACAGATAATAGCGGTGAAAGTACAAAAATAAATTGTCGTATACAGTGCAAATCGTGTATCTGTGTTCTGCCATTATTAAATTCCTTACATTTTCTTACAAATGCAAACTGCTTATTATCAACGTTCTCGTCACTGAATTTGAGAACACGTTCGGGTTTGTGTGTGAATCTGTTCGTCTCTGTCATTTCGGTTTTCAAGTTGCGTAGCTTTTCAGATTTTAATTCGCGTGGCTTTTCGGATTTTAAGTCGCGTAGTTGCTGTAAATTGCTCACATTATACACGCTGCGTGACTCTGACACATGTTCATAAAGTGGCGTCTGTTGTGTATTATTAACAGAAGTGTTTTTCATTTCTGTTACTTCTTGTTGTAAATTTGATAACTTCCTACGTAACGTGTTGTTAGATGAATCGATTTCATTAATTGTCAGCTGTAAATTTTGAAATTCAGGTGTTTGGATAAAAGAAACCGGTGCAGTATCGTCTGATTTATTGTCATTAGTATTTTCGATAACATCAATACGACTGGCCAATTCATCACATTTTTCAGTCAGTATTTTAACCTGATCATCGGTTTTAGAATCAGACGCATTAATCTGTTTTTGCAACTTGCGCGTAGTTTCGCTCAGTTTTTTAACATCAGCTTTGATGACATCGCAATCCTGTGTTAGATCTAGTTGTTCGAATCTATCTGTCACTGTTTGAATATTTACTGTGTGTGTATCTGTTTTTGCTTTAAGATCAGAAATTTCATCCTGTAATTCCGCGTTCAATTGTTCTATGGTATTAATTTTGTCGGACACTGTAGTAATATTATTGTCTACATACGTCTTCGCTTTCGCGAATATTTTACGTTTGTCCTCTTGTCTCTGTGCAGTGATTGTTTCCATGACTTGTCGTTTTACTTTGTTTTGATCTTGAATAAATCTGCGGAAACGCGTATTACTGTTCTGTATGTGCTGACTAAAGCGCTCGTTAATCTGAGTGTACTGCTGTTCGAATTTCGCGTCTATCTTTGCGTCCATAGTGCGCGAAAGTTCTACCGTCATTGCTTTAAACTCGTCCCGTAATTGTGCAGCTTTTTCAGAGCATTGTTTAGCGACTCCGCTAATTTCGTCTCTGAGTGTTTCTGTTGCGACTGTTTGCATTTCTCTTAATTCTTGCGCAACAGATTTAATTTCTTCGCTATTTTTTTGTGAACACGCCTCAATTTCCGCGCGCAATTGTTCCTTAGTGTCATGGCACTGCGCGGCAACGTCTCTAATTTGTTCACTAAGCTGTCTGTTATCTTCCCTAAGTTGTTTGAAATTTTCACTCTGTTGTTTATTATCTTCCCTAAGTTGTTTAAAATCTTCACTCTGTTGTCTGAAATTTTCCCGCAAAAATGCCATAATTGGATCCGAGCCAAAATTACCATTTCTATTATCTGTACTGTTCAATAGTGGATCTGGAATTGTTTCACTTTCTGTAACCATTTGGTCATTCTGAAATTTACAAAAAGGTTTGTCAGTCAAATGTATACTATCAGTCATTGTTTCGGAATTAAATACATCTGTCCTACTTTGTGTGATCTGTTCATTTTCATTAGACAGATTTGACTGTACATTACTTGAATTTTCCAAATCGGGTGTGTTAAGCTCTACAGCGCTCATTACCATAGAGCATTCTGCGTCATCAATTGTCGTCAAGTTAACAGACGAGACAATTGAGTTCGTTTGTTCATCATTAAGGTGACAGTCATCATTAGTGGTTGGAATGCACTGATTGTTAGTGAACGCAGGATTGTCATCATTACGTTGCGTATCACAATTACTATCGGTCACGTTGTTTAAGTCGGTAATTTCATTCACAATACTTCGCGATACACTATTCACAGTCTTTCGCGGCATTTTTACAATAGTCAAAATTTTTCACAAAGCAAATAAGCACAAAGCAAAAGCAACACACAAATACAACAAAGCAGCAAATTGCCGTTGACCTGTAGAAAGAAAGTCACAATATTATTAAAAGCGTTGCGCCAAATCCTAATTATCTAAGCAAATAAGAGCAGATATCTGACTGTCGCTCAAAAGACTCTCAACGAAATACGATCCTGGACTGGGTGTCGCCAAGTGTAACCTCCCCACAAAAATTTTAAAAGAAAAGGACGATACTAATTAGAAATGCTGATGGACATGGCTCTATGCGTAACCTGCCTACAATCAAATGTACTGACAATGGCAACAAATGTGAAATTCGCAATCTGACTCAATTATAAATCCTTCAAAAAATTAAAGTCCATTCAGTGACAAGAAAATTCAATTAAACCGAAATATCGGTTTTTCGCCCTGTGTAAAAACAATCAGAATTAAAGTCTTACCTCAGAATAAATGGATGTCACATATCTGCTCTTGTTGTTGTGCACCACTTGGAGGAACTACATTGCAAATAATAATATTCTCCTTTTTTTTTGTAATTCTAGTGAAATTTTTCTTCAAAAGGAAGTGGAATGAAATGGGAAGTGCAACGAGATCTTTAGTTCAAAAAAAAAAAATTAAACTTTTGAGAAAATGCTTTTGAAATAAAAAATTATTATTGGGACACTTGTTGGAGAATAATTACAATAAATAAAATTTTTCATTATCTAATGATTATATTAATTAACAGTATACCTTATCCTTATTCCTCATCTTGACCATTGTTGCCGACCGCCTACATCACACAACCGCACTGGGCTGCTACTACTGACCGACCGCTCTGCATGACGACTACAGACTGAGTACTGCTCTCAACTAGACAGAGCTACAGACTCGCAACGACTGACTGACTGCTACTCTGCATAGCGACAACTAACTCGCAAAGACTACTACTGACTGAGAACCGCTCGCAACACTCGCGCGGTCAAGCGCATACTCTCTGGTCACAGATGCTACAATGCCTCGCCATCGCTGCTGCGTTACATACGTGTTTCAATATTCATGTTTAATGTAATGAAATGCACGAGCTCGGCTATCCCATTCACAGAGAAAGCAGCAATATTTGGTATACCCTAACTGCATACCGTATAGCAGTGCAACCACTTTCAACTCACCAAAAATCTGTCATTGAGAGTCATTATGCTCGATGGCTTCTAGTAAAATTTTCATGTTTTGGTAACTGGAATAGAAGGTAGCTCATTACCACGAGGTAAAAGCACTGCTCTTAAACTCAACTTTGACGAATCAATAAAGAGTCTCCACTCATCATGGTTGTAATTAATTCTCAGAGCCTCCATTAGACCATTTATGTCTACACATGCCACAAGACTATCTTCTGCTCTCTTCTGCGGTAGAATGAAACATTTGCATTGCTTTCCAGAAACTTGCACTGCTACCATCTTGGTGCTAAAATCTCAGCCCTAGCTTTAGAGAGCTACAAATCTCTAATGAGCTCATTTAACTCATTTTGAGACAATTTTTGTGAATCATCAATTGATGATATATTTGGAAGAAACTCTGGATCTTGTTATGTGCATGGTTCAGGACATTCAGAATCCCCATCAGAAGTAATCTCGTACATTGTCGGTGGTTCACGTTTTGGCAGTCCTTCCCCATGTAGAACTGGTCGTATAGCAGATGGAATGTTAGGATAGATCACTGTCCGCTTCTTCTTCGTAGATATTCCCTTCTTGATAAAAGGAGCCATACAAAAGTAGCAGTGACTGACATGGTTAGTTGGCTCACGCCAGATCATGCGCACTGCAAAGGGCATAGAACTCCTTTCCCATGCATCCAATTCCTGAGGTTGCTGGCACAACTGTTGCATCTACATCTACATCTACATCCATACTCCGCAAGCCACCTGACGGTGTGTGGCGGAGGGTACCTTGAGTACCTCTATCGGTTCTCCCTTCTATTCCAGTCTCGTATTGTTCGTGGAAAGAAGGATTGTCGGTATGCCTCTGTGTGGGCTCTAATCTCTCTGATTTTATCCTCATGGTCTCTTCGCGAGATAAACGTAGGAGGGAGCAATATACTGCTTGACTCCTCGGTGAAGGTATGTTCTCGAAACTTCAACGAAAGCCCGTAGCGAGCTACTGAGCGTGTCTCCTGCAGTCTTCCACTGGAGTATATCTATCATCTCCGTAACGCTTTCGCGATTACTAAATGACCCTGTACCGAAGCGCGCTGCTCTCCGTTGGATCTTCTTTATCTCTTCTATTAACCCTATCTGGTACGGATCCCACACTGCTGAGCAGTATTCAAGCAATGGGCGAACAAGCGTACTGTATCCTACTTCCTTTGTTTTCGGATTGCATTTCCATAGGATACTTCCAATGAATCTCAGTCCGGCATCTGCTTTACCGACGATCAACTTTATATGATCATTCCATTTTAAATCACTCCCAATGTGTACTCCAAGATAATTCATGGAATTAACTGCTTCCAGTTGCTGGCCTGCTATATTGTAGTTAAATGATAAGGGATCTTTCTTTCTACGTATTCGCAGCACATTACACTTCTCTACATTGAGATTCAACTGCCATTCCCTGCACCATGCATCAATTCGCTGCAGACCCTCCTGCATTTCAGTACAATTTTCCATTGTTACAAGCTCTCGATATACCACAGCAATATCCGCAAAAAGCCTCAGTGAACTTCCGATGTTATCCACAAGTTCAATTATATATATTGTGAATAGCAACGGTCCTACGACACTCCCCTGCGGCACACCTAAAATCACTCTTACTTCGGAAGACTTCTCTTCATTGAGAATGACATGCTGCGTTCTGTTATCTAGGAACTCTTCAATACAATCACACAATTGGTCTGATCGTCCATATGCTCTTACTTTGTTCATTAAACGACTGTGGGAAACTGTATCGAACGCCTTGCGGAAGTCAAGAAACGCGGCACCTATCTGGGAACCCGTGTCTATGGCCCTCTGGGTTTCGTGGACGAATAGCGCGAGCTGGGTTTCACACGATCGTCTTTTTCGAAACTCATACTGATTCCTACAGATTAGATATCTAGTCTCCAGAAAAGTCATTATACTCGAACATAATACGTGTTCCAAAATTCTACAACTGATCGACGTTAGAGATACAGGTCTATAGTTCAGCACATCTGTTCGACGTCCCTTCTTGAAAACGGGGATGACCTGTGCCCTTTTCCAATCCTTTGGAATGCTACGCTCTTCTAGAGACCTACGGTACACCGCTGCAAGAAGGGGGGGGGGGGCAAGTTCCTTCGCGTACTCTGTGTAAAATCGAACTGGTATCCCATCAGGCCCAGCGGCCTTCCCTCTTTTGAGCGATTTTAATTGTTTCTCTATCCCTCTGTCGTCTATTTCGATATCTACCATTTTGTCATCTGTGCGACAATCTAGAGAAGGAACTACAGTGCTGTCTTCCGCTGTGAAACAGCTTTGGAAAAAGACATTTAGTATTTCGGCCTTTAGTCTGTCATCCTCTGTTTCAGTACCATTTTGGTCACAGAGTGTCTCGACATTTTGTTTTGATCCACCTACCGCTTTGACATAAGACCAAAATTTCTTAGGATTTCCTGCCAAGTCAGTACATAAACCTTACTTTCGAATTCATTGAACGCCTCTCGCATAGCCCTCCTCACACTACATTTCGCTTCGCGTAAATTTTGTTTGTCTGCTAGGCTTTGGCTATGTTTATGATTGCTGTGAAGTTCCCTTTGCTTCCGCAGCAGTTTTCTAACTCGGTTGTTGTACCACGGTGGCTCTTTTCCATCTCTTGCGATCTTGCTTGGCACATACTCATCTAACGCATGTTGTACGATGGTTTTGAACTTTGTCCACTGATCCTCAACACTATCTGTACTGGAGACAAAACTTTTGTGTTCAGCCACAAGTACTCTGACATCTGCTTCTTGTCACTTTTGCTAAACAGAAAAATCTTCCTAACTTTTCTAATATTTCTATTTACGGCTGAAATCATCGATGCAGTAACCGCTTTACGATCACTGATTCTCTGTTCTGCGTTAAGTGTTTCAAATAGTTCGGGCCTGTCACCAGAAGGTCTAATACGTTATCACCACGAGTCGATTCTCTGTTTTACTGTTCAAGGTAGTTTTCAGATAATGCTCTTAAAAAAATTTCACTGAATTCTTTGTCCCTGCCACCCGTTATAAACGTTTGAGTCTCCCAGTCTATATCTGGCAAATTAAAATCTCTACCCATAACTATAACATGGTCAGGAAATCTACTCGAAATATTTTCCAAATTTTCCTTCAGGTGCTGTGCCACAACACCTGCTGAGCCAGGGGGCCTATAGAGACATCCAATTACCATGTTTGAGCCTGCTTTAACCGTGACTTTCACCCTAATTATTCCACATTTCAGATCTCCATCAATTTCCTTCGATACTATTGCACTTTTTATCGCTATAAACAGGCCTCCCCCTTCACTGTCCAGCCTGTCTCTGTGGTATACATTCCAATCAGAGTTTAGAATTTCATTACTGTTTACATCTGATTTCAGCCAACTTTCCGTCCCTAGTACTATGTGGGCATTGCGACCGTTTATTAATGAGAGCAGTTCTGGGACCTTTCTATAGACGCTCCTGCAGTTTACTATTACCATATTAATATTGTTATTCCCTGTTGCGTTTTGCCTTGTCATGTCTCAGGAGGCATCTTGTCGGGCCTAGGAAGGGAATTCTCTAACCTAAAAAACCCACATATGCACTCCACACGTACTCCGCTATCCTTGTAGCCGCTTCCGGCGTGTAGTGCACGCCAGACCTATTCAGGAGGACCCTACATTTCTCCTCCCGATAGCGGAGGTCGAGAAATTTTCTTTGCACCCAAAATAACAACTGTAAGCTTTTTTAATCAATGTAGTTATTTGCTGTTTTTGTGAAGCAAATGTCACTTCTCCACACACATAGCAAAATGTGTTAGCACTGTTAACACAAACTCGTGGCATTTTTGTTCACTTCAATAGCAGTCAACTTGAACAACTGGTAGTTAATCTGGAAACAAATGTGCAAAAAGTATTCACTGAAGTTGAAGAAGAGGGAGACAAAAAGATCACTAAAATTGGTATCAAAATGTTTATATCCAAAATATTGCACGCAAGTAAGACCAGGGACAATAATATAATCCATTGTTACTAGTTATTATGACTTTGACAAACCATTATACTATTTGATTTTAAACTTAACATAAAAATCCGTTTATAATTATCTCACCGTAATAAAACAGTGTAAAATGACAACTAGAGCTAAATTTGAATTGTCTTTGTGATATTCGCGATCAGCACATTAGAATTGATAGGAATTGGCTATTTTCATTCTATTTACATTTTCATTGTTTCACAGTGTTATTGCACAATCAGCTTAACAGCTCATGTATCAAAGTACTTACAAGAATAATACACAGAAGAATGGAAAAGAAAATTGAGGATAACGATCAGTTTCGCTTTAGGAAAGATGCAGGCACCAAAGAGTCAGTTCTGACGTTGCGGTTGATAATGGAAGCAAGACTAAAGAAAAATCAACACACGTTCATAAGATTTGCTGACCTGGAAGGAGCGTTCGACAATGTAAAATGGTGCAAGGTGTTGGAAATTCTGAGAAAAATAGGGGTAAGCTATAGTGAGAGACAGGTAATATGCAATATTTGCGAGAGGGAACAATAACAGTGGACGACCAAGAACTAAATGCTCGGATTAAGACGGGTGTAAGACAGGGGTGTAGTCTTTTATCCCTACTGTTTAATATATTCATCGAAGAAGCAATGACGGATACAAAAGAAAGGTTCAAGATCGGAATTAAAATGCAAAGTGAAAGGATATCAATGGTAAGATTCGCTGATGACATTGCTATTCTCAGGGAAAGTGAAGAATTACACAGTCTCCTGAAAGTAATGAACAGAATAATGAGTACAGAATATGGACTGATATTACATCTAAGAAAGACGAAAGTAATGAGAACTAGCAGACGTGAGAACGGCAAGAAACTTAACATCAGAATTGGTGATCTTGAAGTAGATGAAGTTAGGGAATTCTGCTGCCTAAGCAGCAAAATAACCCATGACGGACGGAACAATGAGGAGGTAAAAAGTAGACAAACACTGTCAAAAATGGCATTCATCACCAAGAGAAGTCTAATCGTATTAAACATAGCCTTTAATTTCAGGACGAAGTTTCTGAGAATGTAAGTTCGGAGCACAGCGGTGTGTGGTAGTGAAATATGGGCTATGAGGAAACCGGAAAAGAATATAATCGAAGACTGATGACTCAGAAAATAAAATAAAGTAAAATAAAGGGGTACAACACAGACACCGAAACGTATATGCAGCCTGTAGAGAAACCAGACTGCAGTTATAAAGAGTCGAAGGACATGAAAGAGAGCAATGACTGAGAAGGGAGCGAGACAGGGTTGTAGCCTATCCCCGGTGTTATTCGCTTGTACACTGAGCAAGCAGTAAAGGATTGAAAAGAAACATTTTGAGCAGAAGTAAAACTTCAGAGAGAAAAACCGACAACTTTGAGGTTTGCCGATGACATTGTAGTTCTCTCAAGGACAGCAAAATACTTAGAAGAGCAGTTGAATGGAATGGATAGTGTGCTGAAAAGAGGTTATAAGATGAGCTTCAAAAAAGTGAAACAAGGGTAATGGAATTCAGACGAATTAAATCAGGTGACGTTGAAGGAATTAGATTAGGAAATGAGGCGCTAAATGTAGTAGATGAATTTTGCTATTTAGGCAGAAGAACAATAGGCGATGGCCGAAGAAGAGGCGTTGCCTCCTGTGCTGTCGAGAAAGAAATGGCAATATCGTGAACAGGTCTTTCTGTTTTGCAACTGGTAAACATGGCTGCTCTTTCTGTTGAAGTACTGCATGATGCACTTCAACCACGGTCTTTCCTGTTTTGTAATACGTTGAAATTTGCCCAGTCTTGTGTTTCAGAGTAAGAATTTGTAATAGCTGTTTGAGATGGACTAGTATGAGACAATCTTATCATACTGCATTTGAAGATCTTACACGCCTGCATTGACAACAATGCACTCCGTCTTCAGGGCACGGGTAAGAGTGCTACAAACAGCGTGCAGAATGGCCTGTAGGTGGCAGCATAGTGCAGATGCACACATACCGCCGCAGTATCATTATAAAGATGACCGCCCCACTTGCGACTTGCACCAGGGAAGAACAGCGTTCTCTTTTTTTTTTTTTTTTTTTTTTGCGTTGTGAAGGTGTGAAACCTATTGAAATTCACCGACGGATGAAGATTCAGTACGGTGATGCATGTTTGTCATAGCAGTAAGTCTATGAATGGAGTAGGAAGTTCGCAAATGGTGTGACTTCAGTGGAAGATGCTCCTAGTCCAGGTCAGGCACAACGAGTTGTGACTCCACAGAACATTGCAGCAGTTGAAACCATAGTGAAGGAAAACCGCCGAGTGACACTGAATGACGCAATGGGAGGAAAGAAGTTCCGTTCCGATGAAGAGGTACGCCACACGGTGCATGAGTGGTTGTGCGGACTACCAGAAGAATTTTTTTCTAAGGGAATTTATGCGCTTTGTAAGTGCTGGAGGACTTGCATTGAGCGTGGGGGAGATTATGTTGAAAAGTGATACAGCTTTCTACCACTTCTGCACAATAAATAATACTTTAAAAAATATTTAAGGTTTTCATTTGACTCACCCTCGTAGTTTTTCGTAGCTCTATTAATTCCAATTGTTGTTGTTGTTGTGGTCTTCAGTCCTGAGATCGGTTTGATGCAGCTCTCCATGCTACTCTATCCTGTGCAAGCTTCTTCATCTCCCAGTACCTACTGCAGCCTACATCCTTCTGAATCTGCTTAGTGTACTCATCTCTTGGTCTCCCTCTGCGATTTTTACCCTCCACGCTACCCTCCAGTACTAAATTGGTGATCCCTTGATGCCTCAGAGCATTTCCTACCAACCGATCCCTTCTTCTAATTCCAATTAACTTAGTGTTAAACTTGCCTAAAATGTGTCATAATTTACACAAATGATGCGGAAAGACCACAAAAAAATACCAAATGGTATTATTCTATTTCCCAGAATAAATGATTTTACATTAGCGTCTACAGAAATGTCTTCGAGTTTCATCAGGTCTCGGTTCGAAACTGAATTCGTGACTATATCTACTCCTGTCTGTGAGATTGCGATATAAAGCTAAGACGTGTCTGGAGACGCCCCAGAAAACTGTGAAATAACAACCTGACTGTCGTCTGCCATACGGCCCGACAACTGGGAGAGATGGTTAGGGGTGCCATTTCTAATTTCATTGTAGGACCCTTTGGGTGTCATCAGCGGCACGCTGACAGCAATGTGATTTGTTGACGAAATTCTACGCCCCATTTTGTTGCCCTTCATGGCACGCCATCCTGGGCTTACATTACAGCAAAATAATCCCCGCCCTCACAGGGCGAGAATTTCTATTCCTGTTCTCCATTCTTGCCAAACTCTACACTCGCCAGCAAGGTCGCCAGAACACTCCCCACCTGAGAACGTTTGGAGCATTATGGGCAGGCCCCTCCAACCAGCTCGGTATTTTGTCGATCTAACGCCCCAATTGGATAGATTTTGGTATGATATCCCTCAGCAGAATATCCAACAATTCTATCAGTCAATGCCAGGTGGAATAACTGCTTGCATAAGGGTCTGAGGTGGGCCAACGAGCTACTGACTTGGTCAATTTATGAAGCTCTTTCTCATGAATAAATCAATCAATTTTTCTGAACGTGTTGCCATTTGTTTATACGAGTGTTGTCCAGAAAGTGAGTTCTGAGTTCTGATCAGTCGCGAAATGGATACCACAGTGAAAACTCGATGAAGCTTTGCACAGATGTGTTGGATAGTGTCTCTAGTATGACCGTCGATCGCATCAAGACGCTCTTTTCAGTTGTGAGCGCACTGTGAGAGAGTAAAGATGCCTAGAACCACGACGTCTCCCGCCAAGGAGGAGGGCTCGTTGAGAGGCTTCGCCTTAATGAATGCAGCCCACCTAACACAACTGCCACGCACTTCCTTTTTCATGGCAATTCGCAGCCGAACTCTGCAGGGGCAGTGAAGACGCTCCTGCAGCCATTTCGATGGGAAGTGTTCGATCACCCACAACACAGCCCTAATTGGCTCGTCCTGAGTATCATCTCTGTTCACATGAAACGCTGGATACGAAGACAACACCTGGGCGCAGGCTACTTGCTATAGACCAGCGTAGAGAATTATCAGAAAGCACAGGCAGCTGCCTTCTAAGACGGTGATTTAGAAATTTAGTATAATGCTCCGACAAATGTCTCTGTCGGAGCGGCGACTATGTAGAGAAGTATCTGGAAAGTGTAGCTAACTCTTGCAAATAAAATGTTTCTGCTTTTCACTGTCGTTTCCATTTAGCAACTGATCGGAACTTATTTTCTGGGCAACCCTCGTATTTTTGTCTGTACATGCAAGTAGGTATCCTCGGAGTAGTAAAGCAACTTAAATCACTAAATAAAATCAAGTCTTGTGGTCCAGAGTGTATACCAGTAAGTTCCTCTCACAATATACTGATGCAATAGATCCATACTTAACAATCATATACAACCGTTCGCTCGACGAATGATCCGTACCCAAAGACTGGAAAGTTGCATAGGTCACACCAATATTCAAGAAAGGTTGTAGGAGTAATCTGCTAAAGTACAGGCCCATATGATTAACGTCGATAAGCAGTAGAAATATGGAACACATATTGTGTTCGAACAATATGAATTACCTCGAAGAGAACGGTCTATTGACACACAGACAACATGGATTTAGAAAGCATCGTTCTTGTGAAACACAACTAGCTCTTTACACACACGAAGTGTTGAGTGCTGTTGACAAGGAATTTCAAATTGATTCCGTATTTCTAGATTTCCAGAAGGCTTTTGACACTGTACCACACAAGCGGCTTGTAGTGAAATTGCGTGCTTATGGAATATCGTCTTAGTTATCTGTCTGGATTCGTGATTTCCTGTCAGAAAGGTCACAGATCGTAGTAGCTGACGGAAAGTCATCGAATAAAACAGAAGTGATTTCGCGCGTTCCCCAAGGTAGTGTTGTAGGCCCTTTGCTGTTGCTCATCTGTATAAACGATTTAGGAGACAATCTGAGAAGCAGTCTTATGTTGTTTGCAGATCATGCTGTCGTTTATCGACTAGTAAACTCATCAGAAGATCGAAACAAATTGCAAAACGATTTAGAAAAAAAATCTGAATGATGCGTAAATTGTCAGTTGACCCTAAATAATGTAAAGCGTGAGGTTATCCACACGAACGCTAAAAGGGTTCTGTTAAACTTCGGTTACATGATAAATTAGTCAAATCTAAAGGCAGTAAATACCTAGGAATTACAGTTACGAACAACTTAAATTGGAACGAACACGTAGAAAATGTTGTGGAGAAGGCAAAGCAAAGACTGCGTTTTATTGGCCGAACACTTAGAAAATGTAACAGATCTACTAAAGAGACTGCCTACACTACACTTGTCCGTCCTCTTTTGGAGTACTGCTGCGCGGTCTGTGGTCCTCACCAGATAGGATTAACGCAATACAGAGAGGACGTTGAAAGAAGAGCAACATGTTTCGTATTATTGTCAAATAGGGGAGAGAGTGTCACGGGCATAATGAAGGGTTTGCGATGGACACCATTAAAACGAAGGCGCTACTCGTTGCGACTGAATCTTCTCAGGAAATTTCAATCACCAACTTTCTCCTCCAAATGCGAAATTATTTTGTTGACACTTTGACCTATATAGCGAGAAACGATCACCATAATAAAATAAGGTAAATCAGAGACCGCACGCAAAGATATACGTGTTCGTTTTTACCGCGCGCTGTTCGAGAGTGGAATAATGAGAATTATTGTGAAAATGGTTAGATAAACTCTCTGCCAGGCACTTAAGTGAGATTTGCAGAGTAACCACGTAGATGCAGATGTAGATGTACATCACATCTACGTATTTCCGTCTCATTCAAATAATTTCTTTGTGGTGAGTCTAGGTCAGAAATATTATGTTATTGGGCAAGTGATAAAAGATGTCTGAGTCCGTATGTTGTGATTCTTGCTGAACACCTGGCAGGATAATGAAGATGAAACGAACTTATTCGTACTAGTGCTAACTAAGCTACACAGACTTAACATTTGCCGAACGGTTCTAGGCGCTTCAGTTTGGAACCGCGCTGCTGCTACAGTCGCAGGTTGAATACTGCCTCGGGCATAGATGTGTGTGAAGTCCTTAGGTTAGTTATGTTTAAGCAGTTCTAAGTCTAGGGGACTGATGACGTCAGATGTTAAGTCCCATAGTGCTCAGAGCCATTTGAACTTAATATTCAATCTGCAAGCAGACACATTCAATTTTTGTGTGAATTAAGACCGCTTTCATTAGTGACATGGTAGTTAATACCACATTGCGTCACGCGAACTGTATGAGCCGTTGCCCAGATACATGTTAGCATCAAATTCGATCGCCTTAAAACACACTTCAGAACGCACAGTTACGTGCCATTTTAATTTCACTGAGAGTAAATACCGGTTTCCTATAGCGGTTACAGAAACAGAGCACACAAGAACCGAGCTGAACATGGAGGTAAAGGTTTCGATTATTCACGTGACTGCCTAAGGTAAATCGACGTTGGTCTTTGATTTCCGTATCTGCAGGCAACTTCGTGAGCTGTACTTCCTGTTTCTCTAGTTCACTGGCAATCTCGGATGCACAAAGCGAACGCGACCTGGAGCGATGCCAACTGTTTGCTTGCTTCCGTTCGGGTTGCGCAAACGCTGAGTCACGCTGTGCTGGTGCAACGGCCAACGCGCGGGTCGTTCCCCTGCGGACTCGCGTGATGTGCGCTCCACATCCGGCATCTTGTATCCAGAAGTTCAACGTGCGGGAACTGTTGTGAAAGATTCAGAGGCCCTAACGCCCGGGTTGAGACTGGTGGCCTTGTCAATTCCGTCTTCTGAAAGATTTACATTCAGGCACACTTGTGGAGTCTTCTTGGTTTTTTGTGTTTGGATCGTTTAAACTTTATAACTTGATGTTGGGTCGGGGAGGGGGACGGGTGTAGCATGAGGGGGAGACGTATCCTCCCCGCTGCAATCTATGTTTCAGACTTAATTCATTACAGAATTTTCCTACATCTCTAGCTAAGACTGTTTGTTGTAGTTCTACTAAACCAAAGATTTAGCGTTACTGTGCACAATGAGAAATACTGGTTGGTTTAACAATCACTACATAACTTAGGTTTGCTGCTCTGTCAGGCTGTTCACGAGACATCGTGCTGTTTGCCTGTGACGGTGGCAGCTTCGGCGTTGTTTGTCTTGTGAACCTTTGCAGAACAGTGTCTAAGTAGCCCAAGACACTTCTTTACTCCCTCTCCAGTACTACATAAACATGTCTATAGTATACCGAGACATCGGTCCCCGATTTCCACAAGGAGACTTCCTTCTTGTCGCTGTATATCAGTAGTTGGCCTATTCTCAGCGCGCAAACAAGAGCTGTGTTCAGTTGGTAAGACTACATTCAGTTCTAGGCGGAAGACCAGTTTTTAGTAGTCTCTGAAAACCACCGCCGTTTTATGTAGTAACTATCTGTGTAGACCAAAACGCAGCAGTTTTAGAAAAAGGAAAAAAAATCATTTTCTACTCCCGAAAACTAATCTAATTTGTGAAATTTCGAGGTTGCAAAAATTGTCTGGCCCAGGAGGTTAGCATCCCCTCGAATTCTGTGTAATGTAATACAGTCATACACTTACAAATTCTGGAACCCAGTTCGCATGGCTGCACAATATAGTATCAAACTGGGGACACAAGAACCGCCGTGATTCAGTCGTATGTCAGTTTTGGGGGGGTTTTGCGAAGTTTCCCACATACATCCAGTTGAATATTGGCCTAAGTTTACACTTTGCGCAAACACCCAAAAATGTAGCTTTTACGTTACATTTTGTTCGACTTTAATTATATCAGTCAATATTTAAAAAAAATATGAGGCATGACAATAATCAAATAAATCTAGTGACATGATTTTGTAAGCAAACAAAGCATTATAGATAGTATCAATGTTGTAAAAGTGATTTTGTAAGCCTTATTTCTTTTTAAGTTTGCTGCGAAGAGTATTAAACAACAGCATTTTTTATGAATATTTTAACTAATATCCGGCAATATTTGTTCGTACTAATTCTTTTTCTAATTACGATTTTTAATTTCATCTTCTTATTGGTGTGTGAATGGAAATATATTTTTTGAATAATTTACTTTTTAACTCGACGAATACATTTGAATCAATGATATGGCGATGTAATGATCTGAAATTAACTCAAAAAGGTGGTAACAAAAGGCAAGTTACTGATATAAGCGGGTATGCGTTGCGTAGACTTATGAGATGTCAATAATTAATAAATAATTTACCGTCAAAAACATACTGAATGAATGACGATCAGTGGTCTAGTATACAGTACGATTTCTGTACTTCTGAAATTTTATTCTTGAGACACGAAATTTCTTCAAATTCAAAGCATCCGTTGTATAAGAAATTAACGATTATATAACCTTGCTCCCCCTTGGATAAATTTCTGTGGACGCCCGTACTGCTGTACTAAATACGCTATTTTAGCGCGCGTCAGTCAACCTCTACAGACATCACAAAGAATTTAGCGAACAGCCAGAACTACTGCCACGACTGGTGGAAAGTTACATTTTCTATGAATGGCAGAGATCCCATTTCTAGACCGTGTGACGCACAGGTTTAAGCTGTTAGGAGGTCTCGTATTAACACAGTGTGCTGCAGCGAGAAAATTTCATTGTACTCGTAGATTCGAAACAATACCCTCCTAAAATGGTCACTTACTAAGTTATCAGTGGAAATATAATAACCAACGACGTCAACCTCTAATATTCATATGTTATTGCGATACGAGAGCTATTTGAGCCCCTGTGAGCGGTGGTCAGATGTAATAAAATTCTCGCATCAGTTGTCTTCCTCTTAAGTGAGGTGCAGTCGCAGCAGTGTGCGCTCCGTTTACAAAAAAAATTATGTGATAAACTCAGAAAATCTTGAATTAAATAGTGAATTTAAGAAAGTAGAGAATACAAGAAGCTTAACAGACGATAACACTCAATGACGCTATGTTGACATTTAATGTTGACATTTGCACTTCAGGTTAGCACATCACTTTTCTCACGCTCACATATTCAATAAAATAAATCCTATAATAAGAGTTAATGTCAGACCCAGCTTTTAATTTGGTGTACATCTATTATAGACAGAACCAGTCTTTAAAATTATTGAAATAACTGGGGCCAACGAAGTCATCCTCAGGCAGTCAGTGACCTTGTCAATGAAAAAAGGGCGAAGGAATGGATGAAGATTAAGGGAACCCTCGTGTCCTTGGGATGGAATGCTGCCTTTAAAGACCGAAGAATCAGCTATGGTAAACACCGTGGGGATACAGAAGACCGTGGAAATAACTGCATCCACAGGAAATATTGCCTGAAAATCTCACGATGATTTCTCCATTCGCAAAAGATTTGACAGCGAGCGGTTAACGATCCAACCGAACACCTGCTGTGTCCTAGTTCCCAGCTGACTGCAGTGACGGCGCTGGTGACAGTCTGGACTGAGCTCATGGGTGAACCCAGCAATTGCGCTGTTGCCTGGACTTCCGTCTGGAGATCGGTTTAATGCACCACTCGACGCCAGTCTGACCTGTGCAAACCCATTCATCTCTGTTTCACTAATGCAAGCACTTCAGCCTGTTTATTGTAGTCAAAAACTAGTCTATCGCTACAATTTTTACCCTGAGTACTGCCCTCCGTTACCAAAAAGACGACTGCTTTACGCCACAGGATGAGGCCTATCAACTGACGCCTTACCTTTGTGAAGTTGTATAGCAAGTTTCTTTCCTCGCCAGTTGTGTCCAGTATCTCTTCATATGGCCTGTCCACCCGTTCTTCAGCATTTTTCTGTCATCACTTTTCAAAAGCTTCTGTTCTCTTCTTGTGTGAGTCGTTTATCATCCATGTTTCACATCCACACAAGACTACACTCCAGATAAACACCTCCAGAAAATGCTTCCTAACACCTAAATTTATATATCTCTTTTTCAGAAACGCTTCTCTTGCTATTTCCAATCAGTATTTTGTACTCTCTCTCTACTTCAACCATCGAAAACGTATCTTATTTTACTGTCTGGTTTCCTAATATATTTCTCTTAGCATCGCCTGATTTGATTTGCCTACATTCCTTGGTTGATGATCATTTTATCTCTTTTTAAGACGACATCCATTCCGTTCAACCGATCTTCCGAGCCCTTTGCCGTCTCTAACAGAATTACAAAGTCGTCGGTAAACCTCAAACCCGTGCGACCACTACGGTCGCAGGTTCGAATCCTGCCTCGGGCGTGTATGTGTGTGATGTCCTTAGGTTAGTTAGGTTTAATTAGTTCTATGGGACTGATGACCTTAGAAGTTAAGTCCCATAGTGCTCAGAGCCATTTTTTGAAACCTCAAACATTTTTATTTCTCCTCGCTGAACTTAAATCCCTTTCCAAATGTGTCGTTGGTTTCCTTTACCTCTTTGCTCAATGTACGGACTGAATAACATGAAGGATAGTCCACAACATCGTCTCACTCTGCCCCCTGTCCCTGCTACCCTCTCATGCCCTTCGACTACCATCTGGTTGCCGTACAAGTCGTAAATAAGTCGTAAATAACCTTTCACTCCTCGAAGCCCTCCTACCTTCAAAATTTCAACGAGTGAATTCCAGCGAACAGTTTTCTCCAGATCTAAAAATGTTGTAAACACGAATTTGTCTTTCTTCAGCCTATCATCAAAGAATAAATCGTAGGTTCAGTACTACCTCGCAAGTTTCAACATTTCGCTGGAACCCAAATTGTTCTACTACCAGACCTTCGATTCGTGTGTGAATAATTCTTGACAGTATTCTGTAATCATCAGTGATTAAACTGTTGATTCTATAATATTCACACCTGTCTTTCGAATTGGAATTATTACGTTCCTGTTTATGTCTTGGAGTATTTTGCCTCATATATATTACATACCAGGTGGAATAGTTTTATCACGGAATGTTTCCCAAGGGTCTCGGTAATACTGAGGGAATGTCGTCCACTCCAGGTACCTTGTTTCGACTTGTGTCTTTGTCATCATCCTGCTCTATAGTATGGAGCCCCTGGCTCGGTCTCTTTGGAACATACCGCTCTCCATCTGTTCTCCCACCACTTTCTTTCTCCACTCTGTGCCATTCTTCTCATGTCTTCTTCAGAAATTCCTTTACTCCCACGAGCTATCTGTCTCGTGATCTTCCTCTAGGTCTCTTGCCTTCTATTGTCTTTTCGTGAGCCTGCCCACACGGAGCGAAGGGCCATAAACGAATGTTTCAGGCGGTACTAGAAATGTGTGTGAAGAGCGTGTCTGCACATTTCTCATGTTTTTGCATCGACATTGTTTTTTCCTGTTTTTACATAGTCGTTGATGTATGAAACCCGAGTAAAAAAAGGAGAGGAGCAGACTGACAGACTTATAGCTGCCTGTTGGATGTACAATAGGCAACATGGACATTTGACAGACTGTGGCTTAATTTTATACACTATTCTTCTTTTTTTTCATAGACTTCTCACTGATTTGGTACGGCCCGCCACGAATTCCTCTCCTGCACCAAACTCTTCCTCTCAGAGTACCACATGCACCCAACGTCCTCAATTATTTGGTGGACGTATTCCAATCTCTCTCTTCTCCTACAGGTTTTGCTCTCTGCAGCTCTCTCTGGTACCATGGAGGTTATTCGCTGATGTCTTAACAGATGTCGTATCATACAGTCCTTTCTCCCTGTCAGTGTTTTCGGTATGTTCCTTTATTCACCGAGTCTGCGCATAACCTTGTTGGGTCACAACAGCGGTATGTGGGCGAGCGTTATCATGTTGGAAAACATCTCCTGGAATGCAGTTCACGAATAGTAGCACAACAGGTCGAATCACCAGACGTACATACGATTTTGCATTCTTGGGGGATAACAACGAGGGTGCTCCCCCTGTCACATGAAATCGCATCCCAGACCATAACTCTAGGTGTAGGTCCAGTGTGTCTACCACGGAAGAGGGTTGGTTGCAGGCCCTAAACTGCCCTTCTTCTAACCAACACACGGGCATCACTGGCACCGAGGCAAAACAAGCTATCATCAGAAAACATAACGGACCTCCTCGCTGCCATTCAATGAGCTCTCACTTGACACCACTGAAGTTGCAAATGGCGGTGGTTTGGGGTCAGAGGAGTGCACGCCACGGGGCGTCTAACACGGAGCAGTCCTTGACGTAATCGATTTCCAACAGCTCGTTTCATCACTATGGTGCCAACTGCTTCTCATATTGCTGATGCAGATACAGTACGATGCGCCAGAGCCACACGCCGAAAAAGGTGATCTTCCCTCTCGGTAGTGCCTCGATTCCGCCCGGAGCCCGGTCTTCTTGCGACTGTAGATCCTCGCGACCACCGCTGCCAGCAGCATAGAGTGGCCACATTCTTGAGAAGTCTGCCTGCAATACTGCAGAAGGAAGATTCAGCTTCCCGTAGCCCTATTACACGACCTCGTTCAAACCCAGTGTGCTCCGGTGTGTCCTACCTGGTCTGCAGTGATTCGCTGAGTTGTTTACAGGCCATTGATCAGTGCTACCCACGCCATCCTCTGGTAGCAACTATCCAGGACTCGGTTTATGCCATCGAACGATCTGGTCGTTCAGTAGCCTTTGTATGGACTCCGGGGCATGTTGGAATCCCGGGAAATGAGCTCGTTGACAAGCTGGCCAAACAGGCCACTCGTAAGCCGCTTCTGGAGATTGGTGTACCCCAATCTGACCTCCGATCGGTGTTACGCCGCGAAGTTCTCGGGATTTGAAATGCCGAACGGCGCAGCTTATTCACGCCCAATACACTCCGCGCCATCAAGGAGCCCACAACTGAGTGGAAGTCTTCTCTGCGGGCTTTTCGCAGGGACTCTGTGGCCCTCTACCGCCTTCGCATCGGCCACACTTGGCTGACGCATGGCTATCTTCTCCGGCGTGAGGCCCCATCACGTTGTCGCTACGGTTCCCGTTTGACAGTCGTCCACCTTTTGGTGGACTGTCCACATCTAGCCGCTCTACGACGGAATTTTAATCTCCCTGACTCTCTTCCTTCGATTTTAGGAGAAGATGCCTCCACGGCTAACTTGGTTTTACATTTTCTCCTTGACGCTGGTTTTTATTCTTCGGTTTAAATTTTAGTTCTTGTCCTTTGTCTCGCTGTGCTCTCTACCCTCATACTTTCAGGTTAGAGATTTTAATGTGTTGCAGAGTGGCTGGTTCATCCTTTTTTTATCCTCGTGATCAGCCAGCCCAGGACATCTGCTCTGCTGTTGTTTCACTTCTGCCTGTTTCTTGTTTGTCTGTGCTTTTCTTGTCTTCTGTTGTCCCTAGTGTGTTCAGCTTTGTGTTTTTTTTTTTTTTTTTTTTTTTTTTTGTCCATTTAGAACTCCTGTGGTGTGTCCTATGTCCTGTTTGCTTTCCGTTTTATCAAATTCAAATGGCTCTGAGCACTATGTTACTTAACTTCTGAGGTCATCAGTCGCCTAGAACTTAGAACTACTTAAACCTAACTAACCTAAGGACAGCACACACATCCATGCCCGAGGCAGGATTCGAACCTGTGACCGTAGCAGTCGCACGGTTCCAGACTGTAGCGCCTAAAACCGCTCGGCCACCCCGGCCGGCTTCGTTTTATCCCATGGACTTAGTTCAATGGAACAAGGGACCGATAACCACGCAGTTTGGTCCCTTTCAGCATCAAACCAACCAACTAAACCCAGTGAGGTTCCCCACCACGTGCTGTCTCATAGGTAACTATCGTTCACGACCGTTACAGTGAGATTTAAAGCAGACCTGGTTTCCATTTTCATAGTGGCACTACCAGCGCCACTCTTATGCGACTGGCGCGAAAACCGAATAGACATCTTCTTTCAGAGGTAGATACGTGCCTACGAACATTCGTTTACGTCGCGCAACGCCTTGTTGGTGGTGCGATTTTTATTCCGTCAGTGTATGTTGTTTGCAGGTGCCGGTTCAAGCTGTCAGCCTAGTTACGCCGATGGCACTTATACGCCAGGAATAAAATCAATCTCGGAACTTTTTAGGCGGACGATGTAACTGTAAATAATCTTTGACAATGTCCGCTGTGCATTGCTCGAATTCGCAGTTCTGTGCAGAAACGGCGTTCGCGATAACACGCCTTTCTAGGACGATCGTGCGCAGTGCTATCTACTGATGGCTAAAATGCTGCCCCTAATGGAAAGATGGCGGAGTGCAGATTGTACTCGGCAAACAGTCGCAGTGCGCCGTCGCTCGGCCTATCTCCACACTGCCAGCCGTCGCTGTAAACTGCGCCGCTGAGCTGGCGTCCATCCGTCGCCCGTGCAAACGACAGTCTAACGACGCTAACGACGGGAAAATTAACCCTCGTATCTCGGGTCGTAAACGGCGTACGTTTACTGGTAGCCGTAAAGACCGTCTACTGCGCAGCTGTTTCACCTGTGTGTACAAACACACGTAGAGCGAAAGCATGAGGGTTGCACTATTCGTCTATCGCTCGTTGTTATTGTTATTTATTATCAGAATGTTCTCGTACGCAGGAAGGAGGATTATACTTTCACGTCTCAGCGATAAAGAGGGCTTGTGATGAATGGCAGTAGTGCGCTTGCACTGAAAAAGTGTGGGAAAAGAACTGGTTGTTGTTGCTGTTGTGGTCTTCAGTCCTGAGACTGGTTTGAAGCAGCTCTCCATGCTACTCTATCCTGTGGAAGCTTCTTCATCTCCCAGTACTTACTGCAACCTACATCCTTCTGAATCTGCTTAGTGTATTCATCTCTTGGTCTCCCTCTACGATTTTTACCCTCCGCGCTGCCCTCCAATTTTAAATTTGTGATCCCTTGATGCCTCAGAACATGTCCTACCAACCGATCCCTTCTCTTTGTCAAGTTGTGCCACAAACTCCTCTTCTCCCCAATTCTATTCAATACCTCCTCATTAGTTATATGATCTACCCATCTAATCTTCAGCATTCTTCTGTAGCACCACATTTCGAAAGCTTCTATTCCCTTCTTGTCCTAACTATTTATCGTCCATATTTCACTTCCATACATGGCTACACTCCAAATACTTTCAGAAATGACTTCCTTACACTTAAATCTATACTCGATGTTAACAAATTTCTCTTCTTCAGAAACGCTTTCCTTGCCATTGCCAGTCTACATTTTATATCCTCTCTACTTCGACCATCATCAGTTACTTTGCTCCCAAATAGCAAAACTCCTTTACTACTTTAACTGTCTCATTTCCTAATCTAATTCCCGCAGCATCACCCAACTTAATTCGACTACATTCCATTATCCTCGTTTTGCTTTTGATGATGTTCATCTTATATTCTCCTTTCAAGTCACTGTCCATTCCGTTCAACTGCTCTTCCAAGTCCTTTGCTGTCTCTGACAGAATTACAACGCCATCGGCGAACCTCAAAGTTTTCGTTTCTGCTCCATGGATTTTAATACCTAATCCGAATTTTTCTTTTGTTTCCTTTACTGCTTGCTCAATATACAGATTGAATAACATCGGGGAGAGGCTACAACCCTGTCTCACTCCCTTCCCAACCGCTGCTTCCCTCTCATGTCCCTCGACTCTTGTAAGTGCCATCTGGTTTCTGTACAAATTGTAAATAGCCTTTCGCTCCCTGTATTTTACCCGTGCCACCTTTAGAATTTGAAAGAGAGTATTCCAGTCAACATTGTCAAAAGCTTTCTCTAAGTCTACAAATGCTAGAAACATAGGTTTGTCTTTCCTTAATCTTTCTTCTAAGATAAGTCGTAAGGTCAGTATTGCCTCATGTGTTCCAATGTTTCTACGCAATCCAAACTGATCTTCCCCAAGGTCGGCGTCTACTAGTTTTTCCATTCGTCTGTAAAGAATTCGCGTTAGTATTTTGCAGCTGTGACTTATTAAACTGATTGTTCGGTAATTTTCACATCTGTCAACACCTGCTTTCTTTGGGATTGGAATTATTATATTCCTCTTGAAGTCTGAGGGTATTTCGCCTGTCTCATACATCCTGCTCACGAGATGGTAGAGTTTTGTCAGGACTGGCTCTCCCAAGGCCGTCAGTAGTTCTAATGGAATGTTGTCTACTCCCAGGGCCTTGTTTCGACTCAAGTCTTTCAGTGCTCTGTCGAACTCTTCACGCAGTATTGTATCTCCCATTTCGTCTTCATCCACATTCTCTTCCATTTCCAGAATATTGTCCTCAAGTACGTCGCCCTTGTATAGACCCTCTATATACTCCTTCCACCTTTCTGCTTTCCCTTCTTTGCTCAGAACTGGGTTTCCATCTGAGCTCTTGATATTCATACAAGTGGTTCTCTTTTCTCCAAAGGTCTCTTTAATTTTCCTGTAGGCAGTATCTATCTTACCCCTAGTCAGATAAGCCTCTACATGCTTACATTTATCCTCTAGCCATCCCTGCTTAGCCAATTTGCACTTCCTGTCGATCTCATTTTTGAGACGTTTGTATTCCTTTTTGCCTGCTTCATTTACTGCATTTTTATATTTTCTCCTTTCATCAATTAAATTCAATATTTCTTCTGTTACCCAAACATTTCTAGTAGCCCTCGTCTTTTTACCTACTTGATCCTCTGCTACCTTCACTACTTCATCCCTCAAGGCTACCCATTCTTCTTCTACTGTATTTCTTTCCCCCATTCCTGTCAATTGTTCCCTTATGCTCTCCCTGAAACTCTGTACAACCTCTGGTTCTTTCAGTTTATCCAGGTCCCATCTCCTTAAATTCCCACCTTTTTGCAGTTTCTTCAGTTTTAATCTACAGTTCATAACCAATAGATTGTGGTCAGAGTCCCTGGAAATGTCTTACAATTTAATACCTGGTTCCTAAATCTCTGTCTGACCATTATATAATCTATCTGACACCTTCTAGTATTTCCAGGCCCTTTCCACGTCTACAACCTTCTGTCACGATTCTTAAATCAAGTGTTATCTATGATTGAATTGTGCTGTGCGCAAAATTCTACCAGGCGGCTTCCCCTTTCATTCCTTATCCCCATTCCATATTCACCTACTACTTTTCCATCTCTCCCTTTTCCTACTCTCGAATTCCAGTCACCCATGACTATTAAATTTTCGTCTCCCTTCACTACCTGAATAATTTCTTTTATCTCGTCATACATTTCATCTATTTCTTCAACATCTGCAGAGCTAGTTGGCTTGTACTACTGTAGTAGGTGTGGCTTCGTGTCTATCTTGGCCACAATAATGCGTTCACTATGCTGTTTGTAGTAGATTACCCGCACTCTTATTTTTTTATTCGTTATTAAACCTACTCCTGCATTACCCCTATTTGATTTTGTATTTATAACCCTGTATTCACCTGACCAAAAGTCTTGTTCCTCCTGCCACCGAACTTCACTAATTCCCACTATATCTAACTTTAACCTATCCATTTCCCTTTTAAAGTTTTCTAACCTACCTGCCCGATTAAGGGATCTGACATTCCACGCTCCGATCCGCAGAACGCCAGTTTTCTTTCTCCTGATAACGACGTCCTCTTGAGTAGTCCCCGCCCGGAGATCCGAATGGGGGACTATTTTACCTCCGGAATATTTTTCCCAAGAGGACGCCATCATCATTTAACCATACAGTAAAGCTGCATGCCCTCGGGAAAAATTACGGCTGTAGTTTCCCCTTGCTTTCAGCCGTTCGCAGTACCAGCACAGCAAGGCCGTTTTGGTTAGTGTTACAAGGCCAGATCAGTCAATCATCCAGACTGTTGCCCCTGCAACTACTGAAAAGGCTGCTGCCCTCTTCAGGAACCACACGTTTGTCTGGCCTCTCAACAGATGCCCCTCCGTTGTGGTTGCACCTACGGTACGGCCATCTGTATCGCTGAGGCACGCAAGCCTCCCCACCAACGGCAAGGTCCATGGTTCATGGGGGGAGGAAGAACTGGTTAGGCCTGTTGAAAGAATGACTCCGGCGTTCGACTCATGAGATTTAAGGATAACCAAAGAAAACCTGAACATAGTACACTGCTCGCCGCTGCAATTGCAATATCGTGAAGGACAGATAACGACGAAATTTTTCTTACTGAGCGTATACAATGTAGAGGGCAGAACACGTTACCAAACCACCTCCGCAGCTTCAGACGCGGTCGCTAATGAACGACGCATGTTCGGTGGCGATCGTCTTGAAGGGTTAGTTAGTTACGTGTTCCAATGATCAGTCTCATGGTAACCGTTATGACGTGGAACGTGTCTAGTGCATAAGAAATGCACACATGAATCAAGGTTCCCATTTTTTTAAGCTTAAAATTTTTATTACCTACCCGTTTCTCTTAAATGGCACAAAGTGCATAGTCATGAATTCATCCATGGTATAGAAGGAGTTGTCAAGGTAGATACGATTTCAGTTTATTTTTGAAACTATTACTGCTGTCTGTCCGACAATTTATTTCATCTGGTTAATTTATCGAAAAGTTTTATTACAACGTGTTTTACCCCTTTCTGCGCCAAAGATAGATTGAGTAGAGGATCGTGTAAGTCCTACTTTCTTCCGGTATTATAATCATGAATGTCACTGTTGTTTATAAAGAGGTCCATGTTGCTGAGAACAAATTTCATTACAGAGCAAATAGACTGTGAGGCTGTTGTAAGAATTCCTAGCCTTTTAAACAGATGCCTACAAGATGTGCGACTATGAGCCACATACATTATTCTAACTACTTTCTTTTGAGCAGTGAATACTTTTTGCCCAAGCGTTGAGTTACCACAAAATATTATTCCGTATGGCATCACAGAGCGAAAGTTTGCAAAGTATTTTAGCTTACTAATTTCTGTATCCTCAGAATCGGCAATTATTCTGATTGCAAAAGTTACTGAACCTAGTCACTTTAGGAGACCTAAAATATGAATTTTCCAATTAAGATTATCATCTATATGTACACCCAAAATCTTAGCATGCTCTACCCTGGCTCTGACTTCTCTTGATATGTTATATTTATGCAGCAGAAAATTGGATGTACTATGTGAATGTAGGCTTCCGCGGCCGTTGTCACAGTCAATAAATTTCTTCTGTGTTTGACGCCGCGTTGTCAACTACAAAATTCCGACGTTTCGGCGACTATTGCAAGACGCCTTCCGGGGTATTGCTAACTGCAATTTTATAGTTGACAATGCGGCCTCAAAAAGAGAAGAATTTTATTAAGCCGATATGAATTGTGATTGATTATCACTTAATATCGAGTATATTTATAAGTATTTTTCAATTGAACTGTCCAGTGTAGATTGTGTCACTTCTGACACAGGCCTGCAACTGTCACAACTTGAGAAGCCAACTTTCTAACCGACTAGAATAACTATTATGCAATTCCTGTTAAAAAAATCTCACAGCCCAATCAATCCAGAGAGCAGGAAATAGCATGACTAGAGTATTCCGGGGAGATGAACTAGATATGCTGTTAATGCTGTCAGGAATAATGTAATTCTCCAGGCAAACTAAGGTGAAGCTTCCCATACCATGCTGGAACATTTTGTCCAATTCATCATCATCATTATCAACTATGATCCAGCCATCTACAGTAGTGAACACTCTCTGAGAGGAGCAATTGTGGCTTCAGTTCCTCGAGAGACAATATCTAAAGCAATTCTTCATGGCAATGTCTGGAATCATCCTTACCCTCTTCCTCTACTATATTATAAAAATTTTACAATGCTTCCCAAGGCAGAGTCGGAAGTTCCGTTGCTCTTCATAACCCTTTGCAATTTGTAGTTTACTTACATGTTACTGTCAGGTGGAGGTAAGAGTCATGCTACTGTTCCTTCTATCAATTTTCACATGAACACTGAATGACTGGATGTACTGTGTTTTGTTAAAGTTCAGAGCAAGCGCATTTGCAGAACACCAATTAATAACTTTTCCATTGTGATGATGGACGAAATTTTCACTGCCACTATATGGTTGGAAGGGGGAGAAGAGGTGGTGGCGTTAAGTTTCTCATCACCAGCGTTCGCGACCATATCCTGGGTTGAATTCCGACTTGCTCGCAGCGTCTCATAAGTGGGAGCATGTGACACTGTTGATGATCATCCATCCATCGATTGGAGACGTTAAGGTCGGCCCTCCCCCCTCCGCTGGTGCTGTTCGAAAAGAGTACGCTGTGTGCCGACCCCTGCTTTCACCCTCTCCCTCCTCTTATTATCGTAACAGAACAGAGGCGAAACAGCACACTATACAAGCACCCATTATTGTCACCTATACTCTAGAAATACGTGTAAGACACAAGTTTCACAAGTCCGCAAGGGAAGATTCCATTAGACCGCGAAGGAAGGAAACTCTTTCCGCTTACGTGGTTGAACCTACTCCTTGGGGTGTCGCAGCCAACATAGCCATACGACTTTACTTAATACATGATCATATTTGTAGCAGATTTTTTTTTGGCTCTGTGTGTATGATTGGGGTGGGGGGTGGGGTGGGGGGGTGTACAGGGATCATAACTGGGTACGCGGCGCTACTACCTCTGACAGCGACGACGTGTCTAACCAGGTTGGGCGTCGAGTCGACCTGCACTTCAATGAATGGTACGGCTACATCATCGCGTGATGCTTCGATTCTGTCAGAGTTCAGTAACCGAGGTTGTTGGCTACTGATGGCCTGCCACTCTCTTGGCAAACCGTGACTAGATTTTTTCAGGGGGTGAGAGATGTGAAGACTGTGCTTGTCAGCGCAGCAGTCGATCACCCTCTGTATCGAGGCGGAACAGGACAGCACGGGGAACATGCGGTCCTGCGTTATCTTGTTCAAAAATGCCTCAGAGACCTCGAGGGTACGGTACAGCAACCAATCTTGAAAAAGTGACGACTGCTGTCCATATTATTGGCTATGTTGACACGAGACGATCGTGTGGTGTACCGAAGGGTACCCCGTACCGTCACGCCAGTTTGTATCGGTGGAAGGACCCTCCAATGCGTGGTACTTGTGTCGTACAGGCCATAGTGCGCCACATTTTAGTAGATTGTGTTTTATTTTCAGACGAGAGGGCATCGGCTCATGTGCCAACGAATTCGCCCTCTATTTCAATTCACAAACGAACTAATGTGGTAGGACTTTTTAAGGTTTTGTCCATTGCCCGAAATGTTCCTTGCAATTTTAGGGAGACGTTTTTAATCTGTTAGCCGGCTGGTCGGTTCATTCATGGTTCTTGTAAGTGGTCAACCAGTCACATTCCCTTGTCTAGTTATTTTATCTCTTCTCATGTAGTCCTTGTTTCCAACCAAAGTTTTAGCACATTTCAGGCATTTTATGTTAACTTAAGGGATGTGAGATTATTGATTTAAGAACTTAGGGTTCCGCGGCCAGTGTCATAGTGATTAAAATTCATCTGGGTATTATGCCGCGTCATAGCTAAAAAACTAACAGCAATAATAAACTAAAACCGACTTTTCGGCCGAATTGCAACGGCCTTCCTCAGGGCACGACTGGTTTTTCATGGGGATAGGTGCTTCTATTTATTACAGACTATCGATGTCTGACGTCACTGTTGTAAAACTTTTAATTGGCCCTCTAATATGACTGGCCAGTCATGACGTAAGGGAAGATGGAAAGAAAGAGGCTATTCGTGGATGTCCATGTCGTCGACGATTGGTAGCTGTGCGCCAATCAGCGTTCGGCTTCTGGTCGGCAAGTTTTCCTCCTGGTGTGCGCAGAAGTGGACTGACAGTTGCACTACAGATGTTTGTGCAGATACGTCCGAGTCCCATGTAGCTTCTGCCCCGCGGCCGCTCGCGGCCCGTTGGACTGGGATGGCCGGCAGCCAGGACGCCGGGAGTTTGTAGCCATTTTCTCTGTTGATGTTGTCAGGCTGCTTAATAATTTCGATCGCCTCCCGTATTTTGTGTTCTCGCATCCACGATTCTTTCGCCAGTACTCGGGCTTCCTGGAACCTGATAGGTTGTCCACAGTCACGCTGGTGTTCCGCTATCGCCGATCTATTATGTTGTTGTAATCGTACATAGCGTTCGTGTTCTGCTACTCGTAAGCTGACAGGTCTCCTGGTTTCTCCTATGTAGGCAGCTCCGCACTCACACCGTAGTTCGTAAACACCTGCAGTGTTAAGTTTGTTGTCTACATCCTTGGTGGAGCCTATCATTTCGTGGATCCTGAGACTGCTTCGAAAAATCGGTTTGAAACCTCGTCGGTGGAGGACGTTGCCGTTCACTGACGCCTTCTACGTATGGTAAGTGTACCAGTGGAAGCTTCTCTTCTTTGCCTTCTTCTCGTGTTCTGCTCCCTTTGGTTTTAGCTACCTTTCTTATGATTTTTTTTCAGTTTAATATTGCTGTTAGTTTTTTAGCTATGATGCGGCATAATACCCAGAAGAATTTTAATCACTACGTGAGATTATTATATGACGACATTTTTAGCCATTTTAACCGCTTAATTTTCGTACGGGCGCTGATAGCCTTGCTGTTGAGCGCCCATAAACTGCGAAGAGACACAAGCCAGGTGTTTATGAGGATAACGAATGCAGTGTGGCAAAATTCGTTCTCCTCGGCGTCTCCACATGCGGACACGTCCACCGCGGTAATGTACGCGGGATCGCGACACGGTGACTGCCATTCCTGTGTGCCGGTGCTGGGCATCTGGCGGCCCGCCGTCAGTCCGCGCCTTTCCGCTGCCGCGTCAAGAGTGGCCGCAACGCTGGGCCTCCGTGCTGACTGCTGACAGCGCGCGGCGCTGCAGACGTCGACGTGCTGTCCTTGTGGCTACTTGCCTCGCTGCGGACAAGCCCGTGTACACTGGCGTCCACAATTAAGGTTCAAATGGTTCAAATGGCTCTGAGCACTATGGGACTCATCATCTGTGGTCATAAGTCCCCTAGAACTTAGAACTGCTTAAACCTAACTAACCTAAGGACATCACACACACCAATGCCCGAGGCAGGATTCGAACCTGCGACCGTAGCAGCAGCGCGGATCCGGACTGAAGCGCCTAGAAACGCACGGCCACAACGGCCGGCGGCCACTCTGTATAACGTAAGCCGACGCATACCAATTTATACCTGAATACACATAGTTTCCATCATCCTGCTCAGAAGAGAGCCGTTTTGAACACTTTGGTATATAGAGCAAAAACTGTTTCTGACGAGGACGACTCAAGGTCCGAGATCAACCATCTGAAGTACGTGTTCCGAAAGAATGGCTATGGTGCACGTGATATAAGGGCAGCGTTCTCCAAAGAAAGGAAACGTGAAAAAGCTGCACACTCACAGGATGAAACACCGATTACGGTTCTTCCTTTTTGTGGCGCGATTTCCAGCAAAATAGGAAAAGTCCTGCGTAGAAGAGGTATAAGACCGGTTTTTTGACCTCCTAAAGAAATTAAGGAGATGATGCGCCCAGTTAAGGACAATCTCGGCCTCAGGGTCCATCGAGTTTATAATATACCCTGTGAGTGTGGAAGTAATTATATAGGTCAGACGATTCTTGTCGTTTCCGACCGCTGTGCAAAACACCAACGCCACATTAAAAATAGAGAACTGGAGAAATCGGCAATTGGGGAGCACAGCCTCACGAACAAACATAAAATTTTGTTCGATGAAACAAAAATTCTGTCCCATGCCTCCACGTGCTGGGATTCTGTTATTAAGGAGGCTGTTGAAATAAGAATGAGCATAAAGGACTTTAACCGCGATAGCGGATACCATCTGAGCTGTGCGTGGATACGAGCGCTTGATGCAGTGAAGCAGCAGAGACGTTCCTTCCAAGGTTTACGTTCCAACGGAAGCGGTGGCGCCACCGGCGCACACAGTGACATAATCTGCGACGGCAGTACGTAATCGCCGACCAATCATAAGCTGTCCACGGGCTATAAAGAAGGCTACCACAGCAGCAGTGAAGACAGTCAGCTCCTACATCTACATCTACATTGATACTCCGCAAGCCACCCAACGGTGTGTGGCGGAGGGCACTTTACGTGCCACTGTCATTACCTCCCTTTCCTGTTCCAGTCGCGTATGGTTCGCGGGAAGAACGACTGTCTGAAAGCCTCCGTGCGCGCTCTAATCTCTCTAATTTTACATTCGTGATCTCCTCGGGAGGTATAAGTAGGGGGAAGCAATATATTCGATACCTCATCCAGAAACGCACCCTCTCGAAACCTGGCGAGCAAGCTACACCGCGATGCAGAGCGCCTCTCTTGCAGAGTCTGCCACTTGAGTTTATTAAACATCTCCGTAACGCTATCACGGTTACCAAATAACCCGGTGACGAAACGCGCCGCTCTTCTTTGGATCTTTTCTATCTCCTCCGTCAACCCGACCTGGTACGGATCCCACACTGATGAGCAATACTCAAGTATAGGTCGAACGAGTGTTTTGTAAGCCACCTCCTTTGTTGATGGACTACATTTTCTAACCAATCTCCCAATGAATCTCAACCTGGTACCCGCCTTACCAACAATTAATTTTATATGATCATTCCACTTCAAATCGTTCCGTACGCATACTCCCAGATATTTTACAGAAGTAACTGCTACCAGTGTTTGTTCCGCTATCATATAATCATACAATAAAGGATCCTTCTTTCTATGTATTCGCAATACATTACATTTGTCTATGTTAAGGGTCAGTTGCCACTCCCTGCACCAAGTGCCTATCCGCTGCAGATCTTCCTGTATTTCGCTACAATTTTCTAATGCAGCAACTTCTCTGTATACTACAGCATCATCCGCGAAAAGCCGCATGGGACTTCCGACACTATCTACTAGGTCATTTATATATATTGTGAAAAGCAATGGTCCCATAACACTCCCCTGTGGCACGCCAGAGGTTACTTTAACGTCTGTAGACGTCTCTCCATTGATAACAACATGCTGTGTTCTGTTTGCTAAAAACTCTTCAATCCAGCCACACAGCTGGTCTGATATTCCGTAGGCTCTTACTTTGTTTATCAGGCGACAGTGCGGAACTGTATCGAACGCCTTCCGGAAGTCAAGAAAAATAGCATCTACCTGGGAGCCTGTATCTAATATTTTCTGGGTCTCATGAACAAATAAGGCGAGTTGGGTCTCACACGATCGCTGTTTCCGGAATCCATGTTGATTCCTACATAGTAGATTCTGGGTTTCCAGAAATGACATGATACGCGAGCAAAAAACATGTTCTAAAATTCTACAAGAGATCGACGTAAGAGATATAGGTCTATAGTTTTGCGCATCTGCTCGACGACCCTTCTTGAAGACTGGGACTATCTGTGCTCTTTTCCAATCATTTGGAACCCTCCGTTCCTCTAGAGACTTGCGGTACACGGCTGTTAGAAGGGGGGCAAGTTCTTTCGCGTACTCTGTGTAGAATCGAATTGGTATCCCGTCAGGTCCAGTGGACCTTCCTCTATTGAGGATGACGATGGAGGTAATCGTCTAAAGCTCGAGTTTTATCCGGAACTGACACGGCAAGAATAACGAGAATGTTTTACATATAAGTGCCGTCGCGAAAAACTTCGTTCCCACGTACGATGTTGTCCCGCACGGAAGATGGCGTTCTGGTCAAAGGACAACTAAGCCAACGATGGCGTCAGAGCGCCTATCAAACGGGATACTGATGTCCTAGGCCCACAATCGCTGTGTACATAGTCACAGACGGTGCAGCATGGCACAGAGAAGACGCCTACCAGACTCTCTGCGGTGGAGGGCCATAGAAAGAACGGAAGCAGCACAGTCACAAGCTGATGTGGCCCGATGGCTCAATGTGAATAGTTCCACTGTTTTTCGGGTGTGGCAACAATTTATAGAGATCTAAATTGTATCCCGAAGACCAGGGCAGTGTCGACCACGTGTAACATCAGAAAGAGAGGGCCGTCATTTGGCTGTAAGAGCACAACGGTAACGACTTAGTGCTGCACGGTAACTGGCATCTGACCTCGTGGCATCCACTGGAATTGTTGTAGATAGACAAACGATGTACAGAAGGCTTGGGCAGACTGGCCTTTGTTGTCGGAGACCTGCTGCATGTCTACCTCTGGCGCATCTTGCAGAAGGGAACGTATAGAGTGGGGCCGTCAACATACCACCTGGACGGTCGGACGGTGGGCCAATGTTCTTTTCGCAGATGATTCCCGTTTTAGGCCGGACAGTGATTCTCGACGTATTCCCATCTGGAGGGAAAATGGAACACGATTTCGGGACACAACCATTGTGGAAAGAGACTGATATCGAGGATGATCCCTAATGGTGTGGGAAGGAATTATGTTGACCACTCAAACACCTCTTCATCAAATTCTACGGTTAAAATGGTTCAAATGGCTCTCAGCAGTATGGGACTTAACTTCTGAGGTCATCAGTCCCCTAGAACTTAGAACCACTTAAACCTAACTAACCTAAGGGCATCACACACACCCATGCCCGAGGCAGGATTCGAACCTGCGACTGTAGCGGTCGCGCGGTTCCAGACTGCAGCGCCTAGAACCGCTCGGCCACCCAGACCGGCTTCTACGGTTAAATCGGCAAATTTTAATGCTGTCGGTTATTGTGAAGAGATATTGGCACTCAAGGTGCAGTTGCTGCGAGGTTCTGTGGGCCCAGACATCATATTCATGGACGATAATGCTCAACGCGTGGTTGATGTTTTCCTGGAAACGGAAGATATTGCACGCACGGCGTGGCCTGATCGCACTCTCAATTTGAGTCCCATAGAGCACGTCTGAGATGCACTAGGGACACGGGTTGTATCACGACAGCATCCACCAACCACTCTCCAAGATTTGCGAGCAGTGCTGCAGAAAGAATAGGCGTTATTCACTCAACATGAGATTGATGACATCATTCACAGCATACCTCGTCGTTTGTCAGGCCTGTATTTCTCCAAGGGGTCGTCACACCCCATAATGAGCGATTTAACCAGCTGTCGGAATGTGTATGTAAATCCGTTAAGTTAGGAAAAAACGAAGAACGTTTTTGTCTAGCGTTACGCTTGTTGCAGTTTTTAAGTTCCGTATTCTTTACATTCTACTATACTATGAGCTGATTATACTGTTTTGTGGCAAAATAAATGCAGCCTTGCAAAATGTCGGTTTGTTGTTTTAATTTTGGACACCAGTGTACGTGACGTAGACGTACGATCCTACCCGGCCGAATAATAAGTCTGTCCTCTCGGCCGCTAGCCGTCTGCCACCCCGCATTTCCTCCACGGGGTTCACTGTCGTCCTGGTGAAACCATCGACTGTACACTGAACAGCCAAATAAACTGCTACACTATCCTAATATCGTGTAGGGCCCATGCGAGCACGCAGAAGTGTCCCAACAGGACGTGGTATTGATTCCATTAATGTCTGAAGCAGTGCTGCAGGGAACTGACACCATGAATCCTGCAGGGCTGTCCATAAATTCGTAAAAGTACGAGGGGGTGGAGATCTCTTCTGAACAGCACGTTGCAAGGCACCCCAGGTATGTTCAATAATGTTCATGTCTGGGGAGTTTGGTGGCCAGCGGAAGTGTTTAAACTCTGAAGAGTGTTCCTCGAGCCACTCTGTAACAGTTCTGGACGTGTGGGGTGTCGCAATGTCCTGCTGGAATTGCCTAAGTCCGTCGGAATGCACAATGGACATGTATGGATGCAGGTGATCAGACAGGCTGCTTATGTACGTGTCACCTGCCAGAGTCGTGTCTAGACGCATCAGCGGTCCCATATCACTGCAACTGTACTCGCCTCACGCCAATGGAGAGCCTCCACCAGCTTGAACAGTCCTCTGCTGACACGCAGAGTCCATGGATTCATGAGGTTCTCTCCATACCTGTACACGTCCATCCGCTCGGTACAATTTGAAACGAGACTCGTCCGAGCAGGCAACATGTATCCAGTCATCAACAGCCCAATGTCGGTGTTGACGGGCGCAGGTGAGTCGTAAGGCTTTGTGTCGTGCAGTCATCGAGGGTGCATGAGTGGGCATTCGACTACGAAAGCCCACATCGTTTATGTATCGTTGAATGGTTCGCACGCTGACACTTATTGACAGACCAGCATTGAAATCTGTAGCAATTTGCGGAAGGGTTACAATTCTGTCAAGTCGAACGATTCTCTTCAGTCGTCGTTGGTCCCGTTCATGCAGAATCTATTCCCGGCCGCAGCGATGTAGAGGGTTTGATGTTATACCGGATTCCTGATATCCACTATACATTCGTGAAATGGTCGCACGGGAAAATCCACACTTCGTCGCTACCTCGGAGATACTGTGTCCCATCGCTCGTGAGCCGACTATAACATCACTTTCAAACTCACTTCAATCTTGCTAGCCTGCCGTCTAGCAGCAGTAACCGATCTAAGAAGTGCGCCAGACACCTGTTGTCTTATATGGACGTTGCCGACCGCAGAGCCGTATTCTGCCTGTTTACATATCTCTGTATTTGAATACGCATGCCTATACTAGCTTCTTTGGCGCTTCAGTGTATCTGGCGGCTGCATCAAACAGTTTCGGGTTTCAGTACTGTATGATGACAGACGTAACTAATGGCGGATGTGTCGCAAATATGAATTGTAGCAAAAAGTAGTTCCTGGTATGAGCGCCCTCTAGGAGGCGCCGTATTATTATGCTATACTCTGATACCGCAAGCTGCGAGGCGCCCTCTGAAGATAACGTTGTGCAGAGCGTCTGCGCATACGCAGCAGTGTGTATCCTTGACACGACAGCTAATGGAGTTGCTACCGTTCACGTGGACTAGAAAATTCCGTACCATTGGCACGTGCCCAATACCACTGAGCAACATGAATGTGTCCTCATTATATTAGAAGGAATTTAGGTCCTGACACAGCAAAAACCATTTAAAAGCCACTGATGCACCTGTTTTATGGGAGAATTACTTCATTTATTCTATAAACGGCAGACCATGTTACAGGGTCAGGCAGAAGATACGTCTGCTACATTTTAGCAAAGTCCTTACCACGGACACTTAGTTCATACACTGAAATCTGCCAAATGATGACGCCACATCGAAACGAGTCACAGAAAAATAAAGTTCCACGTAATATGAGCTTTAGTTGGTATAAGAATGTCTTTCATACTTTTGGTTGCCTCTTTTCCTGGTCGGGTTACGAACGGCATGCGAAGAAGAAGCGACAGTCAGTAAGCCTTTGAATGAGCTCTAATTTCTCTTGTTTTTCCATCGTATTTATTTCTCAAGAAGTACTCAGGAGGACATAACATGTCCCCCTATTCTTCTCGGAAAATACAGTCTCTGAATTCTCACTTGGTGTCCTTCACTTTTTTTTTTTAATAAGGATTTGGCTGGTAATTCACTTTCCGTTTCAGCCAGCCTTCCGTTCCTAGTACTACGTGGTCACTATTACTTTTAATAGGTTTATCTTTTTGGGACCTTACCGTGGACTCTCGTGCAGTTAACTGATACCATATTATTGGTTTCTCTTTTTTTAAG